>NC_141153.1:33918863-34245909 GCF_053477565.2 Lygodium microphyllum | reverse complement strand
CTGAAATCAGCCGACTGAGCGCGTTTGCCAGTGCGTCTACATTTCAGTACAGACGCAGGGATAGACGCGAAGCTATGTTTTCTCTCATTGCATCTGAGGCCGCGTCTCAGAGAGCATGTATTCTGCATCGGAGACGCGAGAATACACGCGCTCTGCACAGAAGAGGCTTTGACTTCACAGTCGTGTCTCCAGGCGCGTGTATTCTGCATGTGAGACGCGCGAATACACGCGCCCTGACTAGAAGCTTTGACTTCAGGGTCGCGTCTCTAGGCGCGTGTATTCTGCAGTCCACACACGAGGATACACGCGCGCGCCAGAAGCATTGACCTAGAAATCGCATCTGATAGCGCATCTATACTGCATCTCAGATGCAGATATACACACGCTCTGAACAGAGGGTTGACTTTATGGATGCGTCTGAGAGCGCATCTATCCTGCATTGTAGATGCGATTATACACGCGCAAGCCAGCTCTGATAAAAAACAATTTTCATTGCCTAAACATTATTGTGCTTATTATGTTTCTTTATATTGATAACTAAAGCAAACTAAGAACAAAAACACAATGGGCATGGGGTGTAGATCTAGTTTTTTAATCAACAATATATTTTTGCAATGATGAATGTGACCAATCCCATGTTTGTGTTTATAATTTTTCTTGATTCATGATCAAATTTTTAGAAGCTTTAGCCTTCCAACGTAGTGAATTAGGTAGCATTATACTTTCGATACCATATTAGAGAATTTGGGAATCTTCCAAGCTCCACTTTCAAATAAGGAGTAAAGATTTGACCAAGTGGCTAAATCTTAACCCCATATTTGAGAGTGGGACTTGGGGGGATTTCTTATTTATGAGAAGCATTAGCACTTAAGTTTTATGCTCAATGTCTAAAGAAAGCTAGATTATTAGCACTTTCAAGTGCCATGAGCATCCATGTATTTTTTCTATGGGATTTCCACACCTTTGTTTCACTTAAATGGACCTTAGTAAGTGCTTGCAAAATACACTTGAAGAAAATGAAAATGTGTGAGCATCAAAAGCCTTCTCTTACATAATGATTCTAGACTCACTGAATGATTTTTCATAATTAATGTTGGATTGGATCAAGGATTATGGCTCTTTGAAAATGTTTATGTGTGGATGAAGGTAATATATGATTTTTTATATGCAAACAAATTTGTCTTTTTCCTGTGTTTTTTTTGCAGATGTTGCATCCTGGTTCATCAAGCAATGACCTAGATTTGGATCGTATGAATGATACATTGGGCTTGTTTGGCAGGGGGTCAATGCATTTTTTGGAGGTTTTCCTAGTAGGGAAGACTTCATGGGAGAGATGACCAGACACCTTGGCCGCTCTCCCACAACAGACGAGGTGTTCAGCGTCATGTCTGGAACGCCTCTGACATCTTTGCCTGGCACTACTTCCCAAACTCCAATTGCAGGTACTCCACGTGCAGCACCTGTACATGCATCGGCTAAAGCACAAGCGTCAGCCGACGCATGTGCATTTGTAGAAGCATGTGCATCCAGCGTGGCAGAGGGTAGTCGACAGAGAGGGAGGAGGGAGAGTCAAGGGGGAGGACGAGGCTTGTGTGGGGGTTGCCTAGGAGGTGGCGAGTGATCATCCTCACTAGTAGATCACGTAGAGGAGCCTGTATGCTAGTACTATAGAGTTACAGATACTGGTGGCATCTTCCATGATGATGAAGGAAGAGATGTAATGGCATACATGAGGAGCGTCGTGCATGTGATGTATAAAGATTGTTTTATCTACTTCAAAAATCAGAAAAGCGGCTTGTGGCAGGAGGTGTTGAGGGCAATCCATAGGAGGTACCCAAATCCTGAGGGTCAGCGATTCTTTGATGATTGGGGACGCACAAATGTGAGGGATTTTCTTCACAACAAAAGATCCCACCTCATGATAGGCACTAGGGACTCATTGCGGAGACAGGAGGAGGGGCGTGGAGCCTATAGCCAACCACCTATGTGCCACTGCATAGAGTGGAAGAAAGCCAAGAAGAAAGCAGCAGAGAAAGTGAAGAGTCGTTAGCACGCAGAGGCGTGACGCATCCAAATGGAAACCATGGGATCATCGCATTATGGATCGAGCGGTAGAGAGTCGTGGGAGGCAGAGTTTGTAAGTATATTTTGATTTCTAGTTTAGTAAAATTTATATTTCTTTCAATTCTTTATATAATTTGTTCTAATACATTGTGTCTCATAATTGTTTGTATATATCATAATTGTTTTGCAGACTACTATCGTTGGTAGGATACCTACTCCTAGAGAGGTAGGTTACCATCGAGGCCATAACCGCGTAGCCACATGGCTTCACTTCTTTTAGGAGGGTCTCATCACCGAGGACCAATACAATCGGGCTGTGAGGATTTGACAGCCAGAGGAGGTATGTTTTTCTTACTTTCCTATTAAAAGTATAGCTAATTATAACTTTTTCTCCACCATGTGTACGTAAGCAACCTTGATCTTTTGTGTGTGTAGGCGAACCCGGATGTGGAGCATAGCGAGGAGGGGGATAGCGATGCTAGTAGCCATGGTGGTGCTAGCAAAGATGTTTCTTCTTCAGATTTGTAGAAGAGCACCATACCTCCTCTATGGCTTTGTTTTCTTGTATATGTATTATCCATCTTTGAGCCTACTGCTTGTTGCAGCCATGCTTTAGGTCGCAAGCACTTAAACTCCCCATATAAATGCTTTTGATCTATAATGAATACATGGAATTTTATTTTCAATTCTCGTGCTTTTAGATCCATTGTCTTTTTTCCAAATGCACAATTTGATGTATGGGAGGGGAAAATAAAACCAGAGAGCATATGCTCTCTGGTTTTTTTTTCCAGTTTTGTTTTGCGTGTCTATCCGCGCGTTTAAATTGCAGAAAACACACGTTTATAAGCGCGTCTAAAATGCAGAGTACACGCGCTCATACACGCGCTATATAATTCAAATTTAAAAAAAAAATTAAATATCTTAAAAAAAAAGAGATTTTTTGTTTTCCATTCGCGTCTATGGGCGCTTGTAAAAGCGCGTCTACGGGTGTGTCTATATGCCCGTCTAATTTGCCATGCAGACACGCTAGTAGACGCACAAAATAAATTAAATAACTAACAATTTTGGTTTTTTTATGCGCTTGTATTCACGCGTGTATATGTGCATCTGTTGCGCGTCTATTTCTGCATGTAAATTCCTTAATACATGCGATTATAGACGTGAGTTTGTAGACGCGCAAATAGACGGGCGGGTAGACGTGCTCATAAGATTTTCTCTATATTCAAAAATCGTGTCTAAAAGTGTGTCTAAGAGGCCTTTTTGTTGTAGTGATAAGGTTTTTTAGTAGTTTAAAAAATGTGTTAGTCATGCTATCTATAGGCAACTTAGTTATTCAAGTTGGATGTTTTACCCTCACTATTATATTGATACATCCACCAATCACCTTGCTCTAATACCAATGTTGAGGTCGTTCATCATATGACAAGAATTATGAACAAGAAATCAAAAGAGACAAAATAAAATAGAGAAAACATGGACAACACAAGACTAGGTACAATCTCCTTGCATACATGAGTGAGCACCTCCCCCACATGTGTTAATGAATTTTTATTAAGTTTTTATGCTAAAAAATATCATTGAAAAATATTCTTTTTGGAGGTCACTTTCTTTGTGTGAATGCCTTACTTTTGTTTTGATATTTTCTAGTTCCTATTCTAATAAACTGCCAAGGAGAGAGCTGAGAGGTGAGAGAAAGAAGGGTAGAGGACAGAGGCAAGAGTGATGAGGAGAGAGAAGGACTAGAAAATTAGGAAAGAAGAGATAGAGGGCATGGAAGCTATGAACAAGGAGGTGAGATAAGATATAGTAAAATGTATTGTTGTCCAAAGATGTGAAAATTAACATGTCTCACCCCTTTAGGTCAATGTGATATTGTATTATTAATAATTTCACACTAACATATATCTTCTTCTTAGCTTCTTACAATCCATCCCTACCCAAAGGTTTTTATCCACAATTACAAATTTACAATTGCTGGATAGGATGGATGAAACAGAGTGTGACTCTAATTTCAACTATACAAAGCATGGAAAATGAATAAAAGATTAAAGATATATATTGATTGGAATGAAGACATAAAGGTAAGCCTTAGATGTATACATGATTGTGATATTTTCAAAAGAGATAGGACCCTTTAAATATTCAAGAAACAAGCTCAAGAATGAATAGACTGCTTGTTATAAGAGCAAAGCATATTGAACAAAATATATCATAACTTTTGATAAAAGTATATAAATGAAATGTGCCACATGTCAAAGTGTAGCTATTGAAGAGTTTTTTGAATTTATGTACATGCATATTTCCTAAAATTTGGAAAAACAAAAACTATTCTAAAATATACTGTTCTTCCAACCCTATCTACTCCATAACTAGCTTCATTGTAGCTATGCCTTAGCCACCACTAATGCATCTTGTAAGTAAGGAAACTCATCTAATATAGTTTCAAGTCTCCAAGAAGCTTCTTTGGGTGGAAAACCTCTCCACTTAATCAAATACTCAATGATAAAAGGAAAGAAAAGCTTCTTCTCACACTAACCTATGACCTCTTTAAGAATGTATTGAATAAGACCTCCTTCATATATAGGTGGCAACTCATCAACTGTGTCCACATGAGTACCATAGAAAGGCTTGAGCTGACTAACATGAAATAAGTTATGAATCTTAGTAGAGTAGGGTAGTTCCAATATATATGTCAAGTCTCCAATGCACTTTAGGATCCTGTAGGGTCCATAGAATCTGTGAGCAAGCTTGTTACCGGATCCATCATTCAAGGTAGAGTAATTAGACTTGAGTACTTTCAACAAAATGAATTCTCCTTGTTGGAACTCTAAGGGTCAAATCTTCTCATTTTGCATACATCTTCATCTGATCTTCAGCCTTCTTAAGATTCACCTTACACTACTGAAGAAGGGTTTGTGTTCTTTCTGTTTACCATATTTACCGCAGCACAGAGGAGTGGGAAGATGGAGCAGAGGAGCGGAAAATGGAAAAAAGGAAATAGCAAAAAAGGCGCAGGATAAAAAGGGAAAGATGCCTTGACCGGTAACCCGGCCTCAAAAAAATTTAAATGTTCGGGCACGACCCCCAGAAAGTCTTAGTGTCGCCTCGAGATAGGAAAAGAGTAAAAGGCACACCATTAAATGTGGAAGCGCTCCCGAATCCTTGTAAAAGAGTGCGAGGCTCGCTCCTGTGAAAATTGTATACATTAGTTGGGAATAGGATAAATTAGAATGGTGGGAAATGAGAAATGGGCTTAGGCCAATGGCCGGCCTTGTGAAAAAGGGGATGACCGCCCAAAGAAGAGAGGGCATGTATATAAAGTTCAAAAGTGAATGAGAAGCTCATTCTTGTGTGTGGCAAAAAGTGTCTCTCTTCTTCTTCTCTTCTTCTCTTCTTCTCTTCTTCTTGCTTGTGTATGCTCTTGAGAGAGGGAGTGTGAGAGTGTGAGGGAGTGAGTGTGTGGGAGTGAAGGATCAAGTGGGTGAAGCTCTTCACCATCTCCTCTTCTCTTCTTCTCTTCTCTTCTCATCTCTTCTCTTGCGCGCACGGCTATGGAGGATGTAGTTCATGGGAGAGGGATTGAAGTTGCTTGAGCTTGCCACAAGGATCGTGGAGCTACCGGTGTGCAAGAGAGAGGAGGGCACTCGATCGAGCATCAAGGTAATCTCACTACACTCGTAAGGTAGGCATGGCGTGTCGGCTATGTGAGAGGTAGCCATGGCCGCTTGGCTTGAAATGCTTGATCAATAAGTGGTCCCTAGGTCTCGGGGTAGAGCTTGTAGCTCCCCTCCATTTTGGTTCCATTGCCAGGACAAACGGAATCGAGCCTTGAGCTCCGCGTGCATCGAATCGAGCATAGGAGTAGGGCCTTTGCCCGAAACGGTGCTTGAGATAGATAGGAGATTTAGGAGGTTTAATCGTTGGAACAAGTAAGTATTTTGAGTTTTTGATGAGCGCTTGAGTAGGTAAATACAACTTATGCTTGGTTTGGTGATTTTTTGTTAGCATTAGGTAGGATAGGATTAAGATTCGAAGTTGAAAGGGTAGGGTTTTTTGCTGCTGTAAATCTGGTTGCAATAAGAAAAAGAAGGAAAAAATCGTGTTTTTAAGGGGGAAATCGCAACGGGGAAAGGCTCTAAGGTTAGGGAGTGGTTGGGCAAATGCTATGTAAGGCTGGGGTAAGGGGAGAAGAGCTCATTTGCATTCTGACTTAGTTGAGAGAGAGCAAGAGAGAGTGAGAGAGAGCTACAGGCACAGGAGAGGAGCGGACGCCCTTCGATCACACTTCCGGGGTGCTACAGGTATACAAATCTCTTCCCCGGCATGCCCTTGTGTGTGTTTAACAACCTAGAGTAGCTAATCGTTAGCAAAACACTAGATTCGGCACCATTTTCATTGTCGGAAGTGCACTGACCCCGACACATTCGGACGCTCGAACCCCAGAATCGGGCAGTTGGCTGCCCTGAACCTAGGGTTCGGCGTTCGGCCTTCGGGCATTCGGACCGTGCCATTCGGGCTTCGGGATTCGGCCCGCTCGAATGAAGGCCTTCAGGCTTCAAAATTCGGCCTTTGGGCCAGCCTTTGGGCCATCTAGCCATTCGGACCTTAGCATTCGGGCTTCGGCGGTTCGGCCCCTCCGAATTCGAGATTTGGCCATTCGGTATTCAGACGGTCGAATCGGCCCGCCCGAACTCGGCCATTCGGCCCCAACTCGAATTCGGCCCTCGGACTCAGCCACTCGGCTTTCGGCCCAGCTGAATGAGACATTCGGACTTCGGTGGTTCGGACGCCGATTCTGGGATTCGGACCCTGTCATTCGGGTCAATTTCGGCCGAATGCATTCTTGACATTATTTTAATAATTTAAGCCCAGACCCGCGTTGCCGACACTAGTGTGACCTTGTAGGTGCGAGAAAATCATAGAAAACTTGGTCGTGTGGCTAGGAAACCTAGCAGAGTGTGTTGACACAGCCTAGTCGCAACTGCATACTAGACATCAGACCCCCACATACCTAAGAGATGCAGCAGAGACCCAGATCTTAACCAGGCAGCCGTGTGCTGACCTCATACCTAGTGGCCAAGAGCTGAAGGTAGCATTGACATCGCACTTGAGTGCCGTAATCCAGCACACACAGTAGGCCACATTGGTTGTGCACTGAAAGAGCAGAAAGCCTGATTTTGCACCGAACGCACATACACCACACTAAGTGTACATAATTTGAGGATTGGTTGTAATAATAAGGAATACACTCGAACATAATCATTCAAGGAACCCACCAATAGGAGTGAACCCCAAGACTTAGCAGACAAACAGGGTTAGGACCCAGGAGGACGTTAAGTGGACGTGAGGATCCAGAAGACGACAACATAGAGGATCAAGCGCTGCCAGAACTACTCGAACTGATCGACGGCCTCGTGGAATTGGAGGTAGAAACAATGTCAAGATCAAGAGGCGATCGAGAAGAGGACCGGCTAGACCTAGGAGAATTCCCAGTCTCAGTACAGGAACTAGTCCATGACTACGATTTACTTACTAGGACCGTGATCCAGGGCAGACCTATAGAAGAAGTGGTAGCAAGCCTCGAAGAAGAGAGAAGAGCAATCAGGAGAGCGCTAGAAGGCATAATTTCCTACAACCATGAGCAAAAGGCCTGAAAGCTACAGCAAGACGTAGACATGTATGAGGCTAGAAGGGTGCTAGACCTAGCTGGGGCAGCCAAATCTGGACTGAATGAAGAGAGGGAACGGGCAGTAGAGGCTTACATGACATTGAGTGAACTTGTAGCCAAGCGAATTGAGAGCGGAATTTAGGTGACGGGAAGTGCTTAAAAATAGCTAAAAATTATGAATATCAAGGGAAAAATATTCACCGTCCAAGGTGGCGGCTCGATCTGGGACGATTTTAAGCATAAGCAGTCGACGGGCGCCCAAGTGACACGTCCAGATTTTTAGTAATTTTTCTGCCAGTCAGGACGGGATGTGGGAGCTACAGGCCGGTCCGGGATGCCGAGAGGGACGCCCAGAAATTTACAGCATGACAATCGGAGTCCGTATGCGGTAGTGGCCAAAAAAACCAGCCAGGGTGTCCAAAAAAGGGGCCAAAGGGGAAATTTCAAAGGGTGTGAAGAGAGGGGGGTGACCTTTGGCACCCCCCCTCTCAAAAAAAAACGTGATGTAGGGGGGGCGGCGGCTGTTTTCAGCCGCCGAAAAAAGCGCGCCCCCCTCCCAAATCGACATGATGGCTGTTAAGTAAGCCATGAAACAAATCACAGCAGGCCACTACATTGTTCTCACGCTCCGCATCACTCCGTTCCGCGCAGACAATGGCAGCCTGTAGAGGGAGAGAGAAAATCAGTCTTTCTCTCTCCTCCCTCTCTCTCTTCTAAAGGCAAGTTCATGTGGGGAGAAGAAGGAAGAAGAAAGAATGATGGAGGCTTGTCCGGCATGGATCGGATTGCTCCACGGGCTGGAAATGGTGATTGGTGATTGTGCTGGACATGAAGTGCTGCTGATTTTCAAATTTACAGCCATGGACATGAAACCCGAAACACGCAAATAAGCGGTAATTCAAAATTTTCAAAGGAAATTTGAGATTCTATAGCTTTTGGTTGATGAAATGTTGTTCATGTGGGCTAAAAATTGTTCCTGTTGCTGTTTTCCATGAGTTCTTGCTGGTCATAATCAGAAAATCAGAAAAAATATACATCTTGTGGTTCAAAATAATACATTAAAACACGAAAAACATGAAAAATCAAGGGAAAATGATGGTTTTTGGCATAAAAAGGGGGAGGTAAATAGGAACATCAACTAAACTTTCATTTTTCTGCAAGAAGGAACTAAGGGCCACAGCCCATAACCTGTTTTGAATTTTCAGTAATTAAATAATGCAGGAAAATAAGGGAAAATACAAGAAAAGGGTGGAAAAACCCTAAAAAATAGGGAAAAAATACATTTTGGGTTTCGAAAAATAAGGATAAATAAGAACAATGGTTGTGAATGTTTGTGGGGACTGAAGCATGAGGATTTGCCTCAGTTCAACCCCACCTTCTTGTTCTAGTGTGTATTTTTCCGGTTTTTTCACATAAAATGATGTCAAAATACCTTATAAACCTATCCAACGATGCAATACTTAAACGGGGAAGGGTAGAGAAGTTGAAATATGTCTAAATGCCGTGTGAGATGATGGGAAAGTTGCTGATTTCTATGCATAGCATTTAGGACGGATGATAATTAAAATTAAGAGCTTAGTAGCACGAGGATCACCTCGGTGCTAGGCCCATGCAACGAAGCACGAACGGTAGTTGGAAACCATTAAAAGAATGTTTTCGCACTTGTGCACGATACTGTTTTGCTAAATGCTTGAGCACTAGGCATCCACCAAATGCATGGAGCATGAAAAAGAATTTAAAAGTATCAGTGATCAGCTCCTGGATATGCATTGCAATTGGTTTATTAGAACATGACCTACGATGAGAGGCAGTGAGGTACCCATGCTGTAGGTAGACGCGGGTCCCAAAGGGGAAAGAGAAGTAAGGACAATGGTACATTCCTGGACACGCTTATTTGGTACCTTGAGCGACTTTTGTGCGATGTGTCTATTTGTTGAGCGACGCACTGAGGGGCCAATCCCCAAGGTGTAGGAGAGTCGCAGAGGGTTGACGGCATTTAGCCGTAGGAGGAACCCCATGTGTATGTGATTCGAGCCTTTTGGCTATGTGAAAGGGACTCCCTCTGAGGAGTAATATTGGGTTAGGATCAGTTACAACGTATACAAACGCAATGTTTAGGAAGGCAGAGATTTTGATAGACGCTCCTGGCCGCGAGGCCGAGGGGTTGTCTTGTGCGTAGTGATGAGGCCCGGCTAGTGCATGAGCCAGTGCCGGCCCGTTTTTTGGTCCATCACGAATCATGGACAATACGTCCGTTGAGCAGAGTGCCACAGCCCTAGCCATTGGACTACTCTCGGGATTGGGGGTCACACAAGGGGCTAAAGGGTAGGCTAGAATCCCTGTCATAGCAAAACAGCTAGCGAAGTATGAGTCTAGCAGTGACCCATACAGCTTCATGGAGCAGTTCGAGCAAGTATGCGAAGCAAATAGTCTTACTGACCTTGCGCAACGCTCTCAAGCTTTTGGCATGTGCTTAGGTGATAAAGGGAGAATCTGGTATTCTAGCCTCGATGACGCAGAACCTACAAACTTTGCTCACCTTAAGGGCCTCTTCATCAAGAGATTCTCGGAGGCAGGGTATTCTGACAACCTCATCGTTTGGTTGATGAATATCAGCCAAAGGGAGAAGGAAGACGTCAAGGACTACATCACTCATGTGTGTAGCCTATTCAAAAGGATCCCTGCCAATGAACGACCTACTGAGAGGGCAGTGTCTACAGTATTCATGAACGGAATTCAGAGTGAGGAGCTCTACAAGGCTTTGGCCAGTAACTCTACCTTGCAACGAGACGTGCTAGCTAGAGTTTTCGAAGAGGCAATACGTGTAGATGATCAACTTAGGGAACGAAGCATGAGGACTACCAATCGAGAAAGTGCAAATCAGAGGGATCCAGAGAGGTCAACTATTTCGGGAGAAAAAGCAACTGTTAGTGTGTAGGAAAAGGGGAAGAGTATGGACCAAGGCCAGGAGATGGTGGAGATGAGAATGGAGATTGCACGACTGTAGGAACTGATAAGGAAGCCTATGAGATCCCAGGTACAGCGTATATACTATGGCGGCAATCACCTCCCAGCTGAATGCCAAGATCCTAGATCTAGGCCATGCTCAAATTGTGGTAGATTCGGGCATGATGCATTGCATTGCAGGATGCCGAGGAGATTCCCATATGCACAACAGTACAATCCTCTGTACTTAGGTAATCGACCACCCAATTTCTTTGGGAGGGGAGCCCAATTGGCACTCCCTCCACCAAATGACTCAAGACCTGTCGTACCTAGGCTGGAGATGAACCCAACAGGTATACCAAGACCACTAGGGCCTTTTGTAACCCACCCACCGAGCGGTGCTCCAGTTCACTATGTGGAAGAGCCTAGTGAAGAGGAAACGTATGTCAACCCATACATATCCTATGACGAGGAGGGCAACCCAATCCTGATGGAATATCGGCCGGTGCCGGTGATGGCATTAGGCAGAGGAAGAGGCAGAGGCTTTGGAGGGCCAAGCCAAGATCCGATCACATGATGGACCTGTGATAATCCACGCCACATTTCATCACGTTGCCCAGAGAAGGAACAGGCTAACAAGGACAAAGCGGATCTCCGATGCACAGAATGTGGGATCACTCACCTGTTTCCTAATTGTCCGAGGAGGAAACCATCAGCTAGCTCTGCCAACGTATCGTCAGTAACCTATGGGGCTGTTTGGAGTGGAAACCTTTGATAGTGAGGACACACCTATCCCACTACAGGTTATGATGCAAGCTCAAACAAGGCAGAGATGCATCTCTCTACCAGGACCTAGCAATCTTGACGCAGCCTCGATAGGGAAGAAAAGCCGCAGGCAGAAGAAGAAGAGATCGGAAGCTAAAGTCGCACTAAAAACCAAGAGTGCTACGACTCTGCCTGCCGGAAAGAAGGTCTCGGATGCAGAGGTAGAGACCTCATCCCCGAAGACAGCTGAGCTAGGGAGTGCCAAGGTAGGGGAATATCCACATCCCAAATGGCAACTTGAAGCTATAGCCAAAGTCAAGGAGTGGGTCAAGGATGCCCAGGAGCACCTCAAGGATGCTGAACCCATATTAGAAGATCCAATGGACGATTTTTCCAGCGTGAGCACACCAGTCTCACCCACAAAACCACAAACTAAAAGTGTATCCTTGCCATAGGGGGCAACTCAGCAGCAAGGCCAAAGGGGGACTTACGAGGGCAGACAGAATGCATGGCCCATGAGTGCTAGCCTTAGGGGAAGACAAGAGCCCAGCAGTCTCCTTGCAACCTTGCTGTCCACCCCAGTAACTATAAGCGTAGAAGACCTGCTTAGGCAGAATCCTTCTTTGTGGCAGGAGTTAAAAGATTTGGTGGAGGGACACACAGGACTTACGGGTGCTGATCAGCAGGATCATGATGCAGTTATGCAAATCCCAAGTCTAACTCTACACTCAACTCCTAAGTTATTGCACATCAATGCTTTCTGGGAAGGCACTGAAATGCATGCAATCCTACCTGTTCTAGCCTTAGGAGATATGACGCAGAAAGGAATTGTAGACACAGGCGCCGGTGTTAGCGTACTGAGCCATGTAGTTTTAGAGGCATGAGCAAACCCTCTTGTAGAGACTGCCAGGTTCAATGTCACGTTAGCAAATGGAATGAAGATAAGGCCATTCTGAGTCTTAAAGGACTGGCCAGTAAAGATTGCAGGTGTGCAGTTTTCCGTGAACTTCATTGTCATGAAGGGAGTGGACTACGACATACTGCTAGACTGACCTTGGATGAGAAACGCTCGAGTCATTGAAGATTGGGGGAATGGTTTGATCTTCCTAGGGAGCAGAACTGAAGCAGTAAGGGTAGAGATGGACACTTGGAAGACGACCCCCGTTGACCTAAATGCCATCTCAGCCATGCTGAAAGGCGATGCTCAAACGACCAAACCCTATGGATCACTCACTAAATATATTCCCTGCCCTGAGGATGAGCGGGATTGGATGCATGTCTTGGCAACCATTGACCTACCATTCTTAGATGAGGAAGAACTATATCAACAGGCTGCTAAAGTCGCAACCATGCCAATAGAGGATCCAACTATGCCACTCTGCATGATGGCAGGAAGCTCACTCAACCCAAGGAAACCAATCTCGTTCCATATACCCAGTAATAAGCTAGAGCTCCAGGAAATCGTAGAGTATCTGACAGACACACTGAAGGGAAACTTGGCTGCCAACCTAAAGCCTCTATGTGATCTGTTGACTAAGCCAGAATGGAAATGGACCAAAGTCCACGATCTGAATTTGTTATACAATTGGGCTTTAGTTGCTGATGACAAGGTGACTGAAGAGGAAAGCTTAGGCGATGATGAACGGTCTGAAGAGCAAGACTTTGACGACGAGGAATATGAGGACGGCCGCTCTACAGGAGATGAAAGCGAGGAAGGGATAGATACAGTAGAGTATGACACAGAAGGGAGAATGATAGAACAAATCAAGGCAGATCCGAGACCCAAGAAGGGAAGGATGAATTGGAGTGAAAAAGGAGTCATGCGGATGGAGTGCGATAGATCCTGGCTAGAACACATGGGAGCCATGGATTACGAGAAAGTCGGAGCAGCACGACCATGGGTGATACCAGTGCTCAAGACAGATGCACCTACTGAACTATGACCCCCTGGGGAAACTCCTTCCTCGAGCGGGGGATGCGAATTTAACTCGGAGTCGGAAGTCAGCACTGAGAGTGACCCTGAGATAACCAAACCCTCTAAGGTCAAATGCACAAAAGGGAACTTGCTAGTTCACCTAAGGCGCAGGAGATTAAAGGAGGAGGCCAGAACGAGAGCGAAGGGCTCGGAAGCAGAGAGGCAAAAGAAACCGCATGATCTACCCAAACGGTTTGCAAAATTTAAAAAGGGTGATAGAGTAGTGATTCTGCTAGGTGCAAAGAGGTAGGTCCAAACTAGTGAATCGATCGAAGGACCCGCCAAAGTCAAGGAAGTCAACTTGGCTAGGGAAGGCGAAAAGCCAAGACCTGTATTCATAGCAGACAATTTGACCGAGGATGAGGAGGCCAAACTTGTTGCAGTCTTGCAAGAGTATATTGACGTATTTTCCTGGACTTTGGAAGAGCTTAAAGGGGTCGACCCTAGGGTTGTGACTCATAATATCCCAATGGTCCCTGATACAGTGCCAACAAAGCAACGACCTTACCCCATGAATCCCAAACACGCCCATGCAGTAAAAGAAGAGATTGATAAGCGAAGTGGTCATTTCTATCAAGTCTGAATGTATACCAGCTTTCTTTCACGTGTTGCCTAACACAAAAGGGGCCGGTAGTAGGTCACTATTGGGTCGTACTTTTAAGAAGCAGACGAATTGTAATGTGGATTATAATCTAGATCGCATCCATCTTGCTATAGGCAATGTGCACATACTGACCACTTTCAGCAAGGGCTGTTCTGACCCCTTCAGCAGTGTGAAGCCACTGGTAGGAATCGCTACGACCGCACTTATGCTCCAGTCTACACAGAAGGACACTAAAGTCTCACGCCATGCTCTAGACCCTAGACCCAAACCCACCAAGAGTGCTCACAAGGCCAAGGAGTCTAAGCTTATATGGGTGCCAAAGCGGCAAAGACCACCTCCGAGTAGACCACCCAAACGTGCTTCTAAATGCCAAAACAATCAGTCATCACGGCCTAAGAGGCAATTTGGATGCTATCCACGTAGGCACACAACCACGCCACGATGGATCCCCTAGGATCTCTTGCGAGCACAAGGCTACTATGAAGGCAACCCTTGGATTTGGGTGCCTAAGAAGGGCAAGTCCAAAGGCTCATCTCCAAGCAACCTCACTCCAGTGAGAGAGGCTTGTAAACATAGCGCTCGGGCCGTAATCAACAAACCACTACCGACTGTGACTAATAAGTCCGAGTTGATTTATCGACCAAAGCAATCGCTAAAAGCCTCAAGCTTACCTCACTCAAAAGAGTTGAATACTTTCGTGACTGTGCACTCAGAACCCAGCATGACTTCCATGCCACCAAAGCTTCCTACAGCACTTCAAAGTGCTGCTGAGTGCAAAGCCACACCCGTGACACCAGCAATGGAGTCACTGCTGTCCAGCTCAATTGCACCATCACCACCAGCAGATCTTAGGCCTTCCTATACGGTGCACTCTTTCCTTTCCCTGGCTAAAGACCTTGCTAAAACTTCAAGAGATGACCTTGTGACCTGCATTAAGGTGTTAGACCACATCTTCACCACATTTGTGAGGAGTTATGAGTGGTTGGACCTAGGCTTTCTTGATGAACCACTTGCTTCCGATGTTCGTGCATTACCATGCACTTGAGAGGAATACGAGTTTATGACCATCAAATTCCCCAAGATTGCTGTTGAACTAATAGCAAATAAAGAAATCTCAAAGGAGCAAGCTGTTCTGAGGCGACTAATCACCTCATACCGTAAGCCTCCTCGTTCTGCTCCCAAACAAGATTTACATGAGCTCACGCAACTTGCAAGCTCAACTTCCTTGTTCTTATAGCAGTGGTTCACTCTACGGACCCAATGGGAAAAGAAAGGTTGTCGTATCATGACAAATGTTGAACAAAGGAGGGAAATCAAGACCATAGAGTACAATCCTACTTATGTGGCACCTCTTTCATTTAGAGTTTTGGCCATTACCCGAAACCAACACTTAGATGACCAGGTCCTAGCCCATCCTTACATTGACCAATTCCTTACGGAAGAAGAATTGCACATTGCAAGCCGCCTTAATACCGGAGATATCTTTCACGATTTCTTGACCTATATCTCCCAAGTTTCTGTACAACCCTGTGAACTCGATCGTCACGCTCAACTTGAGTACAATCGTGCATTTTATAATGAAAAGTATTTTTGCTGAGCAGGAACCCAAGATGGCTCATCACGATCGCGCTCATAAGCTTCCCTTCACGGAAGAAGAAAAGCAAAAGTACATGCTGAATCTGGAAATTCAAGCTTACGGACGGCTGAATTTCCGAACTGTCCACAACCTATCCAGGGTCGTGGAAACGGAGGAAGCAGCTAAGCAAGTCATAGAAAAGTGCAAAATGACCAAGTATGTGGAGAAGGCGGAGCAAAGGGTGGATCATGCAAGGTGTGTTGAGTTCTTACGAACTTTCGACTCTGCCTCCAAGAGTGCCACGGTGACTGTGGGAAGGGAGGATGCTGCCAGGCAAGTCAGGGTGCCCTTAAGCAAGGAACTAGTAGAAAAGGCACTAGGCCTGGAATCAAGGGCTGTAAAGAGACCAAAAAGGGATGTCTTTGCCATGCTAAAAATGGACAGGAACCACGTGCGATCCAACGATAGAGTCAACATCCAGGACATCCCTGATGACGAAATCCATATGCGTGCTAAAGTCATGCACACCCTTTTCTCTAGCCATCGATACACTGCCTATATGGGCAGAATAAATATTCTTGTGCTCGAAAGCCTCACGGCCAATGCACTAGAAGAGGTCGACTGGAATGAGTATGTAAGACACACAATCAAGAAGGCCGCTGTAGTGTTGGATCTGGGAAACCAACCTGCTGGAGGTGAATCCCCAGCAGCAAAAGACAGGAAGAAGGCCGCCTCCAAAGTATCATTCGTTGGATATGGAGGTGTACTAACCGCCCTCATTGAAGAAGCGGTAAATGAGGCAGGAGCAGCAGAGGAGAAGTAGGAGAGACCGCCACCCTCACCACACTATGAAGAATCCTTTGGCTCTGACGAGGAAACGGAAACTGATGAGAGTAGCGATGAAGAAGAAAAGAAAGAGGAACAGCAGCAGCAGCAGCAAAGAGAGCAGCACACTAAGCATTTCCAACAGCAAAGGGAAGAAGAATGGAGGAAGAAAGAGAAAGAAGAACTGCAAAAAGCGCAAAGAGTGTCAAGAGCCCAGGAAGCAGAGAGGAAAAGGAAAGAAAAAGAGGATGCACAAAGAATGGAAGAGGAGTCTAGAAAGGCCAAAGAGGAGAGGAAAAGAAGGGCTGAGGAGGAAGAAGAAGCCTTGAGGAAGACGGAACAAGAAGATGTGAAACTTGCAATTTGCCTGTCTGTGGAGTAACATCAACGGCAAAGAAAGAAAACCCCGCCCCAGGAGGATGAGAACCCGGACATGAGCTTGAACGTGCCAGATCCCATCCCGCCGCTGATCGCAAAGGGCAAGGGCAAGGATGCCATCATGCATGTCCCTACCAGTTTTTGCCAACTAGCCCTGCTACTTCCGTAATAACCATCCCCGCCTCAGGAACTTCGCCAAAGGTCGATGAGAGCAATATGGTCACATGGCTGCAGTTCCTGGTGGAAAGGGAGTTGGCAAGAGAAGCAGGCGTGGCCACCCCAGTGTCAGGAGTGAAGAGGGCAGCCACGGCTGATGTGGAGCAAAGGCTAGAGCTTAAAAGACAGAAAACAGAAGCCACTATCACCACTGCCACCATGTCTCATCCCCCACCTTCAGCAGGCCAGTATGATGAGTACGTTAAAGAGCTGCTCTTGCAACTAGAAAAGGCCAAAGAGTTGGCAACAGAGCAAGAATCGAGAGCCACTCTCCAGCTGGAGAAAACTAAACAGATAGCAGAATACCAAAGGGAGATTGCTGTGCTAAAGGAGGAAGCCAGCAATAGAGATGTAGAAGAAGCAAAAGCCCTAAAGGAACGTGATGTTGCTAGGGAGGAAATAAGAAAAATCCTAATGGATCGCCTCAATGGAGAGAGGGAGACCACTGCTCACCTGCGGCGCAAGAATGACCAGCTCACTGCAGTCAACCTGGAGGTACAAAACCAGCTTGAGAAGATCAAACAGGAGACTGTAGAGCTAGACCAGCTAAGAGGAGTGTGAAGAATGCAGGTGAAGCTGGATCAGCTCAATGCACAGATCGCCAATGAACACCAGGAGCAGTCCCGCCTACACCGCGAGCTCGAAGACCAAGAGCAACGACTCATGGCTATGACCCTCCATCAGGGGGAGAGCCTAGAAGATATGGAGAAGAGAGCAAAGGAATGGGCTGACCACAACAAAAGGAGGGTACGAGACTTGGCATGCCGATTGGCCAAAGCAGAAGGAGATAGAGTGTTGGCTGAAAATCAGGCAGAGGCTGCCCAACTCTCTATGATAGCCCAGCAGCACACTTTGCTCAACACGCTGCTTCACTCCACCAAAACAGAAGAAAACGAGGCCATGTAGAAGAAGCTAGCCATTGCACGCAGAGCCCTAACAGCAGGCCTGCACGTACCACTGTAACTAGGAGGCCCGCCGCAGAGCCTGGAGGAGCAAAGAAAATACCTTACACAGGTAGGCCTGATGGTGCAAGAAATCGACGAACTTGGCTTCACAGAAGAGAAGGCGCAAGAAGACGTGCAAGCAGAAGGGGGTGAATCAGAGTTTGATCTGGGACCTCAGGAGGAGGACTACGTCCCACCACCCCCTCCTCCACGACAAGATGAAGTGAAACCCACTGACACATCCGCTGAGAGGAAAGCAGCCCTGGCTAAGCGCAGAAGAGAAATGGTGGAGAAGGCAAGGAAGAAGCTGAACGTTAGACCTGTCCCAAGACAACCTGCCCCTCTCCCACCGTGCCCTGAGGACCTCCCCACTGGATTCCATGTAGAGTTGATCATCTGGGAACAGCAGGAATGTACCCGCAACCCCTTCGACTTGAGCTTTGAGATTCCCACTACACTAAATAAAGTAATGCCCATTGAACTTGTAAACGATGTAATCATTATGGGTACAAGGCTCAAGGACAAGTGGCTAGCAGAGCGAGAGGCCAACCCAACTGCTTGGGGAGCCGAGGACCGCAAATTTTGGCATGATAAAGTCCTCCAGGTGCCTAGATCGGTGGAGGGCTATAATTGCCAACCCACCTGGAGAAGACACATTTTTGATGTCAACCTTGACGCTTGGATGGCATTTTGTAACACCCTCCCTTCTGAGAGAAATGACCCCACTTTCATGCCGTATCCTCGAAGGGTAGGCGTGGATTTTAACCCGTCCATCCATGGCAAGTTTGACTTCCCTATCATCTATAATGCCAATAGCACCTCCTATAAGGATGCCCTTGTATTTACCCTCCCTAATTTGTACAGTTCCATAGATAGATTCCTTAGTGAGTTCACATCCTGTCTTGGCCCCGCCTTCATAACAACTTGTAATTATCTTAGACTAATTAGGGTCCTAATCCACCAAGAGCCTGCACCTCAAGAACGCCACTTCCCACCCCTTTACTTCGACCCCAATGCCATAGATAGCAGCACCATGACTCGCCTCATGATGCGCGCTACTCTTTTGCCATCCTTCTGTATTGCACTGCTTAAGGATATGAGCGATAGTAAATTCACACAGTGCAACCACCCTTTCCTTTCCACCACCACTCTCAAAACCCGCCTCAATCTCAAGGGCTACTTGCTGAGTCGTAGATTTCTTAACAAAGCCCCTCGCCCTCCACAATCCCCTACCCGCCATTCAGATGACAAGGATTAAACTCCCGTCATGCCCTTGTATCACATGCATCTATGTATAGCCTCTTCAAAAAAAAAAAATCCACAAGGCAACAAAAGAAAAGGTGAACTGGAAAGAAGAGACAATAGAAAAGAATAGCAAAGCCAAGGGATGAATCTACTACTAAGCAAAGATAAGAGAGAGAGGACTTCACATGATGTGCTTGCAACGTCCCTTCGCCTTGTTATGCACCACAGTCACTGCACCTAGGGTTCTCCCTAGCCCCTTCTCCACTTTACACTTAGGGCACATCAAGGGCATGACTTTCAGACCTGTCACCCTAAGACTTGCACCGCACCTCCAATGACACACGAACTGGGTCCTCAAGTGTGGGACATTACCAAGGGCTTGCCCAAGGTTAGACCCATCTCCCAGTTCCACTGCCATGGGCACCACGCACTACACGGAGATGCAGACACGCCCCTTAGGGAGTGCACAACTTTTCTTGCAGGGTATGTTCGAGTTTCAAGAACTGGCTACTCAGCTAAAGAAGATCACCCACGGCATCCTTTAATGACCAAAACTTTTTCCATGTGCCGGACATGACACCATTGCTGCTGTTTCAGGAGCTTTTCTGCATTGGATTGGACAGACCAACATGCTTCATGTCGCCAACCATCTGCCTGCTGATGGCTACCATGATTGAACCAAATCAAGTAAAAGGAGTACTCAGTAATAGATCTGCCATTGGCATAGATCTTGGAACCTCATCTTCCAAAGATGCATGCCTAATGCCTCAAGATCTACGGATCGCTTTTATTGATTCCACAAGCCTGAAGATTTTCAATGCAAGGCTGAAGATCTTCAACGCAGCATTGAAGATCTTGAAATCAAAGACAAAGATCTTCAAATCAAAGACACAAATCTTCAATGCGAAGACGAAAATATCTTTGTCAAAGCAGACTTCGGGGGGGGGGGGGGGGGTCCTCCAGGATAAATCCCTCCAATACCATCCTCTTAAGGGATTGCTTATCGATCAAGCATTTTTGATGCTCGAAAGATGACCGGCTACATATTTTTCACCAGCCAACTAGAAAACCTATCAGCCACGCAGAATGGAAGCCACAACTGTGTAAGAAATGCCGAGCATCTTCATGAAGCCTAAAGCACGCCGGAATCTCTCCTTGTCATCGTCATTAAACTCCATCACCTCTCATTCACACCCTCACCTTTGAATCTGTATCATCTACCCACCAGTTCCGCTTAGCAGCAGACCCAACTAACCCACTACTTCCCACCGCAGTGCCATGGGATTGGCACTTGGCTAGGAGGGGGGTAATGTTTACCGTATTTACCGCAGCATAGAGGAGCGGGAAGATGGAGCAGAGGAGTGGAAAATGGAAAAAAGGAAATAGCAAAAAAGGCACAGGATTAAAAGGGAAAGGCGCCTTGACCGGTAACCCGACTCCGAAAAAATTTAAATGTTCGGGCATGACCCCCAGAAAGTCTTAGTGTCGCCTTGAGACAACAAAAGAGTAAAATGCGCACCATTAAATGTGGAAGCGCTCCCGAATCCTTGTAAAAGAGTGCCAGGTTCGCTCCTGTGAAAATTGTATACATTAGTTGGGAATAGGATAAATTAGAATGGTGGGAAATGAGAAATGGGCTGGCCAATGGCCGGCCTTGTAAAAAAGGGGATGACTGCCCAAAGAAGAGAGGGCATGTACATAAAGTTCAAAAGTGAATGAGAAGCTCATTCTTGTGTGTGGCAAAAGTGGCTCTCTTCTTCTTCTCTTCTTCTCTTCTTCTTGCTTGTATGTGCTCTTGAGAGAGGGAGTGTGAGAGTGTGAGTGTGTGGGAGTGAAGGATCAACTGGGTGAAGCTCTTCACCATCTCCTCTTCTCTTCTTCTCTTCTCTTCTCTTCTCTTCTCTTGGACGCACGGCTATGGAGGATGGAGCTCATGGGAGAGGGATTGAAGTTGCTTGAGCTTGCCACAAGGATCGTGGAGCTACTGGTGTGCAAGAGAGAGGAGGGCACTCGATCGAGCATCAAGGTAAGCTCACTACACTCGTAAGCGCATCGACTATGTGAGAGGTAGCCATGGCCGCTTGGCTTGAAACGCTTGATCAATAAGCGGTCCGTAGGTCTCGGGGTAGAGCTTGTAGCTCCCCTCCACTTTCCAATTCTTCTTTCTGATGAGGATTTATTTTCTCATTCAAAATGGATGTGGGTAAGGAAACCTTGTAACCATACATAGCCTCAAAGGGTGAAACCCCAATACTAGCATGAGTGGAATTATTATAGGCAAACTCAACCAAATACAACCAAGAGTCCCAAGTATGTTATACGTCATCACATAAATGGTGAAGGTAAGTCTCCAACCACTTATTGATCCTTTCTGTCTGGCCATCAGTTTGTGGATGATAAGCTACAGGAAGGAGCCAATTTAGTGCCCATGGTGCTGAATACCGCGTGCCAAAAGTTATTCATTAACGTTGAGTCCCTGTGATGTACAATCACCTGTAGTAATCCATGTAATCTAAATATCTTCTTTATGAATGAACTAGCCATTGTGTCTTCGTAGGAATGAAATGGACTGCCTTGATGAGTCTATCCATTACCACATAGTTTCTATTCCTTCCCCTTTTGATAGTAGGTAAGCTAGTAATAAAGTCCACGGTAATGTGTGTCCACTTTCCATCAAGAATAGGTAGTGACTACAATAAACCACCTGGCTTATGGGTGATGTCCTTATTCTACTGACAAGGCATACACTTCATAACAAAACCCTTTACATCTCTCCATAGTAAGCTTTCCTGATCTTATCATAGCTTTTAAAAACTCCAAAATTTCCAATTAAAGTCAAATAATGTAACTTCTCTATAATTTTTTGCTTAAAAGCAAAAGTAGAGGGAATAACAATATTTCCATTAAGCTAGATTAGGCCATTTTTAAGCTAATAATGTGAGTTTTCCTCCATGAGACCTTGTTGTAATGTCTAAAAAATATGGTTGAGCTCATCATCCAAAAGATAGGCCTCTTTTAATTCTTCAATCCAATCACTTTGTAGCTCAATCATAATTGAAACTTGACATGCCCACATTTTGAAAAGAGAATCAGCTAAACCATATTGTCTTTGACCCTTGTATAAATTATGTTTAAATTATAATTTTGCAAAGTAGCTACCTACGTACACTACTAAGAAGTAATATTTTACTAAGTGAGGAAATACTTTAGGACCATCCTGTGATCACTTTGAACTCTAAACTGGCTATCATACAAGTAATGGTGTCGCTTCTTTATCACATGTAAAATAGCCAACATCTCTTGGTTACAGACATTCATAGCCATTTATTTATCTATAAGCTTATGACTTTCAAAGGCAATAACTCCATCCTCCTATAAAAAAACAACCCCTATGCCATAGCCACAAGTATCAAATTGTATGGGAAATTCCTTTATGAGAAGTTGGGCCATACTAGAGTAGGAGCAAAAGTAAGGAGTTCGACTTTCAAAGGCAATAACTCCATCCTCCTATAACAAAACAACCCCTATGCCATAGCCACAAGTATCACATTGTATGGGAAATTCCTTTATGAGAAGTTGGGCCATACTAGAGTAGGAGAAAAAGTAAGGAGTTCCTTAACTGGTTGAAGCTTCTATATGCAAGTGCATTCTAAAAGCAAGCTTCCTTCTTCAACATGTCAATCAAAGGACCTGCTATAGCCGCATAATGCTTAATGTATGTGATAGAATGATGATAGACCAAGAAACACTCAATTTGAAGTAGTGGTGATAGGTGTTGGCCAATCTCTAACATAGTGCATATTCTTGGGGTCAATATATATCCCTTTTTCACTAACAATATAACCCAAGTTCACTTGAATCTTGGCCAGAATCTTGGCCAATCTTGCTCAATCTTTGCAATTTCTTCAATGAATCTTCATAAGAATGAAACCTAGGGCTAAAATGATGAAAAATCTTCAAGAAATTTGAAAGAAGCTAAAGCTTGCACTCAATCTTTCATGGCAACCATGGGTAGAGTTTCTTTGAAGTTGAAGAAGAAAAGAATTCCACCAATCTTGAAAATTTTGTAAAGCTCTCATTTGCCAAAGACCAACTCTGAAGCCACAAGGGAGATGGTGATCATCAGGAGGAGTAATCATGCCCTCATCAACTAAAAAATTATATCGCAATTTTTGGGGCTGTTTGTTGCTCCCACTTGCACAGTTCTTGCCAAGTTTGGTACTACTCTTGCTATTGAGAATGAAGATTTAAAGAAGATTCAAGTGTTTAATGATTGGGATAAACCATTGCTTGAGAGATCAAAGGAGATCTTGGCTGAGAGCTCCATGAAACTTGTAGGAAAGCTTCAAGAAAGGGGAAAGAGAACCCTCTCTTTTAAAAGTAACCAGATTTTAATATTCTCCTAAGTTTGATTAATCCCTATTTTACCAAGTTTCTTTCAAAATAGCTTGAAGTGGATGCACAACTTGCCATTTTAGCCTAGGTTTGGCTAAATATCTCCAAGAACTTCGTTAGAGCTCCAAGATTAGTCTTTGCTCTAAGTAGAACACCTGCAAGTATGTGCCATGTGGCTCATATCCTTGTTGCTTTCCAAGATTAATGGTGCAAAATTTGAAGAAAATATGTGTGAAAATGAGAAAATCAAATGGATCAAAAGCCTAAGCTCTCATGCCACTTGTCAAGGAGGGAGTTGATATGTGAGAGAAAGATTAGAAAATTAGAAAAGAAGAGAGAGAATCCATGGAAGCTGTGAACAAGGAGGTGAGATAAGAGACAATAAAATATATTATTATCCAAAAATGTGAAAATTGACATGTCTCACTTCTTTTATACATATGTCAATGTGCCAATGTATTATTAATAATTCCACACTAAAATTTATTTTCCTCCTAGTTTCTAACATAAACATATTCTAAGGTTTAATAAAATAATAACCAAGCATTCTAGACCTTATATAGTAGTTAAACCAAATAAATAAATTGTGTGTATGTGCATACAATGCCCTTGCACTAATAACATGAATATTGAAATTTTCTTTCTCAAAATATTTAATACGCATCACTTCTTCTAATAATCTACTTACCACAACATAGAACACATTTGTTCCCTGCCATCTATCTAACATGGCTCACAATATGACCAATGTCACACATGGTTCCATGTATAATAAGTCATCATGATCATGCATCAAATAGAAAAAGAAAATCCATAAAAATAAGCAAATCATCTTATTTTCATAGCAATTTATATAAGAATAGCATAAATTACTTAGATAACTAAAGCATATACATTTATTTGTATGTTTATAGGTGCACATGCACACATGATATAGATACACACACAAATATACACATACATATATACATACATACATAAAAAATATAGCTTATACATGTAAGGTATCTTGTTAGTGATCAATAGTGAGATCTAATTTTATCTTCTTTTTTATACTAAGATGCACACTTTTTACTGCATTTTTTATTTACCTTTCTTTTTCAAATTATAACGATTCCCTAAGAAGAAATATTTTCATCCCAAACATAATCTACATTCTAGTAACAAAAGTGCATCACCTATGCATGCTTTGATGCAATTATCTTAGTGAAAAATTCTTGCACAACCTTTTTTCTATAAACATAATCATGAAGATCCATTTATTTGGACCAATATGTTACCATGTACTTTCTTTTTTTGGGCCATGCTACTCAAAGTAAGTTATGATAGTCTCAATGATGAGCTCTTGATTTGAAAACAAAATGTAACAACTTCTTATCTTTATGATGCAAGAAATATATTGGATTAATCTTTCTTATTCGACAACTTAAAAATGATTTTCCTAGCCCTTTATGATGTACAAGGTTTTAGTTGGAAAATGATAGGGGAGACTAAGGTTCCATACATGAGTTTTGATGTGAATTCTAAAGCTAGGCCTTAGCAAGCTCATGAGTCAACCAAGCTCCCTTCTTATTTCACCTTATACAAAAAAGAATGGATAATATTTCTTAACCTATGAAAAGAATGAAGGCTAATGCCTTTATGAAATTTAATCATGTGGATGGTTTCCAATTTGTTGAACCTCAAAATCTTTGACAATTTGAGCAAAGTATTGTAGGCCAGTATCCAATTGGAAAGGGTCATTGTCTGAGTAGATTTTAGTAGTTTTAGAGGTGGTATTTACAAAATACTCACATAGTTCTCCATGTTTAGTTATGGTATTGTGGTAATGATAATACTTGATTCTAGGTCCTCTTGTGTGGAGTGTGCTCCCTACTATATTCTCAGACATGTGTACACCTGTTGCAAATGCATTGCTTGCTTGAATTGCGTATTTTCGATCCCATCGAAAACCTCTTTTTACATTCCTATAAATTAACATTTCAAAACCCCATTGCTGTCTGCACAAACATGAAGGTGCATGTTAGTTCTCACATTCATCCAAATCTTTCACATCTATAAATTTCTAGTACATTTGCACTAAAATTGTATATATATTTGAAGCTTCATGTCAATGTTGTGGTTGTTGCAACTATGGAAATAAGCACATTTTTTCTTCTCAAATAAACACATAATAGACAACTTTAAAATTTGTATATGAGGGATTCCGAATAGATGATAGAAACAACCACAATATTGGATAATAATGAAATAGATTCCAATATTAGTTGCACATGGTAATAATTAATCGAGTCCAAGGATTAATAGATTTTGGCCTACTAGGCTGTTAAATTGTGTTACAATTTATGTGGGATTTTTAAAAACTAATTCTTATATTAGTTTAGGTACAACATGAGAATGTGTATTGGAAATATCATCAATACCACAATTTCAGAAATAAAGAGAATTTTGCAATAAGTATTTGAAAAAGTTATTCATTATTGACTTGTTTACATCTAGAAAATATGTAAGTGCTCTTAACATGTCACTTATGTAGCGCTCCATGGTTGTTCCAACATCAATCTTGTGTGTGATGGAAGGTGATAATTAACTTCTATTTTATACCCCACTTGTTTGTATATGTGGGTTAGATGTAGGATTAATGTAACCAAGTCTATGTTGGTTGGCAATGTTCTTATATCTTCTTGAACTAAGGGGAAAAAAAGTACTCAATATCTTTTGCAAATCTAACAAGAATTGACGTGAAAGCCACCAATATATAACTTGGATGTTTTGCATGAGGGAGAACATATGATGATCTCATGTCAAGATGCTCTTATCTAGAAATTGGTAGTTGTAAAGTGTAGTGTTTCTTGATCTAAAAGTTGCCCCCATTCTAACATTCCTATGGTACAATGACCCACTAGAAGCATAAAGTGTATTTGGTGTCTATCATAATGGTTAGGCCCATTCTAGAGTCTCAATGATATTAGGATTGGCCACTCTAAACATAATGTGACTGTTTAGCTATATGACAATTAAAAAAATCATGTTTCTAACTCAGGTAAGTTACTCATGAATATATGTGTGCATCACGTGGGTTCAAAATAATGTATTTTTAAAATACCATTTATATATATATATATATATATATATATATATATATATATATACATACAGAAGGGTATAATATAAAGGGTTTATTTATAGATTGAATGGAAAAGGGTTATATTTTATTGAGGAAAAATTCATAGATAAGGATATTTATAAATAGGCCTTGAACGCACGTGATGTAGAGGATATGCATATAGTAACTTCCCCAAGGTTTCTAAGGAGTATAAGCAATGTAATTAATATATGGAAAAATAAGCTAAGAAAGAGCCAAAAAGGTCCATAGCAACTATTTTGGCAAGAATATCCTCATGGAGTCATTTATATTGAAAGGTTTATAATATTCTAGATTAATTAACCTCTCAAATGTCATTTAGGCCAATAATAGCCAAGGGGAACACCTTTGAGAACAACATATAGTTTCCAAACCATCTAATGTTTCATAATCATGAAAAGAAGAGTCAGCTAGAGTGAATTATCTTATAACTTCTTGTAAAGGCTATGTGTCACAATTGAAGTGGCTAAGAAAATACGTGGCTAATCACCATTTTAAACCATGCTTTACACTTACCTCCATGAACACAAGACCAAAACACTAGCTTTGAGTAATGATACACCTTAGCAATAACTAAGGTATTGACCCCCTTTTGGGAAGGGCCCCAAGGAGGGGGGGCGAGGGCGCTATGGGTTGGTTTTCAAGAATATGTAAGTGTATCATGTGATCTCAATAGAACGAAATTTAAAAGTCCTTGGTTTAGACCATTTTAAAACACAATGGTATCATTTAATAGGGGTATTCAAAGATTCAATATGAAAAGGATATGTTTTATACATAAACATTTTATAGATAAGAAAGAGGTTTTTTATTAGGACTTGAACACACGTGATAGTAAGAGTTTACTGATACCAACCCCCCGATGGTGACCCCTTCAATTGGCACTTGCAATAGCATCAATTCTTGATGTTATTGCCCCATGAGACTCATAGCCATTATCTACCATTAGTACGACTGTGTGAAGTCTATGAGTAGGCCTTTGGACTCTGACTTTCGCAAGTAAAGCATGCACTAAGAGTGAACTACAAGTAGGATGCATACTATGAGCAAGCTTAAAAGGCTAACAAATGAGCATTGTGTGACACCTTATTTGTCCTTACACTTTGTAATTGCTAGATGTAATCGGTGATTGTCTATGGCATGACTCTAAAGTTTTTTCAAAACACTTATGCAACACATAGATGTGTGCCCCAGGCATTCCAATCTTTGAAGTTTGAAACCACCTAGGTTCAACACTTGAAATGTGGGATATGCATTGAAGCATTTTGGGATTCTTCCTACCATGTAAAGAAAAACGCATACACTGAGAGAGAGACACTCACTTTGACATGTGCGCGCGCACGTGCCCACACACACACACACACACACACTCTCTCTCTCTCTCTCTCTAATCAACACAGTAACAAATACCAATTGTTTGGGTCATGAGCTGACCTGGCATGGTGATGCTTGCTTGGAGCTCGGCAGAGCTTGGGGGACATGGGGCTCTGCTCGAACGTGATCTGGGTGTAGTTGGAGAAGGAGGCCATGACGTTATGGAGGGTATCCGCCGGCGGCACGTACAGGTACTCGTCCACGTCGAAGAAGAAGGTCCAGTTGGCAAGGTAGCGGGTGCGGTGGAGGCAGTCGTTGACCACCAGAAACTGGTTGTAGTAATACGTGTCGTACTGCGATTGGGCGCGGATGTCGTGCAGGGTGACGTAGCCGAGGCGCTGCCACGGGGCCAGTGCGCGGCGTACACGTGGATGCAGCCCGGCGGCGTCGTGGAAGAAGAAGTGGGCCCGGGGCCCGAGCAGTCTGACGTGGTAGGCCAGCCACTCGCGCAGCCGATCTGGGTTGATGTCGCCGTACAGGGACGAGCCGCAATAGGCGAAGTCGTACGGCGGCCTAGCAGCCCGGTACGTCGACGTGGCGGCCGCCACGTCGGCGGGGGCCTCGGTGAGAGCCACGATCCTCTGCCACGTGTCGTGGCTCCCGCCGCCTCCGGTTGCGTGGAGGATGAGCTGGCCGCCCGCGGGGACCCCGACCGCGTGCGGGAAGCTGCAGTTTACCACCACCACCGTGTAGACCCGCCCGTAGCCCCAGTCGGGCAGCATCTTCCGGGCCGCGCCGGCGACAGCTGGCGCGCTGCCATTGGCGGGGAGGTACTCACACCTGAACCCCGGGCGGCCGTACACGTGGAGGGGCTTGGAGGCCAATCCGACGATGGCGAAGCTGTCGTCGCCGCCTCGGTAGGTCCCGAACTCCACAAACACAGAGGCGGCCGACCCGTAGCCTCTAAATCCTCTCTTTATCACCTGCACGCCATCCGCCATGTATTCCTTGTGATCATCTTCTCCATCTGTGGATCGTATATTTTCCTTCCTACCATTATAATCACCATCCGCCATATCCTGCCTGCTCTTACTGCCACTGTCGTCTG
Organism: Lygodium microphyllum; assembly: GCF_053477565.2. Taxonomy (NCBI): domain Eukaryota; kingdom Viridiplantae; phylum Streptophyta; class Polypodiopsida; order Schizaeales; family Lygodiaceae; genus Lygodium; species Lygodium microphyllum. The sequence continues at coordinate 34,216,741 of NC_141153.1, read as the reverse complement.
CTCTATATTCCTTCCTCCCGCTATCACTGTCCGCCATACCCTTGCTCCTCTTTATATTATCGCCCTTGCTGCTCCCATCATCATCCTCCCTGTTTCCCTTCCTTCTGATGTTATCAGTGCTCTTATCACCATCCGCCGTATCCACCCTCCTATTAATATCACCACCCCCGATGATGTCCTGCAGTCCCTGTCTCTTCATCACTACCTCCTTAGACTCTTCCTTAATCTCTTCCTTAACCGCCTTCATCTCCTCCATTATATTTCCCTTACTGCTCTTCGCATACACCTCATTAAGCTCCTGATACGCATGCCCTCTCGTACTAATCAGACTGTTGCACATTGTCGATGCGCTCATGTACCTCACCATGCTCTCTGCCATCACAAGAATGCAGCCCAACAATAGAATTGACAAGAGCAATGACTTGATCTCTATACCATTGCATATACTTGCACCAGTCGAGGAGCATGATGATGTAGCTGATGAGGATGAGGCCGATGATGATAACAATGAATTTTCATGCTCTGTTCTGTGTAACCGGTCACCTTTTGCTACCATGTTGGATCTGCGATTGCCTAGTCGAGCACCCTAACTACAATAGAGATTCATTGCTTAATGAATCGAGTGCACTATGGCGAATCATGCAAGAGTTTTTGTAGCTCCTGCACAGTTACTTCATAAAGTCTGTGTGAGGAGGAAGTGAAAATATGCCTTGGGAAAACCTAAGGCCAAAGGATGGAATGGTCACGCCTTGCTTGTTGGCAAATGCTTTCAGATCTTTCTAAGCAAAGAACTGGTCCGAAAGAACAAGCCCTGCAAGACAGGACTTATGATGATTCTGAGCGTTGATTTCCTTCCACCCGAGACCAAAGCTGCAAAATACAAAAAGATCACGCATCTTTTATTCTTATAGGTCACTTCATCTTAGGTATATACAGGTAAAGCTCTCGAACATTCGTAAGAAAAATTAAGCGTACCTTGTGCATTGTACAAGCTAATGCCGTTCACATAGAGAAGAAAAGCTTAGCTCATGCACTTTCCAATATCAATGGAATATCATCTTACTACTCAAACAAGCAAGATTCCTATGACCATGCCAAATAAGAGGAAATACGCGTGTTATGGAGAAAGGTAGACATTGGATTGTTGCATCCATGATCCGATCCTTAACTTGGCTTTGCAATTAAGCAACGAAGAGGTAGGTAAGGCTAGGTTGCTTGGTTTACGAACCACTTAATTTAAAAATCATGAGGATTCTCATGCAATCATTGGTTCTATGTATCTGTATATTATTATTGGGGGAGACGCCTCCATCTTATGGAAATCTCATTAGTCAAGGTTCAAGGTCCCTTTTCCTATTCCTAAATTGTGCTATTTTGGATTTCAGAAATTAGAGGCAATCTATCATCAATCATGCATCCATACTCATTGGAGAAACAATGTACATTTCAACATACACACACATGCACACACACACACATACACATGCTCACACATTTACAATTAAAAATTGAACAAGTAGATATGTGTGCATGCCCACGGGATTATGCACACACACACACACAAATATACATACAACTATATGCAAGCTATAGATGATTCCTAGCAATGCAACACATGTGCATTGCTTCATTTGTTCATCTATTACACTCATATATATGGATGCATGTGTGTGTGGATATCTCGGGGGGTTCACTGTATAAGGTGTGTGTGGACACCTTATACTCATCGTATACAATACAAAATGGCCCACTATTGCCTTTAGGAGATGATTGATTGAAAACATTTTCATCATACACTTGATTTGAAATGCATAATTCTCTACATTATTCTCACTTCCTTTTTTGACTCCTTCCATTCTTGATTTCTCTATGCACATCCATGGTGGCTCAAGGTTTAGTTCTCTTTCTTTGCTTTCTTTTATGTATGGGGGTGGGGGAGGCTCTCTCTCACACACACACACACACACACACACACACACACACACACACACACACACACACACACACACACACACACACACACAATTGGAGTTATTTCTATTTTTAACATGTAATATAGCTTATTTTCTAATATGTAGGCTAGACATGGACTCTAGACATAGATGTATATTTTTGTATAATGTATGTTGCTATATTTTTGTTACTCTCTTGTCATCACTAATCACGATTTGATATATTTTTATAGTTTTTTCTTTTCATGTCAATGTAAATATTGATGTGGTTAGGGCTACCATCATAGAGTCCTAACTAGATTATTTAGACAAATGACAAATTGTGAGGAGTTCATGGCAATGGTCTATGATATTTTTGTATAAGTCTCCATCCCTAAGTATATTTTTAAGTGTATGGCCATCATGCAACAATCTTCATCGTAAACAACCTGGACCATGAATCCTTCCATTACAAGAAACATGCCATAAATCAACATCTAAAGGCATGAAAACATTCATCTAAAAATGTGCCTCTGTCGTTGCTAAAAATGTTTGTATACATTTCTTTACATGTCCATTGCTTTTCAATGCTTTTATTGATGTTGATAGCGACGTGTGTAGAAATTAGCGATCTTAATAGTGATGATTATAGAAAAAAAAAAGAAAAAGGTGGTAGGGCATGCTGCCTTGCCACCCTTCTAGCATCATGCATTGGACAACGTTCCATCAAGAAATTATAAATTGAATACAAAATCATTATCGAAACATTTGTATCATGAGATGCTAGAAAAAGAGTGTCATTGAATTAATATTATAATAAGTACAAGATCAATGATAACAACTCATAGAGTTACATGGAACAATAGCAAGGAGAGTCCAAAACAAATAGGAAAATGTATCTATAAATATTGCAAAATACGACTCTATACAAAGGATGAGAATACATATCAAAGGAATGCTACTGGAAAGAGCTTGCATGGTTCATAGGGCCAAAAAAGGAAATGATGTATGATCCACAAATCTAAGCGACTGCTATAACTCCTCACCATTCAAGAGCTCGTCTTGACACAATGGAGCATTGAATGGAATCTACAATATAAACAACTAGAGATTAATCCACAGTGCATAATGCATCATTAAAAAAATGGCTGAAAATAAGAAAGAGGCATGAGTTACTTGGCCACTATGTGCATATAATCTATTAACGAGTGTAGTGAGACATTGCCTCTCTGCATACCGAGTCTTCAAACCTGTAGGATTGTTGTAATGAATGAAGCTAAGAGAAGAGATAAGAAAGAGAAAATAGTAAGAAGAAGAGAAAGGAAGATTAGAAGAGGAGAGAAATACATAAAAGAGGGGAGAAAGAAGGAGGAAGCCATTTTTGATTTCTCTATGCACATCCATGGTGGCTCAAGGTTGAGTTCTCTTTCTTTACTTTCTTTTATGTATGGGGGTGGGGGAGGCTCACACACACACACACACACAATTGGAGTTATTTCTATTTTTAACATGCAATATAGCTTATTTTCTAATATGTAGGCTAGACATAGACTCTAGACATAGATGTATATTTTTGGATAATGTATGTTGCTATATTTTTGTTACTCTCTTGTCATCACTAATCATGATTTGATATATTTTTATAGATGTTTCTTTTCATGTCAATGTAAATATTGATGTGGTTAGGACTACCATCATAGAGTCCTAACTAGATTATGTAGACAGATGACAAATTGTGAGGAGTTCATGGCAATGGTCTATGATATTTTTGTATAAGTCTTCATCCCTAAGGATATTTTTAAGTGTATGGCCATCATGCAAAAATCTTCATCGTAAACAACTTGGACCATGATTCCTTCCATTACAAGAAACATGCCATAAATCGACATCTAAAGTCATGAAAACATTCATCTAAAAATGTGCCTCTGTTGTTGCTAAAAATGTTTGTATACATTTCTCTACATGTCCATTGCTATTTGCGATGCTAATACAAGGACACTTTTCAATTCCTTTATTGATGTTGATAGCGACGTGTGTAGTAAATTAGCGATGTTAATAGTGATGATTATAGGAAAAAAAAAGAAAAAGGTGGTAGGGCATGCTGCCTTGCCACCCTTCCAGCATCATGTATTGGACAACGTTCCATCAAGAAATTATAAATTGAATACACAATCATTATCGAAACATTTGTATCATGAGATGCTAGAAAAATAGTGTCATTGAATTAATATTATAATAAGTACAAGATCAATGATAACAACTCATAGAGCTACATGGAACAATAGCAAGGAGAGTCCAAAACAAATAGGAAAATGTATCTATAAATATTGCAAATTACGACTCTATACAAAGGATGAGAATATATATCCAAGGAATGCTATTGAAAAGAGCTTGCATGGATCATAGTGCCAAAAAAGGAAATGATGTATGATCCACAAATATAAGCGACTGCTATAACTCCTCACCATTCAAGAGCTCGTCTTGACACAATGGAGCATTAATGGAATCTACAATATAAAAAACTAGAGATTAATCCACAATGCATAATGCATCATTAAAAAAATGGCTGAAAATAAGAAAGAGGCATGACTTACTTGGCCACTATGTGCATATAATCTATTAACGAGTGCAGTGAGACATTGCCTCTCTGCATACTGAGTCTTCAAACCTGTAGGATCGTTGTAATGAATGAAGCTAAGAGAAGAGATAAGAAAGAGAAAATAGTAAGAAGAAGAGAAAGGAAGATTAGAAGAGGAGAGAGAAAGACATAAAAGAGGGGAGAAAGAAGGAGGAAGCCATTCTTGATTTCTCTATGCACATCCATGGTGGCTCAAGGTTTAGTTCTCTTTCTTTGCTTTCTTTTATGTATGGGGGTGGGGGAGGCTCACACACACACACACACAATTGGAGTTATTTCTATTTTTAACATGTAATATAGCTTATTTTCTAATATGTAGGCTAGACATAGACTCTAGACATAGATGTATATTTTTGGATAATGTATGTTGCTATATTTTTGTTACTCTCTTGTCATCACTAATCATGATTTGATATATTTTTATAGATGTTTCCTTTCATGTCAATGTAAATATTGATGTGGTTAGGACTACCATCATAGAGTCCTAACTAGATTATGTAGACAGATGACAAATTGTGAGGAGTTCATGGCAATGGTCTATGATATTTTTGTATAAGTCTCCATCCCTAAGGATATTTTTAAGTGTATGGCCATCATGCAACAATCTTCATCGTAAACAACTTGGACCATGATTCCTTCCATTACAAGAAACATGCCATAAATCGACATCTAAAGTCATGAAAACATTCATCTAAAAATGTGCCCCTGTTGTTGCTAAAAATGTTTGTATACATTTCTCTACATGTCCATTGCTATTTGCGATGCAAATAGCAATGCTAATACAAGGACACTTTTCAATGCCTTTATTGATGTTGATAGTGACATGTGTAGTAAATTAGCGATGTTAATAGTGATGATTATAGGAAAAAAAAAAGAAAAAGGTGGTAGGGCATGCTGCCTTGCCACCCTTCCAGCATCATGTATTGGACAACGTTCCATCAAGAAATTACAAATTGAATACACAATCATTATCGAAACATTTGTATCATGAGATGCTAGAAAAAGAGTGTCATTGAATTAATATTATAATAAGTACAAGATCAATGATAACAACTCATAGAGCTACATGGAACAATAGCAAGGAGAGTCCAAAACAAATAGGAAAATGTATCTATAAATATTGCAAAATACGACTCTATACGTCAAAGGATGAGAATATATATCCAAGGAATGCTACTGGAAAGAGCTTGCATGGATCATAGGGCCAAAAAAGAAAATGATGTATGATCCACAAATCTAAGCGACTGCTATAACTCCTCACCATTCAAGAGCTTGTCTTGATACAATGGAGCATTGAATGGAATCTACAATATAAACAACTAGAGATTAATCCACAATGCATAATGCATCATTAAAAAAATGGCTGAAAATAAGAAAGAGGCATGACTTACTTGGCCACTATGTGCATATAATCTATTAACGAGTGTAGTGAGACATTGCCTCTCTGCATACTGAGTCTTCAAACCTGTAGGATCATTGTAATGAATGAAGCTGAGAGAAGAGTTAAGAAAGAGAAAATAGTAAGAAGAAGAGAAAGGAAGATTAGAAGAGGAGAGCCAACATAAGTGAGTCAGGAAGTGCAGACAATATATAACGACGAGCTTTTTGTCACGACGAATCCAATCAATATGATCAATTTTCCATTGTTCAAATAACGAGCGCCCATCAGTAATCAGAGAATTGTCAGGTTGAACTGGGCAAGACAGGTCGCCCAAAACAGTATCAAATAATTCGTCACCTTCAAGAATTAGCATCATCTTTGCTTTCCACCCAGGAAAGCCTTGTCCTTGGAAAAAGGGAACCGAATGTTGGCCAGACGGATATCCGTTAACAATTAAGCAATTGGCCATGCCTGTATCTCGAGAGAAAACAAATAAGATGAGATCGCAGAATCTGGAAACCATGAACAAGACGAGCGTAGTTGAGACGCGTGACAATCAAAATAGTGAGATGCATGTAAGAACGACGAAAAGTATTGAGTGACTAAAAAGAAAGCCCGAAATAGAGAGATGTAACGTGCAAGACGAGATGACGCGTATAAGAAAAGTGCTATTTCGATTGAACAAATAACGTGAACGAGAATAAAACATCGCTAAAAATAGCAAGATGTTTGCTTATCGTAATCAACATCATTAAGGAAGACGAGCGATTAACGAACTGTAATTGGGGATTAACGAACTGTAATTAGAATTATAGTTTTAAATAAAGAATTGCAGATTCGAGCAGAATTGTTGTCTTGAATCCTGAACTGTCATAACTTTTGATCCATAACTCCGATTGACAAGCGATTTTGGTAGGATTTGAGAGCACGACGAGAGCTACGCACCAGACCTGGTTTTGTTTTTAAAGACAAAATTAACTAATACTTATAATTTGAACAAGTTCATGTATCAAATCATCACTTGTGCAAAGAATTCAATCAAGTATAAACAATGAAACAACTTATCTTCCTTGTTGTTGCTACGCATCCATAGCTCTGATACCATGTGCTCTGATACCATGTTGAGAGAGAGAGAGAGAGAGTACGAGAGAGATACACAAGACATGCTCCCAAAGAATGATTCATATTGATGTAGAGTTAGTATATATAGGTGAGACCCAAGTCAAGTGAGAGATGATATATATAGTTGTAACAACAATGGGCTATTTCATGAGATGTGGGCAGCCATGAAGGTTTCATTTAAAGCTTTCCATCTTCGAAGTTCAAAGCTCAAGAACAAGCATGGGAGCCCTCATCATCAATGGAAGCATTCGAACGCTTGAAGTCTTTATCCATTGGAATGCTCCAGCCAACGAGACTTGCTTAATGGAGAAAATGGGCATCATGATGGGCTATACTTCAACCATCCCACCCAAACACTAAAGAGGTATGTCATCTTGATCTTAATCTCTCATATTTTTCCACTTGATGAGCTAAATCCTTTTGTTGGAGAGATTAAAGATTGCATAAGCTTTATTAGTCTCTTTGTATGCATGAGCCCACTCAAAGTCAATATCATGTTTGTCTCCTAATGCATCATAACTAATCCTAAATCATTTGTAATTGATGACCTTAACCCCTCTTTATCTTGTGTACCCTAGATAAATCTCAAAGAGAATCATAGACCTTTGTAAATGGGTAAGTAGTAATCAGTGAGTCACTAGACTACCAAGGTAATCCCTATCTAAGCTCTTGTTCATCCTTACATCTCATGAAATGACCCAATGTTTCCTTTCCAATGTATCTCATGCTGATCACTTAATAAAAATGTCCACCATGTATACTCCGGCTGATGAAAAATATTGATGCACAACCCGCGACCTGGGGGGAACTTTTGCCCACTTAAGACCCTGAAGGGGTGCACAACTTAGCTCGGGGGGAACTTTGCCCACCTTTTGATGATTCGGAGCCCGATACTTGTATATGCAAGTGTAGGTACTCTCCCATGATCACCATCTCTCTTAATGCAATGATCCCCCTTGGACACCCTTTTAGTGCTAATGGTACCCATGTATGACACTTGAAGTGCATGCAATTAGACGAGATGTATGGTAGTAAACTTCACTTATGCAATGATGATAGAGAAAATAGACATGCACTAATGCTGGGGATAGTGATTAGTATGCTCAAGATGCTATTCATGTTGTTGGTTAGGCCTCTCAGTATATGAATCATTCATATAGTGCTTTTGCACTAAGGGACAGACAATGTTTTTGGCCACAGTCAAGAAGAGTCATAAAGATCCAATCACAAAAAAAAATTGTATTGCTCTTCTTGAAGAGGGCTTTGTCTGCTCGAGTTTGTTTGCTCCTATAAGACTAATGAAGGCACTCTACCTTCCTGGATCAACGACTTCGAGGATGTCTTCCCAAAAGAATTGACTTAACTGCCTCCAAAGTGCGAGGTTGATCATGAAATAAAATTGATTCCTGGATGCAAGCCAGTGTCAAAACGACCCTACAAAATGTCTATTCCTGAAGCTATTGATCTTAAGGAACAATTGAAGCAACTCATAGAGCAAGGATTTATCCACCCAAGTAACTCACCTTGAGGAGCGCCTATCCTCTTTCAGAAAAAGACGGATGGAATACTTAGACTCTGCATTGACTTTAGAGGACTAAACCAAGTTACGATAAAAAACAAGTATCCCATACCTAGGATAGATGAAGTTTTACATTGCCTACATGAAGCCAATGTTTTTTCCGAGATTGATCTAAGGTCTGGATACTATCAAATTCAAATCAAGGAACAAGATATCCCAAAGAGTGCCTTCAACACGAGGTATGGTCATGATGAACTTTCAGTCATGCCATTCAGATTGACTAATGCCCCAACTACATTCAATCGTCTAATGCAAGACATCTTTCGACCATATCTAGATGATTTTGTGCTAGTACTCTTTGATGATATACTAGTATACTCCAAATCAATAGAGAAACACGAAGGTCACTTAAAAATCGCCCTGGTAACACTCCATGAAAACCAACTCTATGCCAAGATGAGTAAATGTGTATTTATCACTAACAGGATTGAATATCTTGGATACATTGTTTCCGCTAATGGAATCTCTATAGACCCTACCAAAGTGAAAGATATCCTAGAATGGCCAATACCTAAGACACTAAAAGAAATCTGAGGATTTTTGGGAATGACAAGGTTGTACTGAATCTTTATCAAGGATTATTCCCTCATTGCTACACCCTTGAAAAATATTTTGAAGAAAAATATAGTAATCATTTGGACCAATGAGCATCAAGAGATATTTGATAAGCTTAAAGAATCTGTAACCACTGCACCTGTATTAAAACTCCCTAACTTCAATCAATCATTTGAAGTGATCACTTATGCAAGTGGACTTGCAATAGGTGGGGTGCTAGTATAAGAAGGAAGAACAATGGCCTATACTTCCAAAAAATTGAAATCCTGCAAGTCCAATTATGCTACTCATGACCTTGAGTTACTCGCAGTAATCCATGCCTTGAAACTATGGAGACACTATCTATTGGGAAGGGAATTCACTTTAGTAGCAGATCATAAAATTCTTAAATGGATCTTCACCCAAGTTGACCTAAACATTGTTGAGAAATCATATGATGTATGCCTAGAAGAGGCTTTGTATAAGAGAGATTACAAAAGTTGTATGCTCCAGGATGCTCTAGGAAGAGATATCCTAAATCCCATAAGCACAGTGAGGAAGAGTGGAACCATCAAAAAGCTATATAAGCATGTACTTGGCTCTATTTTCAAGGTAAGCTATCATCGTTTTGTGACACTCAAGATTGTGTTTATGAGTCCAAGTTAATCTATCTTGGAACCTAATTCACTTGAGTTACAATTCTTTATCTCGGTCATGGTTTATGTGTATGACCTTCGTCCGCCATAGCTAGCATAGTTCTAGATCCGTGTTTCTCAACATGGTATCAGAGCCATGGTGAGCTATGTCTAGCCACACCCATTCTCTCTTCTACTTCTACTACGTCATTTTTTGGTCCTCATAGTGGCCCCAGCCTCCTCAACCCTAAGAATAAGGTGGGGCCTTAAAAGAGAAACCATAGATTTGGGTGGGGCTGCTTCTTATGCTAAAAACACTTGCTGTTGTTTCTTTTTTATTTGTGCATGCATTGATGGTTGCACATGAAAGATTTATTGTGCTTGCAATACTTAGATCTAATTGTAAATGTATAATCAAGGTAATAAGAGAAAAGATCGTGCTATGCCTCCCCCACGACTAGACACGAAAACCTGCTCCAGGGGGGATTGTTTTGTACTGTCGTGAGAAGCTTTTGACAAGCTCCGATAGTGAGAGGTCACTCGGTGAGGAATCTGCTAGGCAGGAGGAGGCAAGAGTGCCAGGGGAGCTCTAGACATAAATCTCTCGATCGCTCCTAGGAACTACCTGACCCTCACACGATGTGAGGTGCCTTCTCCAACAGACCTAGAGGAGTCCTCTAGTAGTCAACTGAAATTTATATCCATGCATATTACCATCCCTTCTCCCCATGGGAAACCTTGGAATTAAATGAACATGCGAATCTCACTTCTACTTCATAGAGGAAGCGTGGACAAGTCACCCCTAACAACAATCTAATGCCCACCTAAGAAAAACCACTTTGTAATCAATCAAAGGCAAGAGTGAGGTTAACACTGCACTTGGTTCAAAGAGACTGAGAGACGGGGGAGAGTGTAACTCGATTCCCCTACTCATAAGGTAAAATCTTAGCTCCGACCCCCTAAAACGGTGTTAAACCTGGTAACTAATCCTACCAGTATTGGGAGGGTCACAATTTAATCAGCTCTATCTAGTGTTGGAAAGTTACCCGCAACTTATCAAGTCCACCCATCCATAGGCGTCCAATCATCAAGATCGAACCCTCCCACTTTTCTCGATGGGTTTGCTTAGTTTTCTAATCAGAAAAGCATACTACCATAGTGTTTGGATATATGAAATGAGCTTCCTTTTATTACTTCATTAAACTGGGTTCATTAAACTCGATTTTCAGCACATAACAAACAATTTGAAAATTATATACTTTATTTCACCATCACTCCGTAGAGTGATACAAAACTGTCTTTCCGTAGAAACACAACGTCCAGCCTAGGTAGGATAGGACCTTTCAATCCCTCAGGATTGGGATATATGTCATTGCACTCCATCTGTAGTCAAAAGGGAATTCACTGGCTCAGAGCCCCTCTAAGCTTCCCTGAGCCTCCGGAGCCGTCCTACATAGTAGGGACACTTATCACTCAACCCTTTGCCCTCTTAGGTGCTCGAGTGATCAAAATCAAAAACACCTACCTCCCTCGGGAGCATAGGACCCCCACCCGTAGGTGAGTTTTTCAAACTTCGCAAAGTGTAAAGGAGCATTGGGTTGGGGACCCCAATGTCTCAAACCACCACAATCCACAACTCGTCCCGGCCGTGCAAGCCCGAAATCATAAGAGCCATAACTCATCATTCACAAATCCAAAAGCAATCATAACCATAAGGCATTTTGACACACTTGTGAATGCGATGCATATAATCTATCCCCTTAACCAATTTCCATGTTCCTTCCAAAAAATCATTTCATAATACTAACATGCTTTTACAAGTCTAAGTAAGTTCTAACTAATTGTGATCCTTTTCTTATATGTACTAGCCTAATTATCTCAATTTGGCCATCCATCATGATTACAGTTTATAGCCGCAACCTCGATTTGTTGTGGGATGGCTAGTTCTTCCGTTTGAATGGGTTCAGGGTTAACTTCCGCTTGTGCTTCAGCATTGTGTTGAGTTCCGTCAGCAACAGTGGTGTCTACTTCCTTGTATTGGGGAGCTCTATGAGCGTAACCTCGCTCAGTATCTTGATATCTCTTGGGAGCCATGGAAGAAGCTTGATGGGTTTGGGCAGTGCTTCCATGTAAGAATGAAGAGAGAGAGAGAGAGAGAGAGAGAGAGAGAGGCTGGGCTGATTACAATAGAGCTTCATTATGTCAATTAGCAGCAGAGAGACTTCTGCATGGATCGTTGTGTGTCTGTGTGTGTTCCCGACATGACGCCTTCACCCTTGTTTATATAGTAATTGGGGGGAGGGGGGTAAAAAGAGAATGTTTGCTTTTTAGCGTTTTTGATTATATCATCGATGACAAAGAGAGAACACTTTCTTTTAGCTAGCTTTAAAGCTTATGCTTTTTTTTTCACTATTTTTTATTTTTTTCTGCCCTGCAACTTGTTTGGATCATAACTTTGTCATATGAACTCCAAATATAGTCATCTCGGTACTCAAAACAATCGGAACACATCTGGATGACAAGCCAATGTGGACTGAATTGCAAAAATCCATCAAAAAGGTAAAAATGATAATTTTTATAAATCGTGTTATTTTTATCCATCTTTTATGTTGGATGACTTATTCCCTTCAAAATAAGTCACAGTATATATTTGGATCCATCTAAAGTGGGAATCAAGTTATCTAAACGTGATACTAGAGGTTTCAGACTATTCTAGTAAACAGTCCTGCTTCTTGTAAATCCTGTAGAGATTCTACAATTTTTTCTATGTGTGGATGTGCAACATAAATCAATTTTCTTTGGAATGTATATGCACATTTTTTATTAAAATAAACTAAGTAATGGGGATATTACATTCTCCCCTCCTTAGAGAAATCGAGATGTCCTCATCTCGAGAGAAGCTGGGTGTATTCTTTCATAAGGGTTGCCTCATCGACCCACGTGGCATCCTCTTTAGGATAATCCTTTCATTGTATTAGGTCTTCTCTTAGGATTTGGCTTCTTAGAGGTTTCTCTCTTGTATCTAGAAACTTCTCAGGTTGCATTTTCAAAATTCCTTGGGCATGCATGACTATTTGTTCATCATTAAGCACATGATCGGGGTTTGGTACATAAGGTTTCAATAGGCTTACATGAAATACATTGTGAATCTTGAGATGGGATGGAAATTTAAGCTTGTAGGCTTGCTTTCCCATTACTTTGATTACTTCATATGGTCCATAGTACCTTGGACTAAGCTTTTTGTATTTCCCCAAGGATAATGAGCTCTTTTCGGGTCTTACCCTAAGAAACACCATGTTACCTTCCTTGAATGTTCTTATGGATCTCTCAAGATCTACATAGGGCTTTTTCCGATCTTGAGCAACTTGGATGTCATGTCAGATCAATTAGATTCGTTGGTCCATCTCTTCAAGCATATCCTTAGAAGCCTCTACCTTGGGAGTGGGATCTGAGAAGCTTAGAGGTGTACGACATTCTTGCCCATACAAGGCTTGAAATGGTCACATCTTGATTGTTTGTTGAAAGGCAGTGTTATAAGCAAAATCCACCAAAGGTAAATGTTCAATCCATTGTTTTGGTTCTTTGCCACAATAAGACCTTAGAATATCTTCAATGGTGTGGTTCACCCTCTTAGTTTGGCCATCAGTTTGAGGGTAGTACTGAAGCATAGTTGCGCTCCAATTGCTTAGAATAGGCAAGTCCAAAACTTAGAGGTGAATTTGGAGTCTCGATCACTGATTATGCTCTTTGGAAATCGTTACAGATATGTTGAATTGTAGATATGCCTTGCTTGGACACCCTAAAAGTTTTTATTTGGGAAACTCTTAAGGAAATACCTTTCTCAAGTAACCTAAATACTTCTTTGATAAAGACTCGAGCAATGTAAGATGAGTTATAGGTTGCTTTGACTGTGATCAAGTGTGCAACTTTTTTCAACAAAGTCCATACTTGTTGACTCCCATTTCATTTGTGGAATGTCCAAGGGTTGTAACTCTCTAGGTATCATGATCCTTTCGGCCTTCACTCTTTGACAAGTCAAGCACTGAGTTACGTATCTTAATACATCCCTTTTTAACCCTGCCCAGTGACAGCTCTTACAAACTACATTGAGTGTCTTGGCATACCCCAAATGTCCTGCAATGGGGCTGTCATGTGCTTCCCATAAGTTCTTCGTCTTCACTTCTGGTCCTTTTGGGACACAAAGGTGATCATTGTAATATAGACAACCATTGATATCACAATAATCCTTAACCTTAGACCTTTCTCTGTTAGAGCTTTCTCCTTGAAGTACCTTAGCCATGAGTCCTTCGTATTCCTTATCCTAAGAAATAGCTTGGAGTACAAGCTCAAGTACATGATTATCAAGTATGGATATGGTTTTTAAGCTTTGAGCTTCTACAATGCTGTTAAGAAAGGATTTTCGGCTTAATGTATTTGCAAGAACATTGTCCTTGCCTAGACGATATTTGATTTTGAAATCAAACTCTTGCAATTTCTCTATCCATCTTCTTTGCCTCATGTTTGTTGAGAAACACGGATCTAGAACTATGCTAGCTATGGCGAACAAAGGTCATACACATAAACCATGACCGAGATAAAGAATTGTAACTCAAGTGAATTAGGTTCCAAGATAGATTAACTTGGACTCATAAACACAATCTTGAGTGTCACAAAATGATGATAGCTTACCTTGAAAATAGAGCCAAGTACATGCTTATATAGCTTTTGGATGGTTCCACTCTTCCTCACTGTGCTTATGGGATTTAGGATATCTCTTCCTAGAGCATCCTGGAGCATACAACTTTTGTAATCTCTCTTATACAAAGCCTCTTCTAGGCATACATCATTTGATTTCTCAACACCCCCCCTCAAATGATGAGTCCCTACACTTGTTGGCTTTTGCCCCCCCTACATGATAACATGGCCCGGAAGACTAGCTCATAGGCAGCCTAGTCAAGTTAAAGCTTGAGACTTTACATCTTGGCAAGGGTTTTACAGATCAAATCCACTAAGGAAAACATATTCCTTAAAACAATTTGTCATAGTTGTTGATGGTAACGGAAGTATCTTTTTCTTCTTCTTCATTCATGAATTGATTGGTTATTCTGCATCTGATGTGCTCTTTTCTTGTGGAAGCATTCACTGGCAATATGGCCAGTTTTACCACATAATGACATGTCATCCGATTCCTGTTGTCAGTGTTGAATCCTCGACCTCTTCCTTTGGGTCTAGTAGCTCCTCTAGTGTATAAGAGGTTTTCCCTTGGGCTAGTTTCTTTTACATCTTTGCTTTTAAACTTGCTTTCTTCATCAAGCAGTGAGTGCTCAATATCTTTGAGTGAGAGACTCGGAACATTACTTAGAGTGGACACAAGGTTCTCATATGGATCCTTGTTTATACTTGCAAGCAGTACAACTATTGCTTCATCTTCTTCAATATTCTTTTTAAGAGATGCAAGTTGAGTTTTTAAACTCTTAAACTTATTAATGTGTATGGTCATAGAAGTACTGTCTTTGATATCCAGTTTATAAAACTGCATGAGAAGTTTTACCTTTGAATTCTTTGCTTGAGTACCAAACATTCTATCAAGTTCCTCCCAGGCGGTTCTAGCATTTCTAATGCCATATATATGATGTAGCACATCATCGCTTAGTCCCAAGGCAATGATGCCTAGTGCCTTATTATTCATCTTCTTCCATTCTTTGGATTTGAATTGGTCTTCTTCAACAAACCCGTCTTCATCATCTTCCTTCTTGTTGTCTGCATCATCTTCAAACAGGTCCCACAAGTCTTTCCGCATAAGATGGTACATGGTCTTCTCCTTCCAGGCATGGAAGCCTTCACCATTAAAATGTGCTATATGTTCTACTTCAGTCATCTTAGTAGGAGGTCTTACCATGAGAACTCTCGGGCAGTGTCTATCTGAAGCATAAACTCACTTTTGAGATCAAGATTATGACTAGAAAAATAGGCATTTTTCAATGCAAATAAATTTCAGTCCAAAATAGTTTAGTGTGAAAAGAGGTTCAATAGAGAGGGTGTGAATAGGTGTGAAAGAGGTTTTTTTTTATTTTGTGAACCTTAGGATAAGGTTAAGAACAAATGACGAATTGCAGGCGTCGCTTCTCTGTGGCTTGCAATTGATCTAATGGCGCTTCCTACTTCCAACTCTTTTTCGGGATCCGAAAGTTATTTCGTGAATCTGATTAATTAAGAGAAGTCTATTTTATCCTTATGAAAAATTTGTTATTTTTACTTGAAAAGATAATATCGGCACTTATGCCTATGGCAGGTAATTAATGCACTGCCATGCCCTAACCCACGCTTAGCAGGATTTCAAATGCTTTTCCAAGTCTGTTTAGACTTTGGAATTTGTATCAATATATTCTTATCAATGTCCAACAAGTCCTACACAGACTTTCGATATTTATTTAATTTCCTAATAGTGATAGTTTTAGGGTTGTCAAGTATTTCATATTTGTTTTTCCTTCAACATTCTCGATATTTTAGGTTAGGTTTTCTCGTTGATTCATACATGGGGAAACTCATGATATTGACACTCTTGCTAATATAATCATTAATATTAATATTGCATGTGTTTTCAGAAAGAAAATAATTTTTATTTTATTCTACTCATATTGTATGATTTAATCGATGATGTCCAATCATTTTTTGAACTTTCAATGTTATCAAGAAAGATCAATTTTTAATTAGCTATGTCTTAAGTGTAACGTTGATTGCTTTTGTGAAAACTTTATTCTAGGCAATGCAAAAATCATAAGTGTAATTTTTCTTTCATCTTTCAAACATCGAATTATATTACTACGCATCTAATTTATACGCTTCTAGTATATATTTTACTATACAATTTTCTGTTGATTTAATGTATTGATTATTTCATGATATTATCTAAATGATTTTCTATAAATTATTATAAAATTTATATACATTTATTTATCATTAAGAAATAGAAATAATCACTTTCAAGGAAAAATGATAAAATATTCACTTTTCTAATAACGTTTACCATTTTTTTTGTTATTTTGATCGCATGTGCTATTAATGAAATAATAATGAATATAACGAAATAAACCATAATTAAGATATTTTCTTAATGACATGCATATAATCCTTTTCTAAGTGAAAGATTCTTTTCATTGAGAATAGATAATTATCATATTACTTAGGTTATTTTTCTAAGCGACAGTTCATATGTATTTTCTTTAGAATGCGTTTATAATAGTTTATAGCCAAATATTGTGATAAGCTTATAAAAGATTATTTTTTTCCAAACCAATGAGATGTTACCTCTCTCAGATTTACTGTAACAAGGGTTTTGCCAATTCCTACCGTATCATTTTCTCCATCGGTTGCGTTCCTTGCTTTCCTTATGGGCTTTTTGAATTTTTGCGACGTTGCGGAGCCATCAGATGTTAGGTGAAATTGATGTGCTAGTTCAAGGAGAGTTGGTGGTCTTCTAAACAAATTTTACCAGCATTTTTCTTAGCGGTATGGTCATATGGGGCGAATGTGTTGTAGCAAGGGGTAGAGAAAATGAAAATGAGGTAGAATTTTAGCAAGAGAGGATCAAAATGGCATTTGCCCCTGACGTTTGAGAAGGCCTATTTATCTCCCACACTCTCTTACTCTCTAATTTTCACAATATAATGGCTTATGAATCTCTCTCTCTCTCTCTCTCTCTCTCTCTCTCTCTCTCTCTCAATAGTCAACATGAAGGGGTGGGGGAGGGGGGGGGGGAGGGGGTATTTCTCTCTGTCAAGCCTCAAAGCTTCAATGGACAAGAGAAGTAGAGAAAATTTTCCATCATTAGGAGGTCTTCCTTCTCGCTTTTTTTGTGAAGGAGAGAGGGTGTATTTATAGGCATGAGGGTGAGCATGTAGTTGACTAATTCTTTTGGATACTTATCAAGAGCCAATTAAGCTTTATTAAATATTCATTTTGATTGCCTACTTATTGGATGGTTGCATGGGGATGATTTTTAAATGCTTTCTCTCCCTTCTCCATGTTACAACTATATATATCATCTCTCACTTGACTTGGGTCTCACCTATATATACTAACTCTACATCAATATGAATCATTCTTTGGGAGCATGTCTTGTGTATCTCTCTCGTACTCTCTCTCTCTCTCAACATGGTATCAGAGCTATGGATGCGTAGCAACAACAAGGAAGATAAGTTGTTTCATTGTTTATACTTGATTGAATTTTTTGCACAAGTGATGATTTGATACATGAACTTGTTCAAATTAGAAGTATTAGTTAATTTTGTCTTTAAAAACAAAACTAGGTCTAGCTGCGTAGCTCTCGTCGTGCTCTCGAATCCTGTCAAAACCGCTTGTTAATCGGAGTTCTGGATCAAAAGTTATGACAGTTCAGGATTCAAGACAACAATTCTGCTCGAATATGCGATTCTTTATTTAAAACTGTAATTCTAATTACAGTTTGTTAATCCCCAATTACAGTTTGTTAATTGTTCGTCTTCGTTAATGATGTTGATTATGACAAGCAAACATCTTGCTAATTTTAGCGATGTTTTATTATCGTTCACGTTCTTTGCTTGACCGAAATAGTACTTTTCTTATATGCGTCATCTCGTCTTGCACGTTACGCCTCTCTATTTCGGGCTTTCTTTTTAGTCACTCAATACTTTTCATCGTTCTTACGTGCATATCCCTATTTTGATTGTCATGCGTCTCAACTACGCTCGTCTTGATCATGGTTTGCACATTCTGCGATCTCATCTTATTTGTTTTCTCTCGACATACAGGCATGGCCAATTGCGTAATTGTTAACAAATATCCGTCTGGCCAACGTTCGGTTCCCTTCTTCCAAGGACAAGGCTTTCCTGGGTGGAAAGCAAAGATGATGCTAATTCTTGAAGGTGACGAATTATTTGATATTGTTTTGGGCGACCTGTCTTGCCCAATTCAACCTATTGATGTGATGAATAAAAATTCTGTGATTATTGATGGTCCATTATTTAAACAATGGAAAATTGATCATACTGATTGGATTCATTGTGACAAAGCGGCTCGTCGTTATATATTGTCTGCACTTCCTGACTCACTTATGTTGGATGTCTTTCATCTGGAAACCTCTCATGCTATTTGGGAGTATCTTATCTCAACGTTTGAGAAGAAATCGGTCACCGAAATTTTATATCTCCAAACTTGTTTGAAGAATCTTCAATATAAGGTTGGTACTTCTATGCACTCTCATATCGAGGCTTTTAAAGACATTATCAATCAGCTTGGTGCTGTCAGCGCTCCTATTGCTAAAAATCAGATTGTTACTCAACTTCTTCATACCATCAAAGATCCTTTATATGGCAATATCATCGCTATTTTGTCTAACAAGGATGATATCCACTTTAACAAAGCATGTATATCTCTTATTGAATATTCTCAACGTCATGAGCATCATTTGGAAAAATCTGATGGTGTTTTGGTCACTCGCGAACAAAGGGATTTTGATGCTGCTTTTGTTGCTCGCAAGCGTCCCGCTTCACGTTTTCAGCAGGGTGGACGCCCTAATCAAGGTAGTAAATCTTCTCATCTTGCTTATCCTAACAAACATTGTTCTTATTGTGATAAGAAAGGCCATGTGGCTTCTAATTGCTGGGCACGTCAATATGATGAGGAGCATGGAGTTACTACAAAGCAACCTCGCTCGTCCAAAAGTTTTCATCGTGATTATTGTGCACATACAGATCATCCATCTCATCGTTGTTATAAACACAGATATGATGAAGAACGTTCTCGAGCTTATATTATTCAACAAACTACAACTGATGATGATCATACTCATCAGGAGCTCAATTTCGTCCATCATGATATCTCTCCAGAAAAGGTACTTCATGTTCATGATGGTTCTCTATTCATCGTTGATTCAGGTGCCACTGGAAACATGACATACCAATCGCAGTGGCTTCACAATTATCATTCTCTTCCTATCAAGAAGTTTGTTTACCTTGCGGATGATACGACTTGTCAAGTCAAAGGAGTGGGTAATTTATATCTGGGGACTATTTCATCCACTAGAATATTAAGAGGAGTTCTTCATGTTCCAGATTTGCAAAGAAATCTTCTTTCTGTTGCTCGTCTAGTTGATCTTGGTTTGTTTGTTGGCTTTGATCATAATCAATGTCGTATAGAGAACGACGGGCATACTATAGCAGTGGCTCCTCGACATGGTAATCTATTTGAGCTATCATTGAACGATATAGTTGCAAATGTTGTTACTGCCCCTGGAGATGCAGATTGCAAATTATGGCATCAACGATTTGCACACTCTGATTTTGCCAAAATTCTTGATCTTCATCGTCATGCTCTTGTGGAAGGTATGGATCTTAAATCTCATCCACGTATGGGAATATGTGAGTATTGTGCACTTGGAAAACACCATCGTTCGCCTTTCCACACTTCTATTTCATCACATTCCTATGCTCTCTTGGATTTGGTTCATACCGATATTTGTGGTCCTTTTCCTACCTCAAAGTCTCAATATCGATATTTTATAACTTTCATTGATGATTTCTCACTGTACAAACGACATAAGTCTGAGGCTTTATCTATATTTAAACAATACAAGATAAGTGTGGAGCTTCAAACTGGATTTTCTATAAAGACACTTCGCAGTGACAATGGCGGTGAATATGTATCCAATCTATTTGATGACTTTTGTAAGGATCAAGGTATTCATCATGAGTTTACAGTTCCTTATTCTCCTAAGCAAAATGGTGTTGCTAAGCGCAAAAATCGCACTATTCTTAATGCTATACGTTGCATGCTTATACACTCTGGTTTGTCTCGAAAGTTTTGGACTGAAGCACTTCTAACAGCCGTTTTTATTCAAAATCATCTTCCAACTACTGCACCTGCTGGTAAAATTCCTATAACAATCTGGACAGGGAAGACACCTTCAGTATCTCACTTTCGCACATTTGGCTGCATTGCTTATATTCATGTGCCCAAGGACACTCGACATAAGTTGGATCCTCCAGGTTTGAAGGTTATTTTTCTTGGTTATTCAGATCATTCCAAAGGTTACAAATTTTATGATCCTTCTACTCAAAAGGTTATCATTAGTCGTGATGCTATATTTAATGAGAAGACTATGGGTGGCACATGGTCATCAGATGTTTCAGATGATACATAGTCTTTGCTTAGTGCATTTCCTTACTTGTTTTGTGATTCTACTAATTCTGATGATCATAAACCTCCTTCACCTCCAAAGAAGATTGATGAAAATTTGGAGATCTATGTCGATCTTCCTATTGAGATAGAGCATGGATTCTATTCTATTGAATATGATGTCTTTGATGATGCTATGTTTGTCCAAGAGGATCAAATATCATATATGGAAGCTATCAATTCGTCTCAAAGGGATCAATGGCAAGAAGCTATGCAAGCTGAGTACGATTCTTTAATCTCCAAAGGTACATGGATTCTTACTGAACTCCCCCCAAATCGTGTTCCTATCAAATGTAAATGGGTTTATAAAACCAAGACCAAAGCTGATGGCTCGTTTGATAAGTTCAAAGCACGACTTGTTGCAAAAGATTACTCACAGATTGCAGGAGTAGATTATCAAGAAACATTTTCTCCCGTTGTGCGCTCCACAACTGTTCGTATGATTTTGGCTTTTGCAACACTATTTGATCTAGAAATTCACCAAATGGATGTTAAAACGGCTTTTCTCAATGGAGATCTTGAAGAATAAATCTATATGGAGCAACCTGAAGGTTTTATGATTGCAGGAAAGGAGCATCTTGTATGCCAGCTTCATCGTGCATTATATGGATTGAAGCAAGCCTCTCGTGCTTAGTATATTAATATTGATCAGTTCCTCACGTCTAAAGGTTTTGTTGCACGTTTTGCTGACCCAAATCTTTACATCAAAAGGGAGGACAAATATTTTATTATTCTTGCTCTATATGTTGATGATACTATTCTTGTGTCAAATAATATTGCTTTCTTGGATGCTATAAAGAAGCTTTTATCGACTGCATTTGAAATGGTGGATCTTGGTGAGATACATTCTTGTTTGGGTATTCAAGCTCAACGACACCGACAACAAGGCATTCTTCTTCTTCGCCAGACAAAGTTTATTAATGATATTGTTAAGAAGTTTGGGTTGACAAATGCGCACTCTGCCAACACTCCCATTCTTTCAAGCTCTACCAAGGGTACATCTACAACACGCAATGAAGAATCAGCCATTCATCAACCTTTTGCTAATCTTGTTGGTTGTCTTCAATTTATTGGTTTAAACACAAGACCAGATATTTTCTTTGCAGCTAATTTTTTGGGACAGTATCTTTCTTCCCCTTCCACTATTCATTGGAGTGCTGCAAAACGTATTCTTAAGTACCTCAAGGGTACTAAGGAATTTGGTCTTATTTATCGTCGTCGAGAGGATTCTTCTTTATCTTCTTCAACTTCTCTTGACCTTATTGGATATACAGATGTTGATTGGGCAAGTTCACACTTATCCATGCGATCTACAAGTAGGAATTGTTTCTTTGTAAATGGATGTTTGGTTTCTTGGTCCAGCAAGAAACAACGATGTGTTGCGGTTTCTACAACTGAGGCCGAATATGTTGCTGCATCATTAGCAGCTCGTGAGCTAGTTTGGCTTCGACAACTACTTGCAGATTTGGGACATCCTTCATCATCTAGTACACCTCTTCGATGTGATAACCAAAGTGCTATTAGTCTTACCAAAGACTATATACAATATAGTAAATCAAAGCATATTGCTATTCATTATCATTATGTTCGACATGAAGTCAAGAAAGGTTCCATTATGGTGGAGCATTGTCCCAGTGATCAAATGGTTGCAGACGTCTTCACAAAAGCTCTTAGTGAAGCTCACTTTAGTTCATTAAGACATGCACTTGGTATTGTTCCAAGTTCTTGTCTCACTGATTGAGGCATGTATCATTGTATTCAAGAAAATTTTATAGTAAACCATTTTTGTATCGGAGGTATGTGTAGGGGCTCGAGTTTTTCCCTTGTTCTCCCCAAGGGTTTTTTCACTCGCAGCCAGAGACCTTTGTTTGAGTGGGGATGTTACAACTATATATATCATCTCTCACTTAACTTGGGTCTCACCTATATATACTAACTCTACATCAATATGAATCATTCTTTGGGAGCATGTCTTGTGTATCTCTCTCGTACTCTCTCTCTCTCTCTCTCTCTCTCTCTCTCTCTCAACACTCCAAGTATAAAAAGTGTCATGTATTTTGGTCTATTTTTTCAAACATGTCTTTTTTTCTTCAAAATGACTTCATCGGGTGGTTTTTGGCCTAGTTACTTCATATGACTTTTCTAGTATATAAAGTCATGTCATACTCTTTGATACTTAACTTACTCAATATCATGCTTGTTCTTGCGTGCTCTTCATCTATACTGATTAAGGCTTTTGTGAATTGTCTTGAGGTTATGAAATCAATGAGATCCTCGACGCATTAAATGGAATCAGGAATGTCAAATAAAATATAGTGAGAGAAAAATTATATGATCAAGCCCTCGTAATATTCTTTACGAGATGTCTTTTCATTTTTTTGAATGGGAACATTCTTAGGTAAGTTACTCATGAATATATGTGTGCATCACGTGGGCTCAAAATAATGTATTTTTAAAATACCATTTTTTACATACAGAAGGATGTAATATAAAGGGATTATTTACAGATTGAATAAAAAATGGATACGTTTTATTTAGGAAAAAAGCATAGATAAGGATATTTATAAATAGGCCTTAGACACACGTGATGTAGAGGATATACATATAGTAACTTTCTTGATGAGTGAACATTGAGACATCTTCTCATGTCAGATTGCGAAATTAATTTAATGCAAGGCTTGATATTAAGAAAATTACGTGCCGTCAATTAATGATAGCTCGACGAGTAAATTTTTAAACACATGAAGCCCGAATTTGTTTCTTGATATGAAGTGTTGTGGTTGGAATATTACACAGTGACATTCATATCACTCCATCCATACTTTGCCTGTACACTTATAAATGCAAGTAGCATCTTTAAGCAGGATACTCTATAATGATATGGATGTCTCCTCTCTCAATGGATCAGATGACCCAACATCCATGGGCAGTAATGCATTGATCATTGCCTCCATCTCAAGCTCCAAGATTGAAGGAAGGTCCAAAAAGCCCACCATCTCTTCTAGTATCAAGGAGGGCATAGTTAGCACTATGCCCTCTAATGGGTCTATTGGCTCAAATACTCCATCCATTGCATGTCTACAAACTCTTTATGGTCCGTGTAATAGATGCATTCCTTGGGATGGAGTAACACCTCTTTCTAAACATTTCCAAGGCACATCTCATATTTGTATATATGATATTCAATAACAGTTTGAATGTAAAGCATGATTGATAAATTTTTCTTACTGTTAGCTCAAAGTTCGAGATTGCTTCGTCAATGATGTCCAATTGAAACTCACTAAAGCATTGCATGTGCTTTATAGACAAGCAACACTTTCATTGCATTGCTAGCTTGCACTGAGTACAAGGACATATGACATGCTAATTGAGATATGCCTCATGATCTCGCCATCATCGTTGTCCATTTTTTCTATGTTACGACAAATGATATGCTTTTGTTTCCCTCAGTATTTCTCTTCCCTCATCTCTCTCTGCTTTTCTCTCTCTCATTCTCCTTTTGTTTCTTTATTTCTCTCTCCCTCTCTCTCACTCTCTATTTCTATCTTTCCCTCCATCTCTCCATTTGTGTTCCCCTCCCTCTATTTCTTTCTCATCCATCTCTCCACAATATAAAAGTAAAGAGAGAAAATAAGAAACTTTAAAAAAAAAGAAATGGGAAGCAATGTCTCCCTCTCTCTCTCTCTCTTTATCTCTCTCTTCCCCCTCTCTCTCCTCTCTCTCTTTCTCTTTTTGTTTCCCTATTTCTCTCTCCTTTTCTCTTAAGAGTTCTCAATTTTTATCTTTCACTCTATCTCTCTAGTTGTGGATCCCTTTCCCTCTCTATTTTTCTCTTCTCTCTCTCTCTCTCTCTCTTTCTTTTTTCTTTCCTCTATCTCATGCCATCTCTCTATAACTTTCTCCCCTTCCCTCTCTATTTCTCTCTTTTCCTCTCTCTCTCTCTCTCTATTTGTCTCTCCCTCCCTCTCTCTTCCTCTCTCCCCCTTCCTTTCCCTCTCTTTCTCTCTCTTTGTTTCTCTCTCTCCCCTCTCTCTTCCTCATTGTTTCTCTCCCTCACTCTCCCCCCTCCATCTCTCTTTCTCTCCCTCTCTCTAATTTTCATGAAGTCCCCTCTCTTTCCTTTCCTTCTTTCTCACCCTCTCTATTTGTATCTCTTCTCCTCTCTATTTCTCCCCCCACTTGTCTTTCACTCTCTTTTTTCCTTTGTTTGTTTCCCTCCTTGCCTCTTTTTTTCTTTCTTTTTATTTCTCTCTCCCTCCCTCCCTCCATCCCTCTCTCTCTCTCTCTCTATATATATATATATATATATATATATATTTCATGAAGCCCCCTCTCTCCCTTTTTTCTCTCTCTCTTTTCTCTATTCCTTTCCATCCCTTCTTATCTTTATTTCTCTCTCATTCCTTCCCCCCTCTCACTCAATGCATCTCTCTACAAATAAAAGTAAAGAGAGAAAATAAGAAACTTAAAAAACAAAGAAATGGGAAGAAATCTCTCACTCCCTCTCTTTATCTCTCTCTCCCCCTCTTCCTCTACTTTTCTCTCTTTCCCCTCTATCTCATTATCTTATTGTTTCTTTATTTGTCTCTCCCTCTCTCTCACTCTTTATTTTTATATTTCCATCCATCTTTCTTTTTCTCTCTCTCTTTCCATCTCTCTTCCTTCCTCTCTCTATTTTTTTTCTATTTTCCCTCCATGCCTTTATTTGTCTCTCCCTCCCTCCCTCTCTTTTCTTTTCACTCTCCTCCCTCACTTTCCCTTGTCCTTTTCTTTCTCCTCCCTCTCTCTCCCTTCCTTTTCTCTCCCCCTCTCTGTTTTTATCTCTCCTCCCTCTCTATTTCTCTCCCCACCCCTCTTTCTCTATCTCTTTCCCTTTCTTTGTTCTCTCCCACCCCTTTCTCTATCTCTTTCCCTTTCTTTGTTTCCTTTCCTTCCTCTCTCTTTATTTCTCCCTCCCCCCTCTCTCTCTCCCCCTCCTCTCTCCCTTCCTCCATCTATCTATTTCTCTCTTCTCCTCCCCCTCTCTCCTTGTTTCCATTCTCCTCTTTTCTCCATGTTTCTCTCTTCCTCTCCCTCCCTTCTTCTCTCTATTTCTCTCCATCCTTCCCTCCCTCTCTCTCAATGCATCTCTCCACAAACAAAAATAAGCAAAGCAAGAAGAGACAATGTATTGACCTTCATTGTCTTTTGCAGATGATTTTGAGAAATATCATGCTCGAGTTTTTGGCACTTTTTTTCTCAAAGAGACATTGCTATTTGCATCGCTATCGACATCACAAATAGCATCACTATTTTCAATTTACGATGCTAATAGCAACACTATTTGCGACACCGATATTTTTTATTAGAACCGTCACTCCTAATTGCACATTCCCTTGTAGTGTTCTATCATAGAAAGCACATTAGCAAGTCCCTTAGGGGAGGGGAAAACAAGGGTTGCTCATGAATATGTGTGTGTATCACATGGGTTTAATAAAATGGAGTATTTCAATACCATTTTTATACAATTATTATATACAAAAGCCTGCCTTATAAAGGGGTTATTTATAGATTGAATAAAAAGGGGTGTATTTAATTGAGAAAAGATTTACAAATAAGGGTAGTATAAATTGGGCCTTGAACACATATGATATAGAGGGTTTCTATATAACTCAAGGATAACAAGGATAGATCTAAGGAGAGTTCACTTGCAAATATGTATATGTATCACATGGTAGGGATAGGCCCAAGGAGGGTTCACTCATAAATATCTATATGTATCACATGGGTTCAACATAAGGGATTTTTTAAATACTATTTTTAATTTATTTTTTATAGATTGGCCATATAAAGGGGTTACTTAGAGATTGAATAAAGAAGGGTTGTGCTTTACTAATAAGGGAAAACATATTAATATGGGTATTTATAAATAGGCCTTGAATACACTTGCTATAGATTATATACATATCCTGAACCCCTTGAGATGTAATGAATCCCCCAAGCGGATCCTATATTACAAACATCCTTCATAGAGAATCCAGTAGCAAGTCATATGTTATGGATGCCCTTCTCATTCACATTGCTACTATCCACTCTAAAATTTCCCACTCATCTTCCACATTTTCAATAGTCCTGGTCTATGCAACAATCCCATGGGAGTTGTTGTATATTTGTAGACATCGTACTAGTAGGAGAGTGTAGGAGTTAGAGAATGCCTAGAAGACTATTTTGGGAGTGGAGAATAGGGATTGAATATTTATGTAATTACTTAAAATTTTATATAAAAAGTAAAAAAATCACTCTATTTACATGATCACTCTATTTTTTCTTCACTTATCATGGGAAGTCAAGGATAACCTAGTAACCCACAAAAAGCCTACCATGCTTTTCCATTTTTCGAATGGCCGAAGTGATAGTTACAATCAATATAAAAAGATAGGCGCTTGCAAAGTTAATCCAACGATCTCACACTTAGATCATTCTATGTTGTGAGTAATGAGAGGGTACCAGGCCTTAGGACATGAATACTAGTAATATCAACAAAAGGGATGTAATTCCTCAAGATAGGCACTACTACCTATCTTGAGCAACTAATCTGCAAGGTCAGATGCTATTGCAACTAAACCATAAGATGCTACTACTACATCTTAGGCCAAGGGAGACGAGATCTAATTACAAGTTAGAAGTCACGTAGTCACCCTACTACAACTCTCTCTTTTGGGGACCGATTTGTCGAACTTAGGGAAATTGTGAATTGCCAAGAAAAAAATTGACCAACCGAGGACGACAGGGTTGTCCAAGATCTATTTGTCTATAGTACAAGGAGACCTAAGGTAATGAAGATTGGGGTCAATAGGGTATAAACCCTAACCCAAAGAAAAAGGGTAAACAAGCAACCTAGCTTGCCAAGCCCTTGGAATCTCGCCAAGTTGCGAACGATCCAAGATTGAATGCTGGGAGCATTCGGGAGGAAGGAATCACACCTTAGCAGTTGGTCGTACGAACGACCACTGAAATGATCATGATTGTATACTTAGATATATTGTTTGAACTTCTTTGCTCAAGGAACTAATTTAAGGCCAAACACTTAATGCTTTAGGTTAATAGCCTGGAGGGAGGTCTCTCCGTGGGTGCTGCTTGGAGCGGGAGGATGCTTGGGTGCCAAGGGAGGCTCTGGCTATAAATTTCTTGCCTCCAGATCCCACACAAGAGGCCGATGTGACTTGAGATGGGATCTCGAGGCCCGTATACTAGTCTACGGGCGAAACTTGGAGCAGCGATCTTGTCGATTACTGGGATAGCCTTCGAACATGATACTTGATGTATTTCAAGACTATGATAAATAAAGGTCAAATATTTGGAAAAGGAACTTGCTTGACATTGTTTTTTTTTTTAAGTCAGTGCCTAAGTTGCATGAAGGAACCTATGTTTAAATTGGGTAATTAAGGAAGCTACTTTTGCATGTCAAACATAATGTGGTAGGTAATTAGATAACTAAGCAACTCGAGGAAAGTGTGGTGGATGTGACTTGGGTCCGTCTTACGGAAGTGTGGTCCTAGTTAGCCAGGAAATTTTCTCAAAAGACGTGATAACGACACTGTGAAGACCTAGAGTCAGTTGAGTTAGAATCCCGATTTATGCTATTTTAGGGGAGCCGAATGGGACTATACCTTATGGGCAGAGAGATTGAGCTTCACATCCCTCTCGTTTCCCATTCTCCATGAACCAAGTGTAGCATAAATCCGTTTTGACTCTGTTGTTCCTACTCAAAGTGGGTCATCTGGAGCTCGACACTAGCCACTTCCTAGGGACTTGGCTGATAGGAAAGAAACCCTGACTTCAGGTCAGTCCTAAGTGGGAACGGCCGGATACTTCCACTTTGGGGTAGACTCGGGAAGACCTAGATTGCAAACCCTATGACATTCCTTGCGAGTGCCAGGTGGCGCTTTCTAGACTCCTCTCTCGATGGGCTGCTAAGACGTGTCCCACAAGTGGTCATGCGAACACGTTACAAACATACACCTCGCTTTGCATGATATGACTTCTCTTGTGCTCCATGATGTATTACATGTTCCTATACTAAGTAAGAGCTTGATGTATTACATGTTCCTATCTGTCAATTGCATGATGCAAATTACTCTATTTCTCTTCAGAATAGGTCAAGGAAGATCTGTCGTGGTTGCTTAGTTTTGGCTAGAGGTTCTAAAGTTGGTTCTCATTACACAGTGCATATCTCTCATGTGGGAGATTCTATGGTTGTAGTTATTCGATACTGCATGCATTGTTATGGCATTATCGCCTAGGCCATATGCACCACAGAGAGATGGAGATCTTATCTTGTTCAGACTCATTGCTACTTCCTATATCACATGCAGATCTTGATGCTTGCCCTGATTGTTCTTATGGTCCTTCCAGAGCCCCTTTGGCTCATGGTGATCGTGAGAGGCATGATCCTCTAGATCTTGTCCATTGTGCAGTTTATGGACCTATGCCTACCTAGTCACTTGGTGGAGCTTCACATTTTGTGACCTTCGGGGATCATGCTACCCACTGTGTTTGGGCTTTTCCCTTGATATGGATTTAGGATGCTGTAGTTATGCTTGACAAGTTTATGGATTCTGCAGGTTACATGCCTAGGTGCTTGCAAATGGATTATGAGAGTCATGCTATCTCTCCCAATTTTTAGTCCTATTGTCAGCAGTCTGGCATTGATTTCCTATGCCCATGATATTGCGAGATTGCTCATGGCATGTGCCTGACCTTACAAGCAAAGGTTGCTTCTATGCTTACCACAGCTAGGTTGTCTTATGGCTTTTGGGCTGAGGCCCTTATGACGGCCATCTATTTGGTTAACAGGATGCTATGCTTGACCTTGGATCGTATTACACCCCATGAGGCATGGAGTGGAATGAGACTCTCCTATGATTACTTGAGGATGTTTGGCTACCAGAAATTTGCCAATGTATGCCAGATATGCCTATGTCACGCAGATGTATCCTCCTTGATTATGGAGATGGTAACTTTCAAGCTTACAGGTTATGGGATTTGGATGCCTAGCAGGTTATACACAGCCATCATGCTATCTTTTATGAGACACATATATCTCTCAAGCCTCTTGATGCGCGTTCAATACACTTTATGGTTGATGCTACAGCCGTATGTCAGCCTTTCGCTTTGCTGAGGCCGCATACTATCTTGAGACCCCATTAGACATGTGTCTAGGATGTTGGCCTTTCTTCTATGATTGACTTTGGAGAGTCTATGTGCTCTCAGTTGTCTCCTATGCGCCACGCTGATGCTATGCGCCTCTGATGCTTATGCATTATAGCCTTGCACTCATGAGTTGTTCTTGCTTCATGAGAAGAATTCTTGGATTGGTCCGCTGTATGGAGTTGCGGGATTTCTTATCTCCTGGATATCATAGACTTAGGGATTCTTGACTCTTCCTTCACAGAGGTTCCCGCTTATTGCACAACTTGCTTTCCGATTGGGCCTTGGGTGAGATGAGATGATTCCTCACCTTGACTTTTTTCATTTTTCTTTGTTTTTTCACTCCCTGACCCATTGGCCTATTAGTGGGAGGTTGTTTGGGGTAAAAGGCCCTTGGGCCTACCCATGTACAGTGATCGACCATATTCTTTATTCATATATATGAGATAGTGCAATAAGACTGTCATATATCATTCTTGACAACACCTACATTGTGTCTGCTCTTCTCTTCCATATCTTCCTCTTCTCCTTCTCCACTGCCATTGCATCCCCTTCAAGAACAAGCTAGTATCTCTTAATACTAAATAGTGTTTTTTAACACTAATGTTTATTGTATCCTTTGCCACAATCTTTTTCAACTCATTTATTGATTTATCTCAGCTGATTCTCGGCCATGGAAATGCTAAACATAAAGAACTATAAATGGATACTTCTCTTGAAGAGTAACATGGCTCATGTTGCTCACTTACACTACATGAAAGACTTGGTTGACCCACTTGCAGGAAGACATGGATCCATCTACATAAAAGAGCAATCAATGATCTTATTTGAAGACCTTGAATACATTTCTGTTGACTAAAAAATGATGATATCTTTGCCTGAGGGGGACATGGACATGAAGACTAATGCAAGAAAAGTCAATAAAGAAGAAGACCAAGAAAAAGAGGACCATGAAGAAGGGGACCAAAAGAGGAAAGCTACAAAAAAAGTGGAGAAGAAGAAGTTTCATAATGACATATCTAAAAATACTAACTACCACAAGGGCCTATCCGTCCTTGACCCAAATTTTTACTAGACTTTTTTATTTAATGCACATACCACTAATGATCCCTTCATGAGCGATGTAAACTCCTCATGTAGCCTATGCATAATAGCCTCTACACACTTAATGAGGCCTTATAACAACCTCTAGAGGTTAGCCATGTTTGTGGTACCCACACTTAGCCTTTTCTGTTGACTACCTCTAGATGATTACCATGTTTATGGCATACCCACACTTAGCAAGGTTCCACTCACAACAACCTTTGTACACTTAATGCTTTCCCATGGTTGTGATTGAGGAGGGGTGCTGAGAATCTGCCAATCACACCCACTTGTGTGCCTCTTTGTATGGAGTAGTGGGCAAGGAAATCACTAGCAGTCTAGGAAGAGGTCCTAAATCCCATAAGCACAGTGGTGCAGAATGCTACCTATGGAGCTTCTATAAAGCATTGCACTTGACTATCACTTACACAATGAGTAATGCAATATCATGATGCTTTCCTCTTTCAGTTATTGTCATTGTCATTATCAGCCCATTACACAAGATTGTGTTTATGAGTCCAAGCTTCCATCTTGGAACCTAATTCACTTGTGTAAAAATTGTCTACTCATTGTCTATGTCAACATGAATCTAGCCTTCATCTTCCATCCACCATAGCTCCTGCCATGCTCTATATCTAACATTCTAACAATTATGCAGTCTCTAAAAATATATTTTGTCTCTTGATTATGCTGTTGTGGCATATTGTGGAGAGTCTTCATACTATACTAATGCTATGACCAAGGATGATAGTCATTAGTGGAAGGAACATAGTCACATGTCCTTAAAGATGGGCTATTTAGTTATAAATGTAACTTGGGAGTTGGTTCCTTTGTCTAAGGGCAAGTATGCATTACCATTTTAATGGATCTGCAAGTTAAAAATGTCTACGTGTGATGCATTTTCTTACTATGAGGTAAGATTGGTGACCAAAGGCTTTAAGGAGGAGAAGGGGATAGACTTTGATGAGATATTCTCAATAGTAGAGTTAAGATAAACCTTCATACACTACTTACATTTCTGCCAAGGAGGATATGGAGCTTATATAAATGAATGCTAAGAAAACTTTCTTGCATGGATATTTGCATGAGGATATTTATATGCATCAGCCAAAAGGGTCTGCTATGTAAGGCAATGAACGGCATATAAGTTTCATAAGAGCTTATATAGATTGAAGGAATCTCCTAGGGAATGGTATCATATGTTTGATGCCTTCATGAGGTCTCAAGGCTACACTACAACTAAGAGTAATTATTGTATATATACAAAGAAGACTATGGATGGTAGCCTTATGATCCTACTCCTTCATGTGGGAAGTAACTTATGAATGTGGATGCATTAAAGAAAATGTCACATAAAAACCTTTAATATGAAGGTCTTGGGAATGCAAGTCACATTCTTGGTATGAGGATAATGAGAGAGAAAGACAAAACGGTTCTCTATCTATCTCAAAATGAGTAATTGAAATATAATACGAAAAACCTAAGTTAGATGAGTAGAAGGCTAAAATGGCCAAGGTACCTTATATATCCATAGCTAGTAGCTTGATGTATGCTATGGTTGCCACATGTCCAAACATTCCTATGTGTGGGAGTGGCTAATAGATTTATCGCAAATCTTAGCAAGAAGCATTGGCAAGCAATGAAGAGTATCATGATATACTTGAATGGAACTAGAGCTTTATGAATTTTATTTGGAAGTAAGGATCAATTGTCCTTGGATATGAAAATGTAACTTTTCTTGGTAATGTGGACTCTAGAAGTTCTATGATAGATTTTGTCTTCACATTCATAAGAGGTTTAGTATTATGGGTCTCTCAATTACAATCACATGTGCATTATCTAGCACTAAGACCAAATATATCACATCCATTGAGGGATGCAAGGAAGCCATGTGGTTTACTCATCTAGTGGGAGATCTAGGCATATTGGCAATTTTGCATTGCAATAATTAGAGAATTAATGGGAATTCAATAGTATTTGCACTATCTATTCTCTCTTAAAAGTGTATTGGCCTTTAAGTGGGAGGCTATTGGGGTAAAGGCCAATGTCCAAACCGTTAGGTGGAAATCCCTTATACTAGTACACATTGTAGAATCATATATAAGTAAAGAGAATGAAGAGTAAGGGCAATCTTAGTATCCATAAAAAAACTTCTTATGTGCTTTTTCTCTCTCTCGTAAACCTCTTTCTCTCATTGCATTGACTTCTCATCCCACCATTACTTTCTCTTAGTCAATATGTGCATTCGTAAGCATGGCTATACGAGTCACATAGACATGGCTATAGGTGTGGCTATAGGTATGGCTATGGATATAACTACAAGCACAACTAGATTCACAACTATAGGTGCGCCTATAATCACGTCTAACTTGCAAGAAAAAATCACTTGTAGATATGAATCTATAGATGTAAATATAGACATGAACACTTTTTCTTTCACTTTAGAGAAATATGAATCTGTAGATATAAACATAGACATGATGAACACTTTTTATTTCACTTTAAAGAATGCATCTATTGTTCCATCAATAAGCTTATTTTCTTATAGTGTTTAACTTGCCCTTGAGTGCTATCATAGCTAGCCTTGTAGAGAAAGTCCTTGTTGTACCCTTTTGTTTTTAACCTTGGATTGTCTCTTTATTAAGGACCTCTTAGTAAGGATTAACGACCTTAATTCTTGCCCACCTATTAATAAACCTCAATTCTTTAATACTAAGAAGTGTCCTATGCACAACCCAAATTTCTCATTAAGGAATCTTGGCTTTTTTATATTTGAATTTTGAGAAGACTATTTTATATTTTGTAGGCACTATAAAAAGGATATACCTCATAACCTCCTTCCCACATTTTTCCTCAAATATGTCACCCATATCATTCAATGAGTAATACATGATATTTTCATGGAGGAGGGGGTGGTGATGCTTAAGAGCTTTCCCCAACAAGGATCATGATGGTGTGAGTATGTTTTTGCAATCTCATAATAATAACATGTCACTAAGTTTGTGATTTTATATTAATAACATAAGATAATATTAAAAATAAAGTTAATTGAGTAAATTGTGCTATTCTAATCAACTTGCATGGATTTTTGTGTTTTGATGTGTGCCCACTATGATATTTAAGTAGCACTTATGTAATCAAACCATCAAGCCTAAAACCCTAGAAAATCCACTATGTATAGATGAAACCCAACCTCATTTCTCACTTTTTTGTCTTATGGGTGAGTTTGTAGGGGATTGCATCAATCTTGGGTTAAGAACTCTCCTATGGGATAACCTTGGGAGTATCTCATATATTGAGTGGATGGCTTTGAGAATCTTTTTATGAGCTAGATTCTATTATTTGCTTAGGGACACTTATAAAAAAAATAAAACAATATGTAAATAAGATTGGATTACTTGTTCCAATGAGAGGAAGAGGTAACCCTTGATTGTTTGCTAGAATTAGTTCTTATTTT
Organism: Lygodium microphyllum; assembly: GCF_053477565.2. NCBI lineage: Eukaryota > Viridiplantae > Streptophyta > Polypodiopsida > Schizaeales > Lygodiaceae > Lygodium > Lygodium microphyllum. The sequence goes on along the minus strand of NC_141153.1, from coordinate 34,181,978 downwards.
TTAGCAAACATTGGGGCAATCACAAAGTGCTTTATATATTTGGTATTTGGTCCTCTCATGGGTTGCATGTAGCCTAGACATGAAGCATTGGGTTATCGAATAGCAACTTTTTTTAATGGGTTAACATCCTATCTTGGGGTATATTAGTTCATAGTATTGCTATTGTTTGATGATATTTGAACTATGTTGTCTCTAACCAGGCAATGATTAGTTCATTAACTTTTTTTAATCATTATTTTAAATATGTATATATAATTTTAATGTTATGCTTATTGTTAATAAGTTGTGTGCAAGTATTTCATATTAATTAGACATGTACTATTACAATATAAGTATGTGAACACTAATGTTCATGTGGTATAATAGTTATGAATGTTTAGAATATTTTTGTATCTTTAATGGCATCTATGTGTATTCTTTAGGTGTAAAAGAATTCAATGTTCATATCTTTATTGCATGTTTATTTATTTTTTTCATAATTCTTTCATATCATGACTTAGATGTATTATGCATTTATAACTAGTATATTAAAAAAATTATGACTTTTCACTTTATCATCAAAGTGAATAGTGTTTGTGTATTATATGTAGTTGTCAAAATAATATAGAAATAGCATTCCTATGTGAGTGTATGTTTCTTATTTTTAGTTGCACTTAATTTACAAATTAAAGATTAAGAATTTAAATAATTAAATACTTTATAAATTGTTGCATAGCTGATTTGCCTATTTATCTGATTGTTTGCTCCATGGATAGTTTTAGATATCACTAGTTTGTTGTAACTTATAGCTAATAACATTATAGAGTAGTGATCATTGATCACTTGTTACCTCCATATGCATTGTAGTATTCAAGAATATGAGGTAACCAATTCTTGAGTTTTCAAAGAAGATTGATGTTTCTTTCTCTAACCATCCCAATGCAAAGTCAAGTCCTAGCTCCAAAAAAAGTCTCTAGTGATAGAGTGGCAATTTTCCGCAAAAATATTTTATATGGATGTATGCATTGGGAGTGTATTTTTTGTCATATGGTAAAGTTTGTTGGTGCACCTTGCATTACGGACCATTTTCTTGGTGGTATAAAGAATCCATGCATGCATGTTAACACCCAACCCCTAAAGAAACAATCAAAGCCATTCAAGAACATTATGAAAGCAAGATGACTTCTGTTGCAAGGGTGTCATGTGCTTTGAGATGTTTGACTCACAAGAACAACATTCTTAATTAGCTGAATGCCTCTCAATCTCAAACACTCCATGCCTCTAGCTCTAGAGAGATTTAAGTACAGTCTAATGGGAGAAGTTACTAGTCCAAGAACAAAGCAAGTGTTTGCCAAGCCTCTGCCCATGAAAGTTTTCATGTTATACAATTAGAAGAAGCACATATGGCATTGGGTAGGGCTTTTATTTTAAAAATCCATACAATGATAATCGTGGACAATGATAATTAGAAACATCCATGGAAGAAAATAGGGAAGTAGAGTGGATTTAATAAAGAGTCATGTGATTATGCATTGTCTTTATAAATCTTCAAATCATTTTCTTAAAGTAGGAAAGTTGTTGATGTAATTTAGGAAATGTGCATATAGTCTTACATCAAAGTAACTTTTTTTCTATACTCACATACATACACCCACATATGAGTGTGAGCATGCATATATACATACATACATACATACATGTGTGTGTGTGTGTGTGTGTGTGTACATGCTTGTACTTATATCTATAGAGATTGTGCACATGCATATCTACTATAAAATCATTTTTTGATCATATGTCAGGTTACTTGCTTTTTGTATGCGTAATTGTATATGCACACATTATTCATGTGAATATATGAATGTTTGCATTGTATATATGTATTTGTGATTGTGATGTTATACCACTTCTTTTCTTGCTTTAAATTATGTATAAATAGTGAATAATAACATTCTTCAAAAAATCCTAGTGGAAAAACTTAGAACCACTGACCTATGCTGGAGTGTGGAAAGGCATCCTAAGCCGTAGGATAGACATTCGTTTCTTGGGGGATTATTTAGTAAGAACACATGGTATCTCCTGGAGTTCTTTCGAAATGAGAGTGGAGTTTGTTCGTTTGTTTTATATGTTGAGTAGTGCATCAAAACAAGGGGCCAATCCATGCGATGTAGGAGAGCTGCAGTGGGGCCGCAGTGATTCTACCGAGAGGTTGCCTCCCATGTATGTGATTATCACGGTATTTATTGCCAAAGTGTATGGATTCTCCCTCTGTGGAGTTTATAGAAAGGGAAACGTTGGACTACAAAACTAAAAAACTATAAATGCATAGATTAGGCTTTAGGACAGTTTGTCCTTTAGCAGTAGATAGACGCTTCTGGCCCGCGAGGCCGTGAGGGTGTGTTTATTTATCATGAGCATAAGGTCTGGCTAGTGCCATAGCCAGTGCCGGCCCATTTCAGGTCCCGTTTGTCGGGAGCTGCCAACAAGTGGTGGTTCTCGAATCTAGGATTTTTAGGGACCAAAAAGTTGGTTTATGTCCTCTGACAAGGACCGTCAAGTCGAAATACAAAAAGCAGAACGTGCTGAGAGGGCTAGACAGCGGTTGGAGATTGTAAGTCGCTATTCTCCTCAAAGGAGTAGCCCGATACGCATAAGAGGCAGTGGTCTTAGTAACCCAACTACTGCATATAGTCTTTAGGTGTAGGAGGAAGCGTAAGTTCTTCCTCTCTTCTGCTAAGTCAACCCACTTTAAATGGGGGTGTGATTCCATCAGGTCAAACTCCCATTGTCAATCCGATTGTTGTCATGGCACAACTCATTGCAATTCCTGCAAGGACGCCGGATCTGCCAGCTTTAGGAGTGCCTTTGCCCATTTTTAATGGATTAGCCGAAGAAGTTGCAGAGTTTCACATTTGTGAATTCCAAAGACTAATGTTTAATTACCGTATCCAAGATGAGGGACATCTCATGATGTTCTTTAACATGACGTTAAAAGGAAGGGCTATGGTATGGTATCATAGCATGGAGACTGGAACTATAACCACAATCGACCAATTTTATGCAGCTTTCCGAGGAGAATATGCCCTTGAAAGAGGTGGCCAATACTAGTTGCGAGTTTTGAATGTAACACTCTAAGACCCCTATGAGAATGTGAAAGCCTATGCCAAGAAGCTTAAGGAAGTGTTTCGTAAGTTACAAACTTACATTTCTATTTTGTCGGCTGCCCAATTGCAATACTTCTTGCATGGATTGGATTTCAATATTCAGGTACAATTTAGCAGTGTGGCTTTGGCTGATATAGACACCGCCATCACGTGAGCAGAAGGAGTAGAGTCACGATTACAAACGGCCTACTCCTCTCAAATAAATCTTAATGCGGGTCTAGTACCTGGAGGCAATTTACCATTGATGAATGGAAGTCAAGGGATGCCTATGAATAACCCTAATGGGAGAGGAAGCATGGTTCAAAATGTACCTTTGTTGGCAGCTCCTCCCAGTGTGACTATGTCTATGGCTAGTCAGTTGGCTCCACCAAATGTTGGAGGCCAAGCTTCGAACCCTAATGTTGTTCCTATGAGTCAACAACCAATGCCCAATCAAATTGTTAGGCCAATGGAAAAATGGATCGATGATCAAGGCTATGAGTCAAGTGCATCTAATGTCCTTGGCGAAGTTAAGGATATGATGAAGCACTACACTGACATGATTTCTGAACAATATCGGCAAATAGTTGTTGACGTCAATTTCCTGAAGAAGCAGCAGAATCTGATAGGGAGTCAACGCCCTGAAGAGGGTGGCCCCTCAAGATTCAGCTGTAAGTGGTGTGGCGGACAACATTTCCCTAAAAACTGTCCAAATGTTAAATGTGATATTTGTGGGAAGTCGGGCCACTTAGCTGCTACCTGTTGGAGTAAGATTAGCTCCCTCCAACAAGGGAGTAAACAGCCAGGTCCGATTAATCATAGAGCGCAAGGTAATAACCTCCAACAAAATGATGGACCAAGACAAATATTGCAAAGGGGAAAGACCACTATAGAGCAGTTGCCACAAGGCAATGGAGTCAGCCATATTGAGGTTGTACGCATCAATGGCGCTGAAACCTCTAACCTACGAGCCATGACAAGAGGCCAAAAGGCTAAAGAGGGTGATAGAGATAATGAAAAACCGGTCGAGGGAAACCCTAAGCAAGGGGATAAGGGGACGCAAGTCCTGAATCCTAGCGTGGAAGGTGGACCTCTAAGGCCTGTTGACAAAAAAGTCGATCCTAAGAAGGATGACGAAGTGCCAAGAAAGAAGGTAAGAGCTAAAAAAGAAGCACCAAAGGCAGTCTCGAGACTAAAAGAAAGAATGGTTTGGCGAGAAAAGAGAGCTTTGGCTACTTATCATGATTTTGATTTAGCAAGTTCTCTTTGCGAAGTCAAACCAGATGTAAACCTCTTACAGTTGATTAAATTATCCCCAGGAGTATGTAAGGAATTCAAGAAGATCCTATGTATTGGGTATATTGTAGAACCTTTGGGCATAGCACAAGTAGGGAAAGATTGGTTTGATCATGCTGAAAAGAATTGCCCTAGGGTTCTAGCATATGTGGATGGAATATTAGTGGAGCATGCTATCGTAGACATTGGGTCCTCTATCAATATCATGAGTTCAAAGTTGATGGAGAGGTTGGGTCTAGGCATCCAAAAAGATAGCTCCACCCTTCTTAGAATGGCTGATGATAGTCTAAGGCAACCAGAAGGTTGCGTTACTAAAGTCCATGTTACAGTTGCAAGTGTAGAATGCTTCTTGGACTTTAGGGTGATAAGATTTGTAGAACGTCCTAGCTATCGAGTCTTGCTAGGCATGCCTTGGATTTACGAACAGACTGTCAAGTCGATCTACCCGTCAGTCGAGTGGTTCTAGGTAGAGGTGCTAATCAAGTAATAGTCGATGCTTACCCTGAGTCTCTTCAAAGTGAGAGAGCTCCTTTATCCTCTACTGAATTAGAAACAGCAAATGATCCATCTGGTAGTGAGACATCATCCAATGATGAATCTAGAGAGGGGTCCACTACAGAGGATATTTATCAGATAACTCTAAATGAGCCGATAGAGCCGCAAGATAGGATAAGAGATGCAGATGTGATTGAGTTAGACCTTGGCACGCCAAATGATTCGCGGCCAATTAAATTAGGTTCCATGCTCAGTTCAGTAGAAAGGGAGGACTATGTGTCCTTGATTCAAGAATTCCACGATATCTTTGCTTGGAGTTATGATGAGCTAAGAGGCATTCCTCCCAGCCTAGCTGTTCATACTATTCCTGTAAAAGAAGGCAGTCGTCCTGTGCGTCAGAAAGTAAGGCGTATGCCTTTTGAATTGAGGGATGGGCTGTTTGAGGAGTTGCAGAAGTTACCGAAAAGCTGGTTTAATCTTCCCTGTACAGCATACGGAATGGTGTTCACCAGTTGTTATCAGGAAGAAGAAAAACAACGAGATCCGACTATGTGTAGATTTTAGAGAGCTGAATAAGCAGATGGTTAAGGATTATTACCCGTTGCCATTTATTGACCATATTTTGGATCAATTAGCGGGTAGGGAAATATATTCATTTATGGATTGAATTGAGGGACGGGCTGTTTGAGGAGTTGCAGAAGTTACGGAAAGCTAGTTTAATCTTCCCTGTACAGCACACGGAATGGTGTTCACTGAGGGCTGAAATGATGAACGGGTTGCCTCTTACCCATCCAACCTCCAATCCTCACTAAGAGAACTAAAGAGGGGCACCACCTAGCCAAAGGGAGGATGGGCTAGGACATCCCTTTTCTCAAAGAGAATCAAGAGAACCAAGACACAAATTTACAAGAGAGAATATATGTACTAGACACCATATTGGAATATAAGAGAGAGAGATAAGAGGAGAGGGATACAAGAGGAGAAGAGGTAGAAGAAGCTTGCCATTATGCTACATGGAATGAGAAGATGAGAAGAGAGGGAGATAATAGGAGAAGAGGTAGAAGAAGCTTGCCATTATGCTACATGGAATGAGAAGATGAGAAGAGAGGGAGATAATAGGAGAAGAGGTAGAGGAAGCTTGCCATTATGCTACATAATAAAAGAACTCACTCATAGCTTACCTCAAAGAGATGAGGATATTCTAGAGTGCTCTCATGGACTTGTCATTGTCCTTCTTCTCCACCTCTTCATTCTCCATGGGATCTTTATATAGCCTCCATGAGGGATTAGATTAAGCTAATCTTCTTGATTAACATAATCCTAGATGATGTATGGCATCTTTGAAAATATGGAGAATAGTGGATGGGACAAGTCCCCACCTTGGTCATCATGCAAGAAGCCAAGGGTGGTGGTAGACAAAATAGAGAAATGGAGCTAGATTACAAGAGGTGGGTGCCCAACGCACATTATTATAATATATTTACAAGAAGGACAGAGTGGAAAGTTGGTGTGGTGAAAGAGAAGAAAATTGCATGTATCCAGCAGTCTTCGTAACTTCAAATGCGTGAGGAATTTGAAAAAAGTTTCTTCTGCAACTTTGTAGACCAGGTCCAAACCGATCGGGCATGGCAAGAATTTTCTTGAAATTCGCTTTTTCTTGGGAGTTATTGAGATTATAAAAAATGGCTTTCAAAAGCTTCTTTGACTTTAGTCCCCCATATGTATATAAATACATATAAGCATGTGACAAAAGGGGTCCATGCTTGTAAGCTTTTGTGCAAGATCCAAGTGACACCATGATGTGGATATTGACTTGTGTGCTAGGGTGAGGTGTCCTCTAATGATGGTGATAGATTCCAAATCTTAGTGATGCAGACGGAGCCCATGTGTAGTTGGAGGCTAGTCCTTTGAAAAATCTATGCATTCACTCAACTCCTAGGTGTAATCCATTTTCATCTTCACTAAGATAACCATCCCTTTGACCCTTTACATTGACATGCCTTCTAAGAACTTGTTCCCCCCATTTGCTAGAGTTATCGTAATCGAGAAGCAATGTAGCATACCTAGTGCTTGAAGAGTAAACCCAAAGTGATATGGTAAGCTCTTGATAGGGGCTTTGGCCAAAATTTTGTGGTAATAATCCGGGTTGTAGAAAACCCGGATCATTAGCCCTCCCCTTAGGCTAGAGGTATTCATGCCTCTAGCTTGATAATGATGGTCCAATAGAGCAAGGAGGACTGCATCTCCTCATTGGTGGCTCTTCATTGAATGATTGCTCCAAAGTGTTCATATTTCTTTGAAAATAAGGCTTCAGTCGCCATCCATTTACCCTTGTCTTGTGAACCTTCCCATCCATGTCACCTAGCTTATAGCTTCCATTTGGATATCTCCTTATGACCATGAATGGCCCTTCCCACTTGAACACAAGTTTAGCATCCTTTCTGTTGTCAAAGCGGTTATCATAGCATAGCACAAGTGATCCTTCCCTTATGTGTTTGCTAGCCAGCTTCTTATTAAAGGTCTTCCTCCTCTCTTCAGCCTGCATGGAATAGTGTTGGACTGCTGCTTCTTTATCTAACTCCAGCCTCTCTAGATCCAAGATCCTTTCCTCTAACTTCTTATCTTGATTCTTCTCTTGACTGGCTACTAAAACACGCAAACTGGCCAGTTCCACCTCTATAGGAAGCAAAGCTTCTTGGCCATAGATGACGTGAAATGGAGTATAGCCAAGTGAGGTTCTGAATGAAGTCATGTAGGCCCAAAGAGCTGCATTCAATTTTTTATCCCAGTGCTTGGGGTGCATGTGTACTTGCTTGGTAATTATCTTACAAATCAGCCCATTCACTTTTTCGATCAAACCATTACACTGTGGATAGTAGGGAGTAGAATGCATGTGCTTGATTTTTAGCCTTTCCATTAGCTCCCCTACTAGGTTTGCCCTAAAACCAGGACCCCGATTAGAGATAATTTCCAAAGGTGTGCCAAACCTGCAACAAATATTTTCAAACACAAATTTTCCCACTTCTTGGGCTGTGATCCTACTAGTTGCTGAAGCCTCTGCCCACCTCGTCATGTAGTCTACTCCCATTATGATGTATTCCTTGCCAGATTGAGTTCTTGGGAGTGGTCCTATTGCATCAATCCCCCATTTCTCAAATGGGCCATATGTAGTTATGGGATTTTGTTCCTCATGCACTAGCTTCCTTAGTCCGGCCTTTTGGCAATTGTCACAAGTGCGGCACCAATGTTGCACATCTCGATGTAGACTAGGCCACGCAAAACCGGCTTGGAGAATCTTCCTACTGGTTATTTCTTGAGAAAAATGTCCACCACAAACCCCTTCATGGCAGCTCTTAATCACATCTATAATCTCCTTTGTTGTTGGCACCCCTCTAAGCACTGCATCCTTTCCTTTGCAATACAACACATAATTTATCAAGCGGTATTTAGTGGCCTTAGTAGCTAGCCACCTTTTCTCACTTTTACTCATATGTGTAGGTGCCTCACCTTGCTCGAGAAAATAAAGCACATCTTGTAGTTGAAACTTACCCTGAAACAAGGGAAGCTTTAATGTAATGATGCCCACCATTACCTCTTTCAATTTTTCAGCTGCTAGAGTATCTGCATCGCCATTTGTGCGCCTTGGCACAAAATAGATTTGGGCTTTCTGTAGCTTTCTCATGAGAGGTTTAGCTTCCCTCATTTTCACTGCTAAGTTATCATTTTTACAAGCCCAGATTCCTTTCATTTGCTTAACAATTAGCATAGAATCACCAAAAACATTAAGCCGAGTGATACCATATAAGAGACACCACCTCAAACCTAAAAGCAAGGCTTGATATTCTGCCTCATTGTTAGAATGGACATCCTCCAAGCTGATACCTTCTCCATAAAGTTTGTCACCTTCAGGATTGAACACCACTATTCTTGCTGCCGCTCTGTCTTTAATACGCTTGTAGGCCCCATCGAAGTAGAGGGCATGGGCATTCTCCACCCGTGGTGGCTCCTCAAGAGGAGGTGTCTCCTCTTTTACCTTTCCCTTCTCCTTTTCCTTCTTTTGATGGAATCTATGGGTCAACAAATCAGCTAGGCAAGCTCGAGTAGAATCCTCCACCTTGAAGGTGTAGTCAAACTCTTGGAGTTGTAAAATCACCCACTTAGCGATTCTAGCTGAAACATCCATGTGCTGTAAGGCATAGGGAAAATGCTCTTCTGTCGTGATCACTGTGAATGGCCTAGGGAGAAGATAAGGACGAAACTTTCTTATAGCAAACATTAGAGACAAAACCATCACCTCGACCATCTTGTACCCTCGTTCTGATGCTGTCATTACTCTACTAGAAAAGTAAACCGGTCTCATTAGGCCAGTTTTAGCATCCTTTTGTATTAGTGCTGCCCCTAGAGCATCTTCCCCAAAACTCGGATTGACAAAAAACTCCTGATCCCAACAAGGCTGTAAAATTATAAGAAGGGTGCTAAGAGCCTTCTTTACCTCGTGAAAGCACCTTTCGCTTTCGTCACTCCACAGGAGCTCCTCAGAGTAGGTTAACTGTTGCAGTGGAAATATTAATTGGGAGAGGAGATGAATGAACCGCCCCATATATCGCACCTTCTGAATGAAAGAGGTTAGTTGCTTCACAGAAGATGGTGATGGCACCGCCAATAGGGCCTTAACTTTGTTTGGATCTGCTTCAATGCCCCTATCACTTATGACATGTCCTAACAAAGTTACACCGCTTTCACCAATGCGACACTTCTCATGGTTTAACTGCCCCCCCATTTGTGCGAGTCGGTTGAAAGCTTCATCCACCTTCCCTAGATGTAGAGCCTTAGAACTATAAATACAAAAATCATCAATAAAAACCCTGATGGATTTCCTAAAATATGGCTGGAAGACATAATTCATGAATCGCTGGAAGGTAGCTGGGGCATTTGTTAATCCAAATGGCATTACTTTGTAAGAAAAACAACCCCAAGGTGTAATGAAGGTGGTCTTCTGTTGATCCTCCTCAGCTATTCGGATCTGGAAATAACCTGAATACCCATCACAAACAGTGTATCTCTCATGCCCGGCCACCTCGTTGAGTATTTCATCCTGAAAGGGAAGAGGAAAGTGATCTCTCTTAGTTGCAGCATTTAGCAGCTTGTAATCCACACAAATCCTCCATTTTCCATTCTTCTTGGGTATCACCACCACAGGTGAAACCCACTCTGAGTCCCCTATTGGATAGATGAAGCCTGCCTTTAAAAGTCGTTGCACCTCAGTGAGTAGAGCGTTTTGTTGAACTACTCCCAATCGTCGTAGTCGCTGCACCACTGGCCGTGCTCCCTCTTTTAGATTAATGTGATGTTGTACTGTTGTCACACCTGTGATGTGTTCATAATCAGAAATAAAAAGTGCAGAGTGTTTTATCACCACTTCCATGTAGGCTGCCTTCTCCTCAACTGATAGATCCTTAGCCAACATTTTTTCTAACCCCTCCTTCTCGACCTTTGGAAGCTGCTGTGGAATTTCACTACTAGAAGGCCCTTTTAATGTAATCCCCATCACTTCTAGAGAGCTTTCTTCCTCCTCATTAGAAGACTCTCCCTCTGTCATAGATGACCAACCCTCGCTGGAACTCCATTCATCAGCGGTGGTCTCTAACACAAGATCCTTCTGTCGGCCCTCCTTCATGTTGTAGATAATGCTCTTCCATTTTTTATGCAGCCCCTTTTGTGGCCTTAGCTCTAAAGCCCCTGTCTCCCAATCTTGTCTGGCTTTCATTCCCATTAGCCATGGTCACCCAAGAATGAGCGGATGGTCGTCCCCCTTCACTGGCATCACATACATGTCAAGCTCCAATTGCACTCCACACACCTTTACCTTGACTTTGTTTATAACTCCCAAACAATTTACTACTACATTGTTAGCCATTTTGGCCCCAAATTTAGTAGTTTCATTTACCTCTAATCCCAAACGATGCATCAACTTTTCCGTCATGACACAAATCTCTGCACCTCCATCCACATATGTCTTTGACACTCTCTGCCCATTGATTTCGGCTTCCACTAGAGGCACAATATCTTTCATCTTTCTAGCCTGGATTGCATTCACATGTCTATTCTTCATGGGTCTAATGCTTACCATCTTTGACCATTGTCGCCGCACTGTTGGAGATAGATGTAGTAATTGGGGCCATGAAATTTTTGGCCCTTGATTCTTCACATCAGCAAGAAAATCATAAGCTCTAGTACCTTTACCCAGGGAAAAATCATCTGGCTCAATGTGTCAGCATGAGCGAGCCCTCCTCTTTTTACTGTTGCGTGTCTTTGCAGCCATTGATGACTATGCCTCCTCTTCCATATTTTCAACCTCCTTTGGTGGTGTAGGCTCCATTCTCTCAATTCTCCGGGCTTTCTTCACCGGCATTGCTTCAACCTCTACTACTTTGGCCTTCCCTTTGACATCACTCTCATCTAAACTAATTATCCTAATATCATGATTCTCTGGCGGCTGGACAGGCAAGGGCGGCACCTCTGCAAGTGGTCGAGGATGCTGGAGAACTTGAACCGGTGGTGGAGGCCCTGGATTCGTGGAACAAACCTTTCCCTAGGTGGTGTCACTTGTTGTCCCCTCCTTCTTGGTTGGAACCCATTTCCTGGAAAACGCCTAGGATGAGGGCAAAAGTACATACCATGGCCAATCTCCCCACAATTATAGCAAACATACTCTCTTTCTTGTCTCCTTGGACCTCGATTGCCTTCATTTATGAGGGGAGGGGGCCGCACTCCTTGCACCAAATTTAATGAAAGGCTTTCAAGTTGATTAGTAATGCGTTGTAAGAGCTCTTGCTGTGGTATCTCTAGTTCAGGTGGGGCCTCTGCTATTTCTCTAGGCCTTGGCATGGTTGGTAAAACCTGCATGGGCTCAACTCCCCCCTTCAACTGGGCTTGATACTTCAATTTTCTATCTTTCTCCCTCGCATAAGTGACTGATTCTTCATAGGATGTGGGAAACTTTCCTTTGACCTTCTCCCCTAGTAGAGGATGGAGTCCAGCTAGAAAACAATATTTCTTAAGGCAATCAGGTACTCTTTCTCCCTCGGCTAAAGAGGCTGTCCATTTATCCCACAATTTTATAAACATGCCTTCATATGCTTGGTACTCCCCTGGTAAGGTTTGACGAAGATCTAAGAGTTGTCTCCAAATATCTTCAAGTGGCTCTATATCTTGGTACTTGTGCATGAATGCGGTCTTGAGATCCTCCCAATTACCCCTTGTAGCCTCCGGGAGAGCTTGATACCACACTCGAGCATCACCTTTTAGAACTAAAGAGAAGGCCCGTACTTTGGTTGCTTCATCATCCCGGCCTGTGACTAGGAAGGCCATTTCTAAGTCATCCAAAAAGTCTAGAGCTTTCTCCCCTTTGTGTCCAAAAAAACTTGGAAATGCCATGTTGCCTTAGTAGAGTATGAAGATGAAAACGTCTAGACTTAAGTTGTATTTTATAACATTAGGGCCAAAAACGCTTCAAAAAATGCACTTTTGTTAATCACGGGATTAAGGAAAGGGCCAAAGAGAGTTCGCCACGTGTGCAAGAATATGGTATTCTTGTCTCCTCTTTTTTAGAGATAGTGGAGTCCATTTCGTGATTCTCTCTTCTTTTTTAGCCAAAACCCCTAAAGTCTGACATGTTTTGGAGTCCCAAAGACGTTATTTACTTACAAATCTGACAAAATACATGACAGAGATGTGATGAAATTAATAATGAGTTTTTTGAAAATCGGGAGATCTTTCAATATTGTTTTTGGCGCCCAATACATACTCATTTGGGTTCTTGGCGCTACTTTTTAGTTCATTCACCCCTCTTTGAGCTTCTTTCTCTGCGCTTTCATTCTTTTCATGGCTTCCTCCAGGCGCCCTTCTCGTTTAATACACTCTTGCACAGTCTATAGCCAGGGAGTAGATGGAAATTTTGAGCCCAAAACCTTTGCTGTAAATGATTGGGTTACCATGCTGCCATCTTGCAAGGGCTCCCATAAGGTGAAAAGAAGAAAACGAGAAGATATAAAACATCACTGGAAGGGGCGTATCATTGCCTTCAAAATTATGCCCGAAGGCTGGTTTGTCAAGGTGCAACATGTTTACATGGTCAAGGATATGCACTTGCCTCCAAACGAACGTGTTCCCCAACAAACACATTGTAAGTTATAAGTTGAATAACGTATATAATTCTTTTCCATTTATGCAAGTTCTAACAAACGGTTCGTCATTGTAGATATCTTTCCGTCAACAAGTATTGAATGGCAACCTGTGGAAAGCCTAAGTGGGACTTTCCATGCCATTCATAAGGTATTGGCAGACATTATTTATGCCGATCAAACTGTGTCTTTTTATAGTGAATGCAAGGTTTTTATATATTATGCACAGTATGTGGTTCCCTCTAAAGCGGATAGGTATGGGAATATCGAAGATTTGCCATTGCCAAGTCTTTCATCTCTAAATTGGGAGATTCCTGACAAGGTAACAGTGCAGAGTTTCAAATTCAAAATATCTCAGGATATTAAAAAGTCCATGACAGCTGGAAGGATCTCACGAAGAATACGTTTATCATGGTTTGTACCCCTCCATATCTTCGTCGCTTGCTTCAAAACAGCAAATTTACAAAGAACGAAGGTATCCTGGTTAAGTAGAAACTTTTCGGAAGAGGATTTGGACAACACTATAGGGACGCATTGGAAATCTAGAGAGTGCGATCATAAAGGTGATATCTTGAGGTGCAGTGCATGCCCTCAATCCTTGGCTTTGGCTTACAGTATCCCTCGCCAAAATCTTGCTTTGGCCTTTGATTACAGGCGATACAAACGAAGATTGGGTATTTGGGTTCCCTTGGATTCTGATACAGAGAACACAACATATAAACTTGTGGTGCACGTTTTTCCGCATGAAGAAGTAAAGAAGGTGAGTGTTACTTCCAATTGGAGTCTGAAAGATGTGAGGGATACCTTGGAATTGCTAGACAATACATCCCCTAGATATAAGTTCAAAGTGAATGGTGTAACAATTGGTAAAAGAGCCGAGCGCTCTTTCTTTTGTACGAGTTGTTTGTCTCCCACAATTGTGAGTTTGGGACCTTAAGAATGAAAACTTGGCAGGAATTTATCTTAACAGACTATCCTCAAGATATTTTTTAATGGGAACTTCATAAGCTATCGTGAAGCAAGTCGCCTTTCGAATGTGTATAAATAAAATGTACATTGCATCCGATTTACAAGTGAAAATTTTCATTACACAATGAGGTACAAAAATTGCATGAAAATGTACAAGGCCAAAATAATAAGGCTCGTGTATAAAATGTACATTACATTCGATTTACAAGTGAAAATTTTCATTACACAATGAGGTACAAAAATTGCATAAAAATGTACAAAGCCAAAATAAAATGGCTCGTGTATGCTTATGTTTGCTATTTTCATTCTTTATCGATTTCTTCAAAGATATTTTTCCTCACAGGGCCTTTCTTTGATTGTTGAAAAAATTTGACCTTTACAGGTAGTCTCCTTTCTTGGGGCTTAAGAGGGGATGGATCAAATTTAAGAGGAGAGAGCACTGGCATTCCTTTTTTCTTAGACTCTGCAGCAGTGGTCCCATTGCCTTTTCTCTTGCCCTTGTCTTTACCATTACCATTGTCCTTACCCTTTCCCTTGACCTTTCCCTTGCTTGTGCCCTTTGCCATTGAAGTTTTGGGAGGAAGAGGGGAGTCAGGATCATACGGTGTGATTGCTTTGTCTAGAATCAGCTCGATGCATCTCTCCCTTATCCACCAAATATATGATTCAGGATAGTCTCTACACTGTAAGAATAAATGTTATAAGTTAGTGAAAAGACATCATGATAAGGGTTACACAAACATCAAATGAAATAAACTTACATTCACTCCTTCTATTTGTAACAGCTTTGAATCCACTGTTCTGCAAATGTTTGAGATAACTCTCCATCCACAAGAATGCGCATCGCTTTGCAATGGAACTTCTTGTAGAAGAAAAGTATACGGCCTTTGAGGATCAGCAAGATCCTCGTATGTTGTATCCAAAAATGTAGAAATGAGTCTAGCAGCACTGCAAAAGGAAGCTTTGTAAGTTCAAAATATTATTTATAAAAGAAATTAAAGTAAGTAATTTTCTTCCAACATACATTCGTGCTTGACCGTGAACACCGCTGAGAGAATTCATAAAGATAATTTCCCTTGAAAGACAATTAATGTAGATGAGACTCCAATGCCCTCTGCAAATTCATAAAAGAGGTGAGTAGAAGGGTGAAAGCAAATGAACATAAATTCTCCTCTACAGTAAAAGAAAAATACCTTTCTACATAAGGGAAAAAGATGTGGTAATTTCTCACACTATCGAAGCTACGAAAAAATGGTGAAATATTAGAACCAGATTTTGCAAAAAGTCCCACAGAGAGAAGTGGATCAACAATGTATATGGTTCTTCGGATATCGAGAGTGAGAGAGGACACCAATGCCCTGCAGATAATAGCAAAAGCTATTCAATACCAATTTCATCCAAAATATAATTGAAAAGACTTAACTTATGCAACAAAAAACCTTACCTTATGCAACAAAATACCACGGAGTCAGATAGTTGGAGATCCCTTTTTTCCAACATGGGCTTGTCCTCGGGAGATATACTAAGATATTCCTCCTCAGATTCCCCAGCAACATTCACAAGAATCTGCCCATACACTTTGCCCATCCTCTCGCTGTTGACGGGAGCAAGTGATGCGGCTTTCCTCTTGTAAACATCGTCTTCAGTTTCAAACACCTCCTGATTTTTTTCACTCAAGAAAGCCTCTTGCTGTGTGGCACCCCTTGTAGGGTAAAGGTCAGTAACATCTTCAACATTTAGCTTTTTCTCTTTCCTGGACAATTTTGGGGGAACGTTAAGGATTTCAAAGGCTTTTTGATCATTGGAAGGCAAGGGCCTCAGGACTTTGTCAAACCTATACCTCACTCTGCTAATGATGCTGAAATCTTTATTCATAAGGGTGATCCTATGAGCATGGGCCGCAGCAATGTAAGCGTCGTTCATGAAATCAATAACAAAATCTTCTGCGGCCTCTTGGAGGGCAAGAATGGCTGAGAGTTGCCACTTCTTATTTAGACCAGAGACAGTTGCCACTTGAGACAATCTATCAGAGATCTCTTTGACCACCCTTATAAAAGCAGCTTTTGGAATGACATGCTGTGTAGCTCTCTGGGCTTTCCTGATCTCACTGAAACATCTTTTCATATAGAAGAACCTGGACTTCCTCTTCCTCTTCTGTGGCTTGGGGTGTTCAGTGGCTTCAGCAGATGTGGGCTCAGGTACCATTGTAGGGAATGAATCTTTCACAGGGTTAGCCTCATCCTTTGCTTCCTCAACTTCAGGTGAAGAAACATTTATGGAAGATGTAAGGACAACACCTGGTGTAGGAGGGATTTCTGTTGTAAAATGCTCTGGAGCCTGTGATGGACCAGCTTCTTCTACCCCCTTAGATTCATCAAATTTTAACTTTCTTCTACCCCCACTGTCCTTCCCATCTAAATACACTCTTCTTGCAGTTTGCTTTGTCCTTGCCATCCAGAAAAGGTAAATAACAACCAGAAGGACAAACTGAAAGACAAACTGGCGAGGAAACTGTCCGAAATGAGCAATTCCGATATGGCGCGATATGAACAAAGCGAGCAGAATGGAACAACGCCCTCGCTCCGTATCAGAGATGCGAAGATGATACGGCGCGAGTAGGAGAAAACGACCACCACGTTTGCGCGCCCTCGCTCCGTATCAGAGATGCGAAGATGATACGGCGCGAGTAGGAGAAAACGACCACCACGTTTGCGCGCCCTCGCTCCGTATAAGAGATGAGAAGATGATACGGCGCGAGTAGGAGAAAACGACCACCACATTTGCGCGCCCTCGCTCCGTATCGGAGATGAGAAGATGATACGGCCGTATCGGAGATCAGGAGACGATAGGCGCGATTAGGACAAAACGACCACCACGTTTGCGCGCCCTCGCTCCGTATCGGAGATCAGAAGACGATACGGTGCGATTAGGAAAAACCGAGCTCACCGTTTACACGCCCTCGCTCCGTATCGGAGATGAGAAGATGATACGGCGCGATTAGGAGAAAACGAGCTCACCGTTTGGACGCCCTCGCTCCGTATCGGCACACCTCTTTTTGCTAGCGAAGAGCTCGAGAATTGAAAAGTGTACACGTCGGACAAATGACCACTTATATACCCAGGTAAATCATGACACGTGTCCGATACTGATTGTGCCACGTATCTGCATTTATGGTCCGTATGCTACATG
The DNA here is from genome assembly GCF_053477565.2 of Lygodium microphyllum. NCBI lineage: Eukaryota > Viridiplantae > Streptophyta > Polypodiopsida > Schizaeales > Lygodiaceae > Lygodium > Lygodium microphyllum. Next base: position 34,164,727 of record NC_141153.1, on the reverse strand, counting down.
TCAAGTAATGACCGGTCCACTTGTTCGCCATGTGGTTTTTGGCCACGTGTTTCCCAACGGCTACTGCCATGTGTATGACACTAACGGGTACTGCCAGGTGGCATAATCCGCGCCTACATAAGGGTGTGTTTCTTATCTGTACGGCTTTTTTCGGTTTCTGACCTTTGTTTCTATTGCTGATACGGCGCGAGGGCGACTGTTGGTTTTCTTCGCTTTCCTCTCTTCGCTTCGTTTTGGAGGTTCAGTAGTTCCTGAAGCTCGTGTGACCACCTTTGTTGTGGCTCTTGCGCTTCTTACTGGGATCACCGATACGGCGCGAGGGGGCCTTTCCGTCTGAATCGTTTCTCTCTTATCGCGCCGTATCGTCAGAAGTTGGAAACATGTCTGAACCCATACAATCCAAGGTTTCTTCAGGAACTGGTAAAAGAAGAAGGCTTTCAAAAGGGTCAAGTGCATCAACAGCTGATCAGCCTGTGCATTCTTTTTCCTCTCCATCCTCTGCCACCAGTGTGAGAAAGCCAAGTACATCTCCAGGGAAGCAAACGCCAGTAGTGAGAGGTCAAGGAGTATCAGAGCTCATTGATATCACTCCATCAGAGAGGCTACTTGATTTTATGCTTCAGAATGGAATGGATCTCTCATTCTATGGAGTTGTGAAAAATATTTTTAATCCTGATTGGGAACTTGACAAAGTTCTGAAATCTTGTGAAAAATATATTATGGAGGACTTTTTGGAGTTTGAAACTCTTGCAGGTCCTTCTGTTGAAGTTGGCACAATTGACTATGTCCATATTCCCATTGGGTCAACAGGAAATGAAAAGGCAGTATTTACTAGGAAGTCCAGGGCCCACTCTATGGAGAGGTTTCATTCAACAGACATATTTTGCTGCACTCATTCCAAAAACTGCAAGATGATGAGAAAATCTGCTGCTTTTATTATATTCATCCTTGTTAAATACCCTATGAGAGCTGAGGAGCAACAGTTGGAGGGAGCAAAGAGTGCCAGCTTTTGCATGTTGGATGATCTGGCAGATGAAAGGGAAACAGAGGAGGTTGTAGATACAGATTTTGAGGCTTCCATTGCTGAGAATTTGTATGTTGCTCACTTCAAAGCTGAGACTATCATTGAGGAGAGCCAAGGAGATACAAACCCTCAACCTGATGAGAGTTCTCACCATATTGTTCCTTCCCTGCCATGTATACCTTTCAAGGACAAGGAGTACATTTTACTATCAGATATTCAAAAACTTTTTAATCTCAGGGAAGATTATTGTCTTGCAATTATTGCAGAGGCATCTGATGCTGCTAATGGGATAATTGACACAGAAAATGAAACAAAGGAAGAGATTCTGAAACTTGATAAAGAAACTCTAGATGATAAGTTTATTGATGCTGGTGAGGCATTCTCTCTTTGTTTTGAAAAGGCCAAAGAAGCTGAAAAGGAGTTGAGTATTACTGATGAGGACTTCGATCGCATTCAAAGCGAGCTCGGTATTTCCAATTTTGGAAGAGAGGAGTCTGAATATGTTAAAGAATTGACTAACACCAATGAGACAGCATCATCAATTAATTTATGGAATCCGTTTAGATTGGAGTACGATGAAAATCAAGTGGTAAGATAATTTTGAATTTGCTTTTACACATTGGTAGGTTTACATTTCATGCTCATTCAGTATGGCTTTTATTTGCAGTTGGAGATTGCCGATACAGATAACTTCTTGGGGCGTGGCAAAGGATCGAGAGCTGCTAGTAACACCACCAAAGACATTGCACTCAGCCACTACTTGGCTAGGATTGACCCTGAATCCTTTTTTGTACTTCATAGTAGTTTCTCAGAGGACGCAGCATGGCCGATACTTTGTATTAAAGCTCTTACAAGGCTTCTAGGTTTCTCAGGATTACAATATAATGCCCACAAAATAATGTTTTTGGAAAAGACTGCAGCAATTAGGATTTTTGGCTACGGTCCAGGTTACTCTGCTTCTAGAGCAGGATACTTTTTGGCGTTTTCATCCTACGCCTTAGCTGCAGACAGAACTGATGTAAAATCTATAGTTGGCTACAAGAGAAAAAAATTTCTACGTTATAGAGGAAAGATTCCTGAGGAGGAAGAGAATGTGAGGGTTTTGGAAAACTAGCTTTGTATATATTCTTTCTTATATATAAAAGTGCGATTGCTCATGTGTCATTGCCGTCTTTTATTTGCATTCTTTGAAGTTGTCGTCGAAAAAACCAGTTGAATAGCTCCTCCAAAGCATTGCTTTTTGTAACTCCTCCCCCATGCCTTGTGCTTCGAAAATAACTTGTGCGTGCTTGATAGTGGGATTTTTCCATGCCTTGGTTGCTATAAGTTGCTAAGGGGCCATGCTCCTCCACAAAGAAAGGTCCATGAATATGAAGAATATGCTGCAATACAAAGTAACACAAATTTTATACCAATTGAAAAACCTATCAAAATAAGCCGATATTAAATAATTATTACTTTACCAGATAAAAAGTGATATCTTTTTCTCCCCATGCCTCTTTTATCGCCTGAACAAGCTTTGTGATTGATCTTTTGAACTCTTCCGCATATGTATATGTTGTCTTATGTTGCCTGAGGAGTTTCAAAAAAACATCAAGGTGTATCCAGACCTCCATTCTAAGAAACGCAAGCCTCGGCGTGCTTGCAACATTTGTTGTGATCTCACATAGCTCTCTCCAACACTCCCAAGCCGCATTCACCTGCTTTCCTGAATGATTTCCTAAGAATCGTCTAGCTTTTGAGCCTCCCATAGAGACATCGGCCAAGATATCTCTTGTTTTTCCTAAAAGTATTGGATCCTTTCTTAAGTGAACTTGGCCCCCATGAAATCCCATTTTCGATAGCAATGCCTCGCATTTATCAATACACTCATCTGATAAAGATAATGGCTTAATGGAATATACGTAGTCGAGATGCAACCTGAGAAGCTTATCGATTATTCTAATCTCTGCATGCAAAGTACAAATATGAACATTCTTAAGAGAGATGGAAAGAATGGGATCCCAGATGTCTTCTATGTTTTTAAATTTACTCAAATCTATAGAGTCTCTATTTGGGGCTCTTCTTACTGGTCGCAAACTACTCCAATCTTTGGATCCAATGCTTTCCATGCAATAAATGCAAGGATATTTTGTATTTGCACCATTACATATTCCAAGCATACATTTGATAGTTTTCAAATCAGCACTCATATGCCATTCCACATTAAATTTACCAACCCCATCAACTACCAACATTTCGCCTTCACTTTGAGACTTAATGATATTTGGAATACCTGTATGGTTGAACAACCATTTCAACGTTTGATGATTTTCAATTGGTACCTGGGCTGCACCAATCCACCAAATCTCCATCTCGGATTGGATCTTATGCAATGGAGCTTTGCCCTCGCCATTGCCATGGTCCAATGCCATGTTCATGAGGCAAATGCTAATTCTTTCCATCTTCTGTCCCTTTTGAATCTGTGCTTCATCCAACTTCAAGGCAAACTTTAGAACACCATAACTTTCTTCTACTGTGATTTTATACATGTGAACCATTGCAATTTGCACCTTTTTTAGATCAACCCATATATTGTTAAACTCATTGTAATAAAAAATTGCCTGTTTTTTTTGTTTTTCATAGGACATAGACCTTTCGATGTGAAAGTAATCTCCAAAAACATGTGGAATCTTGCGATTCATGGAAATTCTTGCAGTGGAAACTGCAAGGGCTCGGGGCAATCCAAATATAGTTACCCTATTGCGTTTAAGATTTTTAAACCATAATCCAGAGATAGCACGGTAACCTTTTCGACTTATACCCACAGTATCGCATGTCTCTACGATTTCATTTGCTTTCACTGTGCCTTTTAAATCCTTCACTAACTCTCTCAGAGTTGGACCTCTCAAATCCACATTTTCTGGTGACTTAAGAATCCTCAAAATGTCTTTCTTATTCATGGTTTCCTTCAAAAGTTTGATTCTTTCCTCATTCTCTCGGATATTTATGCCTAATATGTTAGAGACATATTTCTTTGTAAGATTTAGTCTCCTTTTCTTTGCTCTCTCACACAAGCTGGTTATATTTTTTAACGGTCTCTTCCTCTCTCTAAATCCTACTGGAGTTTCTCTCAAGCGTATTAGCTTATTCTGCAATGAATTATTAACATTTTTCAAAATATCAATCTGACTTGTCAACTCTAAAATTTTTGTTTGTGTAGTTTCTAGTGCTTTTTTCATTTCGTGCACTTGGGCTATATATGTGTAAGATGCAGAGTATAACCTCATACAGTAGCCAAGCATTCCATTATAACCTTCTCCAGCATATCTTATATAGTCATGGACATTCAAAAAAGGAGGTGGTTTACCTGTAGAAGGATCCCTGGGATAGATATTTCCATCCACCCACAAATCTATATGCTTCATTCCTTGTGTTCGCAACCTGTTGGCTTCAATCTCATCTATCAATACTCGATGATATATACTTCTCCAAGATGTGTAAGTCGGATCTAGCTGAATAGATAGCTTGTATTTACGTGTGCTTGCGCCTGTGTTATTTGAAGTAGTATTGCTAGACATTCTAGCAAATGAACCGAGCAAGAATCTCACAGTGATAGAAAGCAAGTGCAGCAAAAGGAATGGTAAAAGAGAATAGTGTATAGAAAGAAAACGCGGGAGCAAACAAATGCGAAGTTCATACGAAAATCTCGAAAATACAAAATCTCTCGAGTTCCAAGACAATAAACGGCCGAAAAGGTGACCCCTGACCTGGATTAAAAGATGAGGGCAATTAATGGCCGACCTCTTCAATGAACCAAATATTCTCTCATTAATCACATCTGGACAACCAAATTTAGAGGTTTTATTCTTCCTAAACCTCAACTAATTAGCAACTTAATCACTTTCTTACAAGTGCCATTTTTGAAGCGTTTTTGGCCCTAATGAGGGGAAGGATGAATGGGTTCACAGATGCATTGATTTCAGCAAGACGTCTAGGCCCCAGTATCCTTCTAATAATGCCTTGGAATCTAAGCTTTGTGCTAGCTACAATATGGACAGTTTGCATAGCAAGTGGACGGATAGGTCCATACAACTCGTTCTGATTCATGAGAAACTATTATAATAGGATAAAGACATGTACATTGAAGGATGCATTGTAGTCTAGCATTGGGAAGATTATAGGTTCTGGTGATACAAGAATCTTCCTTAATCTTTCAGCCCCAAAGTACATGACAAGACGCTGCTGGAAGAAAATCTTCCTACTGATGCATACATTAACTCGGATGTTTTGTACAGAGTGGAAGGTGTAGAAATTCGGGCCATTGTTATTATTCATGAGTGGAGACTACTTAAGGGAGTAGAGGGAATGCACTTTCTTGAATTATGAAGGATTTTTCCCAGAGTGTTTCTTTTTGGAACCCACCAACTTTGCTATACGGAGAATTTGCTCACCAGTGATTGTTCTTGCCTTGATGTGTCCATCCTCGGTGACATATATTTCATAAGGTGTGATGGCCACCTTTTCAACCACACCCAACCTTTGAGCTAACAACAGTTGAAGGTAGTCTCCATACTTTGCACTTCTACAAAACTCCACACCCTTCATGCATAGTTGTCCTCCTTTGATGTGGATTAGGCCAGAGAGAGAGAGGGATTTGATGATTTGGAGACGAGGACCTCTTGGAAGGACCTTCACTTTGTTTGCAAAACACTCACCACAATTATGAGAACCTAGCAATTGATGGCAACATAATTTTTTCCGTTGTGAGATAATGGAATTTCTAAAGTGAACACCTTTTACCCGCATGCGTGCCGTCATTCGATAGGCATACTTTCTTTCTTGAGCTTCTTTAGGAGACAATTCTGGGAGTCGTGGACTTCGACCAGCTTCAAAAATAGTTGGTGAAGGCGTTGAGGAAGAGCCACTTGGGGAACTTGTTGTAGAGGATGCACCACCATGTGTTGTATCATTCCACATAAGGAGGTAGAGAATTGTGGTTGAGAATGTCCTCAGCGGGGGCACCAAAAATGAGGGCTGAAATGATGAACGGGTTGCCTCTTACCCATCCAACCTCCAATCCTCACTAAGAGAACTAAAGAGGGGCACCACCTAGCCAAAGGGAGGATGGGCTAGGACATCCCTTTTCTCAAAGAGAATCAAGAGAACCAAGACACAAATTTACAAGAGAGAATATATGTACTAGACACCATATTGGAATATAAGAGAGAGAGATGAGAGGAGAGAGATACAAGAGGAGAAGAGGTAGAAGAAGCTTGCCATTATGCTACATGGAATGAGAAGATGAGAAGAGAGGGAGATAATAGGAGAAGAGGTAGAAGAAGCTTGCCATTATGCTACATGGAATGAGAAGATGAGAAGAGAGGGAGATAATAGGAGAAGAGGTAGAGGAAGCTTGCCATTATGCTACATAATAAAAGAACTCACTCATAGCTTACCTCAAAGAGATGAGGATATTCTAGAGTGCTCTCATGGACTTGTCATTGTCCTTCTTCTCCACCTCTTCATTCTCCATGGGCTCTTTATATAGCCTCCATGAGGGATTAGATTAAGCTAATCTTCTTGATTAACATAATCCTAGATGATGTATGGCATCTTTGAAAATATGGAGAATAGTGGATGGGACAAGTCCCCACCTTGGTCATCATGCAAGAAGCCAAGGGTGGTGGTAGACAAAATAGAGAAATGGAGCTAGATTACAAGAGGTGGGTGCCCAAAGCACATTATTATAATATATTTACAAGAAGGACAGAGTGGAAAGTTGGTGTGGTGAAAGAGAGAAGAAAATTGCATGTAGCTAGCAGTTTGCGCCTTCGTAACTTCAAATTCGTGAGGAATTTGAAAAAAGTTTCTTCTGCAACTTTGTAGACCAGGTCCAAACCGATCGGGCATCGTCAAATTTGCACTTGACTTTGTACATCCACTTGTAGCCAATTGTCTTCTTGCCATAAGACAACTCAGTTAGATCCCGTGTCTTATTCTTTGACAATACATCCATTTCTGCATCCATAACATTCTTCTAATCTTTGTTTCCAATTGCCTCTTCAAAAAAAGTGGGTTCAATATGTTGAAAATATGATACCATGTATGCATAATGCATCTCGATGAAGCTATTATATGTCAATCTATCAACTAGATACCTCACTCCATTTGATCTCCTCAATTGAGATGCACTAGATGGTGTCTTCTTGAAATTCGCTTTTTCTTGGGAGTTATTGAGATTATAAAAAATGGCTTTCAAAAGCTGCTTTGACTTTAGTCCCCCATATGTATATAAATACATATAAGCATGTGACAAAAGGGGTCCATGCTTGTAAGCTTTTGTGCAAGATCCAAGTGACACCATGATGTGGATATTGACTTGTGTGCTAGGGTGAGGTGTCTTCTAATGATGGTGATAGATTCCAAATATTAGTGATGCAGACGGAGCCCACGTGTAGTTGGAGGCTAGTCCTTTGAAAAATCTATGCATTCACTCAACTCCTAGGTGTAATCCATTTTCATCTTCACTAAGATAACCATCCCTTTGACCCTTTACATTGACATGCCTTCTAAGAACTTGTTCCCCCCATTTGCTAGAGTTATCGTAATCGAGAAGCAATGTAGCATACCTAGTGCTTGAAGAGTAAACCCAAAGTGATATGGTAAGCTCTTGATAGGGGCTTTAGCCAAAATTTTGTGGTAATAATCCGGGTTGTAAAAAACCCGGATCATTTATTAGTTGTTATCAAGAAGAAGAATAACAAGGAGATCCGACTATGTGTAGATTTTAGAGAGATGAATAAGCAAATGGTTAAGGATTACTACCCGTTGCCATTTATTGACCAGATTTTGGATCAATTAGCAGGTAGGGAAATATATTCGTTTATGGATTGCTTTGCGGGTTATAACCAGATGGAAATTGCAGAAGAGGACAAGTTGAAAATGACTTTCATTATTGTCTTTGGTACTTTTGCGTACCATGTGATTGCCTTTGGTTTGTGCAATGCACCTGGATCATGGCAACGAACAGCAAACAAGACCTTTGGTGGCATCTCCCCAGATGAGTTGAAAATATTTATCGATGATCTGGGGACAGCCATTGTGAGGGAAAGGATGTTGACTATCTTAAGAAGGTGTTTTGAGCATTGCAGACAATTTTGTATCGCTCTTAACCCACGGAAGTGTGTCTTTGGAGTACCTTATGGGCTATTGCTAGGGCATGTGGTCAATTCAGTAGGAATCGCAACTGACCCTGAAAAGATCAAGGTTATAGTTGCTATGAGTCCACCATGCACTTCGAAAGAGGTACATAGCTTTCTGCCATTGATAGGGTACTATCGGAGGTTTATAAATGCCTTGGCAGAAAGGACGTTGCCATTAACGAACTTATTATCCTTTAGCTATCTATTTGTACGGAGTGGACCCTTGTAAGGTAGCTTTCGAGGATGTGAAACAGGAGCTAGTAAAAGCACCGGTTTTAAAAGCACCTAAAAGAGGCGAGGTATTTTATATATTTTCAGCCGCCACCATGCATAGTATCAAGTGCTGTTTAGCCCAAATCTGGGAGGAAAAGTGGTATAATCCGATAGCTTTTGCTAGTCGAAAATTGGGCATATCAGAAATTAATTACACCTACATGGAGAAGTTGTTCCTTGCGATGGTCTTTGCGACTAAAAAATTCAGGCACTACATCCTCTATGAGAAGGTAGTTTTCTATACGAAGGCGGAAGGGCTTAGATTGCTTATGAATAAGCTACAGCCGCCTGATCGTCTGGCAAAGTGGTTAATCACTTTGCAAGAGTTTGATTATGAGATTAAGAGTAAGCCACCGAGATTGCAGGGGATTGTGGAACGCATTGTGGATTTTGGAGAGCCAAAAGATACTTTGGCTGAAGAAAGTGATATTGAAGAAATGTTTAAAATTGATACAGCTTCTATCCCATCTTGGTATGCTGCTATTACGCATTATCTATCAACGGGAGAGACTGGAGCTAGTTTGTCAAAATCAACAAAGAGGAAAATTAGACAACAAGCTTTGAAGTTTTCCTTGATCGCAGGAACACTATATCGGCAGGGTGTTGATGATATCTATCACCGATGTGTGATGCCTGACGAGGTTCCTTTCATCTTGGAAGAGTGCCATGACTCTACGTGTGGAGGGCACTTTGCGGGATGGTTGACGGCACAGAAAGCTTTAAGAGCTGAATATTGATGGCCATCCATCTTCCAAGACTCCTTTGAGTACGTTAAGAGATGTGATACCTGTCAAAGACATGACAGCAGAGAGAATAGGAAATGCCCACTTATGCCTATTATGGCTATCCTTCCATTTGAGAAGTGGGGTATTGACTTTGTGGATCCTATCACCCCGTTGTCTACTAGCCAGAAGAGGTACATTATAGTAGCAACTGATTATTTCACAAAATGGTCAGAAGCGCAGGCGACGAGGCAGGACAATCCAAAAGATACTACAAGTTTTCTGTTAAAGTAGATTATATGCCGTTTCGGTCCACCAAAGGAACTAGTGTCGGACCATGGAACCCATTTTTTGAATAAGGTGATCAAAAGCCTAACTGAAGCTTGGCAAATCAAGCACAATAAAACAACCCCTTATAATCCGCAAGCAAACAGACAAGTCGAAAGTACTAATAAGCAGCTTGTGGGTATCTTGTCTAAATAGTCTCTGAGAAGAAACGAGACTGGGACAGGAAGTTGTATGTGGCAGTATGGGCAATACAACGTTCAAGCGAGCTACCGGCCATACTCCATTTAAATTAGTTTATGGAAAAGAGTGTGTGTTACCCCTCGAAATCGAGTTGCCAACCATACGGTTTGCAATTAACCACTCTTTGGGAGATGAGGATTCACTCTTTGAACATTTCACAACCATAGCCCACCTAGATGAACTGAAGTTGCAGAGCTTATTACACCAGGAGGTAGCTAAACATCGGATGAAGTAGTTGCATGACCTTAAAGCAAAGAAGTATACCTTTAAAAAAGGGCAATTAGTTCTGTATTATGATGCGTGTAGGGAGCTGTTTCCAGGGAAGCTGGAACCTAGATGGGATGGCCCCTACAAGATTGTTAGGTTGGGGAAAAATAGATCTACAGCTCTACTAGCTGATCTGCAGGGAGTAGAATTTAAAAATAAGATTAATCTCAATAAGATTAAAACTTATTATTTCTAAGTATGCTAATACGCAGAGTAATGCATTGCAGGTCCATGTTGGGACTGATTTGAGACCTGCAAAAGAGCTTAAAGCTGGTTGATGGGGCGGTTAATTCCTTATTTGGAGCACCCATATCTGGAGTAGAGATACCATCAAGGGAAACTTATATGGTAGAGTAAAGGATACAAAGTGATTGAGCCAGAAGACAAAACCTTTGTGTGGGAGATCAAAGTCTTCTGCCATCACTGCTTACAAATGTTGACAAGTATTCCTGTTGAGTTTAATGAAGGTGGGATGGAGCCGTTAGTTCACCCTCTGAACATGCTAAATTTTGACTATCATAATTACGAGTAGAGGAGTTCGGGATGGCAGGCTGTGTAAACCCATTGTGGACGTACACATTATATTTTGACGGAGCGTCCAGGGCCCTAATAAAAAAGGGAGTGTTGAAGTAGTAATCCGAGATCCCCAACGTAGAGTTACGATGAAGTTAGCTGCTTATCTTGGGATAGGATTCACTAGCAATATGGCGGAGTATAAAGCCTTGATTATGGGACTGTATATTGCCAAACAAGGTGGTATTCATCGATTGTTAGTAAAAGGGGATTCCCAGTTGATCTTGAACTAGCTAGATGGGACCTACACAGTACGGAATCGCATCCTTTGTATGTATCATCGAACTACCATGACCCTACTTGAGGAGTTTGAGAGAGTGTCTTTTCAGCTGATTCCACGTTATTGGAATCAGTTTGTGGATTCACTGGAAAATCTTGCATATGAAGAAGACATTTTCTTCAACTGTGGTCCTAGTTTGGATATTGCTATCAATAATGGGACAGGACCCGGTCGCTTGTGGGGAATGTTATTAGAGCATGCAATATATGGTAGGCGATGGTTGATGCAAAGAGTAGCCGAGAACAATCTACCGTTGTTATCCTGGACCCATAGGTTGATTAAACAACATGTTATGCATACGCCTCTTGCTATATATGCAGGAGGGATGGGTCATAACCTTATGCATTTAGTTTAGGGTGGTGAGCCCTGTTTTTCCTCCTTGGAAAGTAGCATATTCTTGTATATCTGTACTCTTTCGGGGAGGGATGTGTAGGTGCTATTCTGTTTTATTTCGTTAGGCCCAGAGGGCCGAGCAGTTTTTGTAGTGAAATGCTTTATTTCGTTAGGCCAAGAGGGCCAGTTGTCTGTTTAGTACGGGTGCGGTTAATGGTTTCTTTTTTTAGTTCTGTGCTAAACAGGTTCAAAGAAGAGCTTGGCAAGAGCCTTTGTCGCGGGAAGCTTCTCGTGGCCCTATCCAGGTGATATCTCTCCTTTACGAGTACAATGTTTTTATGCTATATGTGTCTGTGTACTTGTAGGGGATTTTCTTTTCTTAATTGGGGACCGGCGACCAAGGCATGAAGTCCCAGGTTTAGGTTAGGTATGTCTGAGGGAGGTCTGAGTAGTCGTTGCCTCCTATAAAGACATTGCCAGGCATCAAAAGACCTCTTTTCAGAAGGTAGTTCTAGTGACCCTGTTCTGCTAGCCTGCTAGGCAGCCGTTCTAGGAGTTCTTGTTAGTTGTGAGGCAGTTAGAGAAGCCTGCCAAAGGAACATGATGATAGAGAGGGAAAAAAATCCTGAATATTTCAAAGAAAATAAATATATACAAAGGTGTGTAAAAAGGGGTTCTAACCCCTATAAAAATAGAATAGAAAATAAAGGAAAATTTAGAAGTTGTTGATCATTGCCTTGCAAAGGCCTGGTAGGTTCCTAGGGACGAGTTAGACCCGGGGCTGATGCCTTGTCTTCCTAGGGGTGGCATCTCGCTGGAAAAGGAGAAAGTAAGGAGCGTTGGAGCAAAAATAAAAGTGAGCATCAGAAAAGGATTAAGTGTCACCTTGCGAGGGCTTGGTAGGTTCTTGGGTACCGAGACAGGACCTGAGGCCGATGCCCTGTTCTCCTTGGGTCACTACGCTCAGCTCCCTCCTTTTTACATGCCTGACTATGGAAAAATAAAAACCTAAAAGAAGAAATGTGCTAAAAGAAAATACTTCTTGATCAAGCTATAGGAGTCCTCGCCTAGTAGGAGCTCCTGGTTATGTTGTACTTAGTTAGGTAGGTAGTTCAGACCACCACTTAGGGCGAGCTCTTTGATAGTTCTTTTTAGTTTGGCCATGTTGGAGCAGTTCGTTAGTGACTAGCTTCGGACCTTCTATCAGATTATGCTAGGCCTACTCCTTGTGGACTTCATGCCTTGGTTTTGTCAAGGGGTAGGGTGTGTTGAGATATCGAGCTCCACTCGTGATATGCCAGGGTGACCGTTGTGCATTTATGTCACCGACTTGTTAGCTGTAGTTGCGGTTGGTACACCGCCCATGAATAATAGCTAGATGACAGCTATCCTTATCTACTCTAGTTCATGGCTCAGTTAGTATGCCACCTTAGTTAGTTGAGTTTGGTTTGAGACCCACATATAGGGTTCTTCTATTTCTTTTGTACTTGAGTTCTTTTGGCTTACACAACTAAGAAGAGGAAAATTGTTTTCCACCTGTGTGTGTATTCCCCCATTGTGCAAGCAAGAAAGCTACAAGTGAGACTCCTTCCTTCTCTCCCACAATCTTGACATGGTATCAAAGCCTGGTTCGTGGTAAGGAGCTCAAGAAAGCAAACCAAGTTCGCGGTGTTCTGGTAAGAGGACCAGTGTTGCTTTCATTTTTCGAGTTTGGGAGCAAGTCTCTGCAGGTAGCACAGCCGGAAAGTGCAAGAGTGCATTGTCTCAGATTGAGAGACCCTTCGCGGTGTAGCAAGAGGGCAGTATATATGCCCTTTTTTTTTAAATTCGAGGCCATTTCGGGGCCTGTTTTGGAGGTGGAAGTTTTCCACACGCACTCAAGAAAAGGCCCTGTTTTTTGCTGTGCGACCACTGTTCTACAAGTCGGTGAAAAGTTACTGTAGAAATTGCATCGTATTCTTGTGCACAGAGACATTGGGAGTTACAGAATCATCCTTGTTGCTTGTTGATGCAAAATCGTCACTAGGAAGTGACTGTGTGGTCAAATACCACTTTTGTCAATTTTGCAGATTTGCCCTTGTGAGGCTGAAGTTGTGTTTTTTGCAGTGACAGAATTCTTTGCAGTGTTCTGTAATGGCATCTGATTCTCTTTCACAGATTGTCACTGAAAAGCTTGACAAGAACAACTTCCAAGCATGGAAGTTTAGAATGACGAATTTCCTTATGGGAAAAGGATATTGGGAATTCGTTGGAGGAAATGAAGAAGAACCACTTCTTCCTGATGTTCCCAATCAACAGCAAATGCAGACATTTAAAGGATGGCATGAGAGAGCCAGAAAAGTTATGTACTGGCTGTCTATCAACATTTCAGACTCTATGATTGTGCATATTCAGGATGTAAGTACGCCAAAAGAGGCATGGGATACTGTGTCAAAAATGTATAGTACAAATATGCAAGCCAGGAAAATGCAGCTCAAGCAAGAGTTGCACAATGTGCAAAGAGAAAGTATGAGCATCAATGACTACCACATGAAGGTGAAGAAGATTGCAGATGCACTTGCTTCCATTGGGTGGCCAGTGGAAGATGATGATTTAGTTTCTGTGACCTTGAATGGTCTAGAAAAGGATTATGCACAGTTTCGAACATCCATTTCCGTCCGTGAAAGATTTCCTAATTTTGAGGAGTTGATTGCTCTTCTAATTTCTGAGGAGCAGAGAAATGGTGGTGCATCTTCTTCGGGAGGAGCTTCAAAAGAAGCTGTCTTCTACTCAAATGCTGGAAGAGGTAGAGGCAGAGGTAGAGGAGGCCGATCTGGAGGCCGTGGTAGAAATCAGTATATGCAGCAAACTCAAGAAAACCAGTCCTATGGAGGAGGACGTGGTAACTCTAGAGGGAGGGGGAGCCAAAGAGGTCGTGGTGGATGGCAAAGAGGCCAAAATGCAAACAACAATGTTGAATGCTACTACTGTGGTAAAATGGGTCATATGGCTAAAGACTGCTATAAAAAGCAGAATGACATCATGAATGGAAAATTGCAACAAGGGAATTATGCATCTTCTAGCAGATAGGGTGATGACAGAAATGAGCATTTGTTTATGGTGCAGCACATGACCAATTCTGTGACAAGTGCAGAAGAAAGCAACGATGTGTGGTATGTTGACTCAGGTGCATCAAACCACATGACACGTCATGCAGAATGGATGCAGCATGCAAGGAAAATGGAAAAACCAGGATTTGTGGAGACTGGTGATGATACTGCACATCCTATTGTGCAGATTGGAAAATTTCCTTTGTCTATGCAGGATGGGAAAAAGAAATACCTGTCAGATGTATTTCATGTCCCGAATATCACCAAGAACCTGGTTTATGTTGGTCAAATGGTTAAGCAAGGCTTGCAGGTCAGATTTAATTCTCATGGATGCTTTGTTGAGGATATGAAAAATAAAGGTCGCTTGATAGCAAAAGGAAAGAAGAAAGGCAAAATGTTTATGTTGGAAGCAGACATGCCTGAATTGAGTGCAGCAATGTTTGCACATGGGACCAGTGTAGTTGCAGATATTGATATCTGGCATAAACGCATTGGTCATGTTAATGCACAGTGACTTAAATCAATGCAAGCCCAAAATATTGTTGCAGGATTGCCTAAATTCAAGGTTGCAGAAATGCATAAGGTATGTGAAGCCTGTCAATTTGGAAAACAGGCAAGGAAACCATTTCCTAGACATGTTCAAGAGAGTAAGAAGCCATTGGAATTAATCCACTCTGATGTGTGGACTACTAAAGCTGCATCTATTGGAGGTTGTCATTATTTTGTCACTTTTATTGATGACTATAGCAGAAAAGTTTGGGTGTATTTTATGAAAAAGAAAAGTGAAGTGTTTGGGCATTTCAAAACTCTTAAAGCTATGGTTAAAAAAGAAACAGGCCTGCAAATAAAATGCCTAAGGTCAGATGGAGGGGGAGAGTACCTCTTAAATGAGTTTGCAAGGTTCCTGCAGGAGCATGGCATAAAGCAGCAATATTCAGGCAGTCATACCCCACAACAAAATGGAATTGTAGAAAGGAAAAACAGGCATATTGGAGAGGTATCTCGTGCCATGCTCAACGAAAAAGACTTGCCAGATTTTATTGGGCTGAGGCAGTTGCTACAGCAGTCTACATAATGAACAGGATCCCCCTGCAGCAATACATGGGATGACTCCAGAGGAGAGGTATACTCGTAGGAAACCAGATATTTCTCATTTGAAAATTTTTGGTTGCATTGTCTATGTCCATGTGCCAGATGAGTTGAGATCCAAATTGGATCCAAAAGCTGAGAAGTGCATCTTTATTGGTTACTCTCTGCAGGAGGCAGAAAGGGTATAGATACTATAACCCTTATACTCGTAAGTTTACAGTGAGCAGAGATGTTGTTTTTTATGAGATGAGTAGCTGGTATAAACCAGTAAATGTGATTGATGATGTAGATGCACAAAATGGTAATGTTGCATAGAATTCACAGCAGTAGTCACAAAATATTAGTGGACCTGGAGTGTCCTCTAGCAATGGTTCACATTCTTCAATATGGACAGGCAGATTGAGATCAGTAGAATCTCCTCAAAACAATGCAGATAGTGGTATGCAGGTTTTACGAAAAGGAAAAGAGAAGATAGATCAGCCCATGTTTGATGTGAATGCAGGTCACTCTTATGTGGATGGTGAATCCAGTGGCTCAAAACAGAGCATTGATGATGAGTTGGGTATTCCTTCTATTGTTACACATGGAGTAAGGAAGACCAGGAATGTTTTGAGAGCACCTGGGAGTGAACCTACTTTGCGTAGGTCTACCAGAGCTAGGTATCCTGTGGATAGGCTGAAATATGATGGATTTACAGCCATTCACTATGCCTATATGGTCAAAGTGATACAGGAACCAGAACCCACTTCTTTTGAGCAAGCCATGGGAAAAGAAAAATGGGAGAAAGCCATGGATGAAGAAATGGATGCCTTGGAAGCAAAGGCTACATGGAAATTGGTATCTTTGCCTAAAGATAAGAATGCAATTGGTTGTAAGTGGATTTATAAGGTGAAACACAATGCAGATGGTTCTGTGAATAGATATAAGGCAAGATTAGTAGTCAAGGGGTATGCACAAACATATGGCATTGATTATGAAGAAACATTCAGTCCGGTTGCAAGGATGGCAACCGTAAGAGGAGTCATTGCTATGGCTGCATCAAAGGGATGGTCTTTACATCAGATGGATGTAAAGAATGCCTTCTTGCATGGTGATTTGCAAGAAGAGGTCTATATGGAGCAGCCACCAGGTTATGTGCATGCTGTTCATCCTGAGTTTGTTTGCAGGTTGAAGAAAGCCTTGTATGGCTTGAAGCAAGCACCTAGAGCATGGTCTGACAAGATAGGATAGTATCTTATCACTATTGGCTTTCAGATTTCCAATGTAGATTTCTCACTTTATGTTAGAAAAACAGAGAATGGTATTATGCTGCTTGTCATTTATGTTGATTATTTGATTATCACAGGTGATAGTGATGAAGATATCCTTCATGTGAAAATGCTATTGAAGCAGAAGTTTGAGATGAAGGATTTGGGAGAGCTGCGTTATTTCTTGGACATTGAGGTGATTAGATCACCAAGTGGGATACGGCTCTTGCAGAGGCAGTATGGATTGGACATGATGTCCAAATATGGGATGACAGGCTGTAAGCCTATTTCAGTTCCTTTGGAGCCGAATGTGAAGCTGAGCGCTGATGCAGGTGAGCTTCTAGAAGACCTTACTATGTATAAATGCATAGTAGGAAGTTTGATTTATATGACTATTACCAAGCCAGATTTGAGCGATGCTATTGGATTGGTAAGTCAGTTTATGCAGGCTCCAAGGAAACCACATTTGGATGCGGCTAGACACATACTCAGGTATGTGAAGTCCACATTGCAGTATGGACTATCTATGAAACTGGGGTTCAGATACAGTTGCATGGATACACTGATGTTGATTGGGCTGGTAGTATTTTTGATAGACGATCTACCAGTGGATATGTGTTCTCTTTTGGGAGTGCTGCAATCACTTGGAGCAGCAAGAAACAGCCTACAGTTGCCTTGTTGAGCACAGAGGCTGAGTACAGGGGTGCAGCAATGGCTGCATGTGAGTTAGCTTGGTTGCATAAGCTACTTTATGATATGCATCAGCCTGCAGATGGGCCAGTTGTCATTTATTGTGACAACATGCGTAGTATACACTTGGAAAATAACCAGGTCTATCATGCTAGAACAAAGCACATTGAGGTGCATTATCACTATGTGCGGGAGAGGGTTTTACTAGGTCTTATTGATCTAGTTCATGTCAGCACAGAGGATCAGGTAGCTGACATATTCACGAAAGCATTGGGCATAGGGAAGCTGCGCAAGTTCAGACACCTACTTGGTGTGCAGGAATTGGGATTGAGCTTGAGGGGGAGTGTTGAGATATCGAGCTCCACTCGTGATATGCCAGGGTGACCGTTGTGCATTTATGTCACTGACTTGTTAGCTGCAGTTGCGGTTGGTACACCGCCCATGAATAATAGCTAGATGATAGCTATCCTTATCTACTCTAGTTCGTGGCTCAGTTAGTATGCCACCTTAGTTAGTTGAGTTTGGTTTGAGACCCACATACATGGTTCTTCTATTTCTTTTGTACTTGAGTTCTTTTGGCTTACACAACTAAGAAGAGGAAAATTGTTTTCAGCCTCCACCTGTGTGTGTATTCCCCCATTGTGCAAGCAAGAAAGCTACAAGTGAGACTCCTTCCTTCTCTCCCACAATCTTGATAGGGTGAGCATTGTGCTATGTTTTAATATGTATCTATTTTGTATCATCTTGATGCTTCCTTTGGTTGTTTTGTGCAGATCTGTTGTGGGATTTGACGGGCTGAGTCGGCCTATCCCGTGGTCACCAATGAGAGCGGAGTCTTGAGCCCGAGATGTGCCTAAAATTTGCCAAAAAATCTGGAATTTAGGGGAAAAATATTTAACATCGAAGGCGGCGGCTGCAACTAGGACGATTTTAAGCACCAAGTGAAAGATGGCTTTTAAAAGGTGCCAGAGCGACACTTATGGATTTTTTATAATTTTTTCGACAACCGTACGGGATGCCAGGAGCTGCCGGTTAGTGTGGGATGTTAAGATAGATGCCCAGGATTTTTCAGAGCTCGAATCGGAGCCCGGACGAGGAAGTGGCCACAAATTGGGCAAGATTTGAAGAGGTGGATAACTTTGAGGACCAAAGGGGGGGGTGCCCTTTGGGGAATTTTAACCCCCCCTAAAAATTTTTATGAAGAATCGTGAGAAAAACATGGAAGCATGGCGAGAGCACGCAGGCGCATTTTTTGCCATCATCATTCCCCCAATCGATTTCTGGGCTGAATGTAAGCCATGGAACTGATGATACTCGTCAACTTCTCCCTCTTGGCTAATCATATCGCCGATCTTTGCACGAGGAATGGCTGTCCGGATGAAGAGAACAGATTCTAGTCTCTCTCTCTCTCCTCCCTCTCTCTCTTCTCTATGGGCTGTTCATGTGTACCATCTTGAAGGAGGAACCGGGGAAGGAGAATGAAGAAAATGGTTGTTAACCCCAACACGAAGAAAGCAAAAGGAAATAAAAAAGACGCAGGGCAAAGGTGGAAAAAAGGTAGTCCGACTAAAGAAAGAATAGGAGAAAAGGCCAAAGGCGCAAGGGCAACCTTAAAAGTCTAAGGCAAATGCAAAAGGGGAAAGGCGCATTTTTAAATAAAAAGGCGCACCCTGAAATCTTGTAAAAGAGCGCCGGGCTCTCACCCGTGCAATTTGTAAATGTAGACGGGCGGTGGAAAGGAAGCTAGGAAGATAGAAGGACAATGGGAAAAAGGGCCTAGGCTACGGCCGGCCATGTAAAAAAGGGAAAAAGGGGATGATCACCCAAAAGGGATTTAGGGTTTTGTATATAAAGTTGAAAAGTGAATGAGAAGCTCATTCTTGTGTGTGGCAAAAAGTAGCTCTCCTCTTCTTCTTCTTCTTCTTGTTCTTGCTTGCTTGAGCTTGTGCTTGAGAGAGGGAGTGTGAGAGTGTGAGGGAGTGAGTGTGTGAGGGTGAGGGACCGAGGAGGAGAAGCTCTCCATATTCTCCTCTCTTCTTCTCTTCTCTTCTCTTCTCTTGTCTTGCTCGCGGCAATGGAGTTTGGAGTGTGGAGCTTGAGGATGGAGCTTGCTTGAAGCTTGCACTTGGATCGTGGAGCTACCGGAGTGCACGAGAGAGGAGGTAACTCGATCGGCATGGAGGTAAGCTCACTACACCCGTAGATATGGATGGCGTGTCGGCTATGTGAGAGGTAGCCATTAGTGCTCGGCTTGAAACGCTTGAAAGAATAAGCAGTCCAAGGGTCTTGGCGGTTGAGCAAAAGCTCCCACACTTTGGTTCCATTGCCAGGACCAACGGATTCAAGCCTTGAGCACTTGCTGCTTCGAATCGAGCATCAAAGTAAGGGTTTCTCCGAACCGGTGCTTGAGATAGGTAGGAAGTGAGGGGGTTGAAGATGGTATTTGATCTCCTTGGCAAGTAGGTTTTTGTTTTGTTTGAGATTTATGTTGTGAGATGTAGTGTAGGTATTAACTTTGTGATTTGGATGCATTAGAGTAGGAGAAAACAAAGAAAAACAAAGAAAATTAGCATTAGGGTTTATGTTGTCAAAACAGGGAAAGAGGGTTTGATTTGCTTGCCGATTTGCATTTTGGAGTTTATTGGCTATTCCAGGTATATACAACTCTTCCCCTCCATCCATAGCTTTGATCTAGAGATATGTATGACAGGCCGTGACCTGAATCGTGTGATTCGGGCGATTTATCATCGCGCCGGTAAAAAACGCGCCGCGCTCGGCATGTCCGAGTGACAGCGATTCTGGGCCGAGTCCCAGAATCGGCCCTCGGCCCACTACCACTCGGACCACTTGACTCGGCCCGTCCGAGCGACCCACTCGGCCCGACTGACTCGGCCCAAACCCTCATTCGGCCCGTCCTAGCGACCCACTCGGCCCGGCCGACTCGGCCCTCGGACGGTCCGAATCGGGCATTCGGCCCTTGTAATTCAGACCTGTTGGGCCGAATTTAGATTTTCTCAAATTTTAATCTGAAGACAGTGAAATTAACCGAGAAACCATATAGAGCCGAAACCATATCATAGATCGATCACTGGGCTGAAACTTAGAGCAAGTAGTTCAAAATTTGGTTATAAACGGTCCTCCAAATTGCGCATGGTGTTTACCGTAACGGCCCTGCGGGCCGGGGGGGGTTGCCCCCCCGAACCCCTGTAGAGGGGGCTCTACCCCCTCCGCACTTCCCCCGAGTAGGTTGGAGAGAAAACGCGCGCCATGACAGGCCTTCCAAATTGGACCCTGGTGAAGTAATGGCTCTACACAAGCATGGATTCTCACTTGCAAAAGAGCAGCCAAAAGCACATACCCGAATAGAGACAAACAGAGACCCTAGAACCTCAATGGGCCAATCTAGCCATCAAGGGCAAAAAGGCCACACCACGAGAACACAAAGACATTGTGTTCATACCATGTCTAGTCAGAGAGAAATGCAACATCAGTAAGCTATAAAGGCCAAGATGACTAGACATGAAACTCTTGACGAGAGATGTACCTTGAGCAACACTGCACAGACAACCCAAGACGTTGGTGGAGAATCCACGTATGGTCATGCAAGTGGGGACTCAAGGGCATCTGTCAGAAGGCTTAAATTTACAAGCCGAGACCCGGAAGATGAAGACATAGTACCACCTGCTTATCTTAGGGTCAAACTCACCGTGAAAAGAGAGCATACTATTGATGCTCTAATTGATGAAGGAGCAGATTTTAATATCTTGACCTATGAATCATGGACCTTACTAGGCCAACCAGAGCTCACACCGACTAGTGCAACTTTTAGCCCTTATGGGGGACACCCACAAGCACTCATAGGGAAGTGCAAAATCCTTGCGACAATTGAAACAGAAATCTTGCCTATCCTATTTCATGTTCCTCCAAATAGTGCTAGCTGTGGGAAAGAAACCCTCCTAGGAAGACCCTTCAAAAGGGCGACCAAATGTGAGGCTGACTACGCAGCTTAGAGGATACACCTGACGCTACCAAGTGTGAGGATAGTCACAACCTTTAGCAAGGGTGACCTCATCGAACCTCAAGGGAAAGGCAAGCAAGTTGCTGACATAACAGCCAAGCCTGCTGACGAGAGCAAGGACTTGTTGGAAGAGTTAATACAAGCACATGTCGAACAACGAGAACTAGTGAGTGAGGCTATGCCTGAACCAAGAAGGTCAAGAGACAATGCCAAGGATAGGCTTTGGAGTTACAAATATCGTAGAAGACCCCAAAAGAAGCCCAAGCCTTATAAACGCAGGCATCGATGAAGAGCTAGCACAACACCACGATGGATATCCAAGGCGTTGCTTTGTGCTCAAGGGTATTATGCAAGCAACCGATGGATTTGGGTGCCAAAACCCCCTGCTAAACCACCACTGTCAGATGCCCAAATTATGTCAAAAGCAAAGAGGCGTAGGATGAAACCTAAAAGAAAGTCCAAGTCTCGAACCAAAAATATGGGGGTGATTGAGCCCCGCACAATTGAAGTCAAGAAACCAAACATGACCTATCAAAAAGTAGATCCTCAGCCTAGCATGCTTAGCAGGCAGATATTAGAGGTAACTGTCGAGCGTACACTAGGTCCACTAGTGCCCAAGGAGCCTTTGACTTTCCAAGAGGATAATAAGCACCACATGCACAACATTGCGCATGATAAGGCTGATTGCTCAACAAAGCTAATGATAGAATCGTCTAACAATCACGAGCAAATTCTCCAGTCAGTGCCAAGCCCACATGTGAGTCCCAAATCTCCCATATCCTCTTCACCTAAATGGACACGGGAAGCACGGCAGCAATAGCCTCGTGCTGTTGCTCAATTTGCACAAGTGAATGCGCAAAGGGCAACAAAAGACACAGCCACTTCCGATTGCCCTAGGGACTTGACACCGCAATCCACCAAGGGTAGCCAGCCCACTAAATTAGCTGCTACTACTTCCAAACAGGGATCACAGCAGTCACAACCCTTGGCCTTGGCAATGCCCCGTGTGGAACGTGTCCTTAGTAGTTTACCTCTGGAGGAGGTGTTGCAACCAAATTCCTCAAAAGCTCCAGCACTTTCAAAGTGCCTAAAGCCTAGGCTGGAGGAGTTAAACACAAGGGAGTTGGCTGAAGAGCTAGACTCCCTGAAAAGGGAGGCAGTTGTGCCCTCATAGCTTGGTAAGGCTATTCAGCAGGCCATGACTGTGTCCCATGAGGACACACTAGAGAAGGGAAATGCTGAGGCCCAACTAAGCACATCAGCGGTCAACCTAGCCCAAGGTCCTAAGCCATTAGATGCACCTACGCTGACCAAGAAAAAGAGGAGAAAGCAACGAAGACAACAACAATCACAGGTGGTTGTGGACCCCAAGAACATTGAGACGAAGAGCACCGGAGAGCCGATGAATAACACATCGAGTCCATCCCCCAATGAACCCATTAATGCCTCTACTAATAGCGGTGAAACCTCAGACACATTCGTGTGTTCTGAAAAATCAAAGCAGCTGTTACCATCAATAGTTGCTTGCAACACTCTATCCACTGACAATAGAACTCGCATTGACCAATCAAGAGTGGATACAATGTCATCACAACAGGGTGACAAATCCATACCAGTCACATCCGAGAAGAACCATGAGAAAATAGCAACAAAACGTCAGGAGAAACGTGAGAATCCCAAGAGCATAAGAAATCCTAACGTTGACCAATCTTGCTCATCTAGGCTTGAGCCTCTAGCTATGCTAAAGCCTAAGGAAACTCCTAGAACCTTGCATGAGATGGCAACCGAGCAAGCCCTCGTTGAACATAGAAGTATTGCAGAATGCTTAACTGAGTTGGATGCTAAGCTCAAAGTGGTTGCACGTGTCTACGTCCTTGCAGACATGGGCACAATCCCCAAGGAGCAGCTTGGAGATTACTTGTCCTTTCCTCTATCCTGGGAAGAGCAAGAACATCTTAACGAGCACTACGATAGGCTCTTTCATGAACGCATGCTACTCATCTCTGACGGAGGCTGACGAACTGCGCTTAACCGTCACGTTCAATGAAGTGCTCTGCCGATCGAATCTCGTAGACATAGAGCAACTAAAGCGACTGTCAGCAGGCCAAAGTCAATTTGAGCAGCGTTGGTGCGAAAGCCGCATTGTAATGGCCGAACTAGGGGCTCAGATCATGACAGTCTCAGAGGAGCGATTGGCCAAATGGCGGTCTCGAAGAGACCCAACCTATGTGGCACCAACTTCCCTTCGAGTGCTGACTGCCATTCGGGGTACGGACTTAGCTGGAACTAGCCAAGAGAACGCTCTATTTGATAAGGTTCTCACTGAGGAGGAGTTACATATTGCCAGTAGACTCCGACAAGGTTCCATGCTACTCGATGTGGCAAAATATCTATCTGTATTGAGTAAGCTGCCACAAATACTAGATGCGTGTGCCACGCTCCAGTACAACCCTGAGTTCTACAATTGGTTTCTATCCTCTTGAGGTGACATGGATTCGTATCTGTATATATATAGATGTATATATAAACAATAATTTTTGTGTCACCCTATATAGATACTATCAACACACACAAGCAATGATAGTCAAGCGCAGGGAGAAGAGTTGGGTTTGACAGGCTAAGCTCCTCAGGTTCTCCTCTCATCACACTTTTAAAAGTCGTGTGACCATTCCCACCTCCAAGTGAAGGACATGCAACCCTCATTACTGCCATAGGAAGCCTTGACCAACGACTCTGATGGTGTAGATGGGGTACCGTCCCTTTCTATACACCTTTCCCCCTTTCTGGTCTATCCTTCCGAGGAGGAGCCCTGCCTAAATCCATGACTGCTAGCCGACGTAACTCGGCATGAACCAAGATCTGCTAATGGCAGGAGGCTAAATATACATCACGGGGGCCATCCCTCTGCAACAAGCACTACATGCCCTACCCCTCCCCTTCTCGTCCTATGCGCTTGATAACCTGCACTATAATCCCTTACATATGAATGGTCTTATCATGTGACAAATCCTAATCCTTGATTTGCATCTTACAGGTCCCCCGTGAGGAAAACATGGAGAAACAAGGGCAACTAGCTTGCAAGGACGCTCTCCGCAGCAGCCGCACATGCCCCTTCGCTAGTGCGCTACGTGCCCACTCTTAAAAGGTACGCCAAGAAACACGGCCCCAAGCGACACCACCCCGGACGAAGGCCGAAGAATCCGCGGGCCAGGGGAGTGGACGCTCAAGGAGGCACACAAAATGTGGCAACGCCAGTTGCACAGACCCCCAATGCACGCTCGGGCACCAGGTGCTCACGAAGTGACAAGGCTGCCAGGGATAGGGCAGAATTTAATGAATTATTTAAAGACATTCTGGAAACGGTAGCGGCCCGGGACTACACCATTCATGTCCTGGCTGACATGTTCCCTGCGCAGCCTCACGGGAGCCCCGCACTAGCACCGCCCTGGTCGCCTAGCCAACCGGACTCACCCCGCCTCGTACCTATTGACTAAATCCCTATGATGTGCAAGTAGCTCGACAAGTTAGCATGCCAGAACATTTTGTTTTTTGATGAGTAAAGGGGCAAGATCCCCACTTGTACACATTCCTGTTACTTCTCGTTAATGTATGCGACCTTAACAAGCAATGAAATAAGCATCCCAATAGACATCATAGAATTCTGAAAAATTATGTCTTATCATGATTGCATTTGTTCGATGCACTTAACACAAGCGAGCATATACTCTCACGAAGTGACAAGTGGATGCAGGATGATACAGATCTTTGTGCGACAGTGTTCAATGCCCGATCACCGCAAGACCATTACCCCACAAGGAGCCGCGGCAAAGCCACGCTGCCGAAAGCACGAATCACCCTTGCCGACCTTCCACATCGCATGGCCCAAAGCACATTCATGGGCCACGCTCCCTTTCTGGGTCAAGCTCTATAGTTGGCTCACGGCAGTCGTTACCTCAGTCGTACCAACATCGCGTGTGTCGCAAGGAGGTTTGCAATATCTCAAATGTGTCTCCCCATCTCAACAACTACTTCTATAACAACGAGGCTAGGGCACAATCATCATTGTACTATCCATTTCTTGAGCCTTCGAAGCTTGACATTTTCCAACCCATTGAAAGGCTGATAGCCTTAACATATTGTAATGGTTGTACTCAGGCAAGTCCGGAAAAAAAAAGCACAAGAAAAAGAAAGAAATAAAGAAAAAAGAAAAAAAGAAAAGAAAAGAAAAGAAAAAGAAACGAATGAAAAGATAAGAAGCACCCACGATCACAGCACAACACCTAGGGGTCCTCAAATTAGGTACGTCTAGTGACCTTGGTCGACTGGCTTTGTCCCTAGTCCCCTAGCCCTTTACCATCACCCACAATTGTTCAGGGCACATCAAGGGCAGGACATACCTGGGGAGCTTGTCTCGCCTATGGTTAGACCTGTCACCCTGACCCACTTGCACATTTCTCTCTTGCACTCTGCCTTAGTACCATTGCAATCAGTGGTGATAAGCACTGCACGATTGGCCATGAAAAGTACACCGTACTCATCAAGCAAGTCTAATAGTTTCCAGCTACTGAAAGTGCAGTGTCCTTGTATTCAATTATGCTACGTCGTGCAGTCACAATGCAAAGGATGTCTCATATACCTTCACGTGTACTTCTTCTCCACATGGACAACTTTGCTTCATCCACGCATTGTTATGAGAAACTAGCCCACGGTCTACTAACTACGTAATATCTAAGTATGCACGAGCACTCACATAATATCTGCACCAAAGTATATCCACAGTTTGGGTCCTCAAGTGCAGGACAATACTCTAGGCTTGCTTAGAGTTCGACATGTCTCCCAAACTAATCAAAATATGTCTTGTGCACGATAAGAAGACTAGCACTACCCCTTAAGGAGAGACCACATGTGAGGTTTTCCAATTGCAGGTATAAGGTGTTGTTCGCTCTTCATGAACACTCAACTCTAAATGCTTATCCCTTACCATCCGACAAGCCCGCAAAGAATCGTCATGTACAGAATCCCCAACAAACCAACACTTGTGCTGGCCATCAATGCAATCCTCAACACAGAATAGCCCTAGCACCAACTCCAACAACCTTCCACCAGCTACCTTGGCCACCAACAGGCCCCCAGGACCTTCTGCCACACCACCACCAACACTCCTCATCGGAAACCACAGGCATCCTTATCACCCACGTCTTCGGTGCATACTACAGCCTGCTATCTACGACGGTGAGTGCCATGGGACTGGCACTCATCTAGGAGGGGGGTAATGTTAACCCCAACACGAAGAAAGCAAAAGGAAATAAAAAAGACGCAGGGCAAAGGTGGAAAAAAGGTAGTCCGACTAAAGAAAGAATAGGAGAAAATGCCAAAAGCGCAAGGGCAACCTTAAAAGTCCAAGGCAAATGCAAAAGGGGAAAGGCACATTTTTAAATAAAAAGGTGCACCCTGAAATCTTGTAAAAGAGCGCCGGGCTCTCACCCGTGCAATTTGTAAATGTAGACGGGCGGTGGAAAGGAAGCTAGGAAGATAGAAGGACAATGGGAAAAAGGGCTTAGGCTACGGCTGGCCATGTAAAAAAGGGGAAAAGGGGATGATCGCCCAAAAGGGATTTAGGGTTTTGTATATAAAGTTGAAAAGTGAATGAGAAGCTCATTCTTGTGTGTGGCAAAAAGTAGCTCTCCTCTTCTTCTTCTTCTTCTTATTCTTGCTTGCTTGAGCTTGTGCTTGAGAGAGGGAGTGTGAGAGTGTGAGGGAGTGAGTGTGTGAGGGTGAGGGACCGAGGAGGAGAAGCTCTCCATCTTCTCCTCTCTTCTTCTCTTCTCTTCTCTTCTCTTGTCTTGCTCGCGGCAATGGAGTTTGGAGTGTGGAGCTTGAGGATGGAGCTTGCTTGGAAGCTTGCACTTGGATCGTGGAGCTACCGGAGTGTGCGGGAGAGGAGGTAACTTGATCGGCATGGAGGTAAGCTCACTACACCCATAGATATGGATGGCGCGTCGGCTATGTGAGAGGTAGCCATTAGTGCTCGGCTTGAAATGCTTGAAAGAATAAGCGGTCCGAGGGTCTTGGCGGTTGAGCGAAAGCTCCCACAATGGTGATGAAGATTGATAGAGATGCTGAAGAGTGAAGTGCAACATTGGATTGAGAACAATGGAGGCTCCCTGCTGGTCATGCAGTCATTTAATGCGTCTCAGGTTACGTAAAAACACGGTATGACTATTTTTATGGAGAAAATAAAGGATTTTTGATAGTTTATGATGATAATTATGTTCTTATTTGATGAAAAAAATTTTGAGTGCTGGTTGCATCATAATTAATTGCTGTGTATCAGAAAATTTTGATTTTGCAATGATTTACATGCTTTATTTAATTCCCATAAACCCGAAATACAGTTTTTAAGTGGTAAAATGGTAGTTTTTCCGTTTCGGGTGGGTAAAAGATGTTCCCATGGGGGGAATATGGAAGATAAATTGAATGTTAGTATGATGAAGTGATTGGAACAAGAAAAACTAGAAACTAGCATATCTTATTGCCAAATAAATCAAGAAAATTGGAAAAATAAGAGAAAAAATAGAAATACGTCTTGGAAAAATAAGGAAAAATATAATGATTATTTGTGAATGTATGGTAGTGGAAAAGCATGAGGTTTGGGCTCAGTTTTCCCTATCCCTTTGTAAAATTTTGTGTTTTATTGCTTTTTAGACATCAAAACATGACAAAATGAACCTCTACACCTATGGAACGAAAGCAATATCTAAACGTAGGGGGTTGGGAGGTTTGAATGGTGTGATTTGCATGCTGATTGTTGCCAATTTTTTTCTAATGCATTTCATGACATAGATTTCGTGTTATTTTAATTAAGAGGATAGTAGCACAAGTGTGGTCTCGGTGCTATCCTTTCATCGCCGCAACGAGTTAGTAAATGCATTAGAAAGCCTGGTTATGCACCACGTGTCTGATTGAAAATTATGTTTCAGCACTTTAGGATCATTCACTTTGCATGTGCATGAAACCATGGTATCAGAATAAAAAGACTGGATACATAGCACCTGTTTTCAATGACAATGACCTACGCTAGAGTGTGGAAAGGCATCCTAAGCTGTAGGATAGACGTTCGTTTCTTGGGGGATTATTTAGTAAGGACACATGGTATCTCCTGGAGTTCTTTCGAAATGAAGAGTGGAGTTTGTTCTTTTGTTTTATATGTTGAGTAGTGCATCAAGGGGCCAATCCCTGCGATGTAGGAGAGCTGCAGTGGGGCCGCGGTGATTCTACCGAGAGGTTGCCTCCCATGTATGTGATTATCGCAGTATTTATTGCCAAAGTGTATGGGTTCTCCCTCTGTGGAGTTTATAGAAAGAGAAATGTTGGACTACAAAATTAAAAAACTATAAATGCATAGATTAGGCTTTAGGGCAATTTGTCCTTTAGCAATAGATAGACGCTCCTGGCCCGCGAGGCCGTGAGGGTGTGTTTGTCTGTCATGAGCATGAGGTCCGGCTAGTGCCATAGCCAGTGCTGGCCCATTTTAGGTCCCATCAAGAATGCAGCACACCTCCTATGCCACTGAAGCCCACTACAGCATCTCAAAGTGCTCCAGAGTGCAAAGTCCCATCTATGATGCCAGTAATGACGTCACCACTGTCCAATGCAATTGCACCATCACCACCAGTAGGTCTTAAGCCTTCGTACGATGAAAGAAAATATTTCCTTTCACTGGCCAAGGATCTCACTGAAACCTTGGGAAATGACGTAGTGACATGCATCAAGGAGTTGGATGACACCTTTACCACATTCGCTAGAAGCTATGAGAGGCTTGACCTAGGACTTCTTGATGAACCCCTTGCTTCTAATGTTCATGCTTTGCCATGCACTTGGGAAGACTACGAGTTTATGACCATTAAATTTCCCAAAATTTTCACCGAATTAATTGCTAATGGAGAAATCTCAAAGGAGCAAGTTGTTCTCAAAAGACTAATCACCTCTTACCGCAAGCCTGCTTGCTCTACACCTGAACAAGAACTGGTGGAGCTCATGCAGCTTGCCAGCTCTTCTTCTTCATTCTTACAACTGTGGTATGCCTTACAACTCGAATGGGAGAAAAAAGGTTGCTGTATCATGACCAATGCTAAGCAAAGGAGGGCAATCAAAACAATTGAACATGACCCTACTTATGTGGCACCTCTTTCATTTAGGGTTTTGGCCATTACACGCAACATACACTTAGATGACCAGGTGTTGGCCCACCCTTACATGGACTAATTCCTCACGGAAGAGGAGTTGCATGTTGCTAGTCGCCTCAACTCCAGGGACATCTTTCATGATGTCTTGACCTATATCACCCAAGCTTCCATATGACCATGTGAACTTGATCATCATGCCCAACTTGAATATAACCCTAACCTTTATACTCGGTTGTTGGCCAAGCAACTCGCCCCAAACAATCCATGCGAGCCCTCTTTCTCCCCTTGCGAATCCTAGGAAGGATTTCCTTAAAACTTAAGGAAAAGGGGGGGGAGCAAATGAGAGCCAAGTGATGAGCCAAGTGATGTAGCAAAATGTATAATGGATGAAAATGATCAACTGAATTCAAATAGGAAAGAATGCAAGGAGGAAATAGATGTTGCTTGTGAATTATTTCCAAGTTTCAGCACGGAAAATTGTCACACGCATTCTTTCTTAGGTTCTTGTTAGTGATGTGTCAATTTATAATGCTAATGTTGGCTTGGTGTGATGACAGGCACCTACCATGGCAGGACAGAGTAAACTCCCATTCACTAAAGCCAAGCTGACAAAGTATGAAATCAGCATCGAGACACGTGGATTTAGCCAGTTCACATTCAAGCATACCATGAATTTAGATGAACCCATCCTGGAAGAGCCGGCCGTGAGGGAGTTGGTGGACAAATGTAACCTTCAAAAGTACGTGGAAAAGGTCGGACAGGCTGTAGACTAAAGCATGTGCGTGGACTTCTTAAGGAGCTTTGATGAAGGGAGGAGCTATGGCACAGTCACAGTAAGGACTGGTGACCAAGAAAGGAGGGTGCAAGTGCCCCTTAATGCAGACATTGTCGAGAAATCCCTGGGGCTTGTGTCCAAGAAAGAGAGGCCCCCAAAAAGAGATGGGTATGCCATGATGGGAGTCAGAAAAGAGGACGTGCACACGGTGGATGGAATCAGTTTGGCTGACATTCCAAACCCTGCGACAAGGATGCAAGCTAAAATGGTCCACGCCCTTTTCTCGAGCCATAGATACAACACACTAATGAATAGAATCGGGGTGCCATTGCTGGAAAGCATCACGGCAGGAGTTCCAAAGGAGGTGGATTGGAATGGCTTTGTCTAGAAAACTATCACGAGTTCAGCCGCGCTCCTGGCTCCAGCCGCAGCACCAGCTGGTGGGGAATCTCCGGCCTCTACTGCACGATCCACAAGAAAAAAACCTACTACAAAAGCCTCTACAATCAGATACGAAGGTGTCCTAATGGCAATCATCGATGAGGCTATCGAGGATGTCAGCGTAGAGGAAGAGCAAGCTATGCACCAAAGCTCACCTCTCCGCAAGGAAGAAGGCTCGAGCGAAAAGACGGTAAGCGACAAAGGAGAGCCGAAAATACCACCCACTCAAACGGCCGAACCACAAAAGCAAATGAGGATTGACAAGAGCCAAAAGAAGAAGGAGGAAAGACTGAGCATAGAGGAGCGGGCCGAGGTGAAGAGGGATCAAAGAGAGTCAAGGAGGGTGGAGGAGGAACGAAGGAAAAAGGAAGAGAAAAACTCGAGAAGAGTTAGAGAAGAGTCAAAAAGGGCAGAAGAAGAGAGGCAAAGAAGGGCGGAGGAGGAAGCCAACGAGCTAAGGATGAAAGAACTGGCTGAGTTGGCAGAGGGCACTTGCAAATCTATTGAAGAAACCCATGGGGGAGGAGAGATTGACCCTTTGAGTCCCCACCATGAGGCTGAAGCAAGTGGCAGTGTGGAAGAGGAAGAACTCGAGAAGAGTTAGAGAAGAGTCAAAAAGGGCAGAAGAAGAGAGTCAAAGAAGGGCGGAGGAGGAAGCCAACGAGCTAAGGATGAAAGAACTGGCTGAGTTGGCAGAGGCCACTTGCAGATCTGTTGAAGAAACCCATGGGGGAGGAGAGATCGACCCTTTGAGTCCCCACCATGAGGCTGAAGCAAGTGGCAGTGTGGAAGCGGCCCCAGTGGTTGTAGGTAAGGGCAAGTCCCTGTTGCACCCCCTGCCTTCCTCCTTCGTGACAGTGCCAACAGACACCACAACCGCCCCGCAACCCACGCCCTCTCTGGACACATGGCCCAATTGATGAGCATGATGCAGATGCTTGTCAGTGAAGTGGCTGAGATTGTACCGGAAATTGGAGCGAAAAGACCCGTTGCTACAGATGCTGAGTGCAGGAAAGATCCGAAACGGCAAAAGCTAGAGGCCTCAACCACCACAGCCCCTACTCCCATGCCACCTAGTGTGGACTACGATGCTTACGTGGCTGAGCTCTTGGCATAGTTGGACAAGGCAAAGGAAGAAAAGAAGGTGGCCTTGGTGGAGCTGAAGAAGAAAAAGGAAACTTCGGTAGCCTTAAGGCTAGAAGTTTCAAAGCAAGGAGCCAACCGAAAAAGGGAGGCCTAGAAATCTTAGAGAATACGAATGATACCCACTTCACGATGTGCAATCATCCCTTCTTGTCATCCACACCTCTGAAGGCCCGGGCCGCTATTAAAGAATATCTACAAAGTCGTGCATTCCTATCCCAATGCTTGTGACCACCCCGTACTCCGACTGAAGGTGATAGGCATTAGCTAGAACGCCTTCTTTGTATGCAATTCTCAAAAAAAAAAAGTACAAGGGCTCACTTTGCTCACTACACTTAGGGTTCACCCCTAGCCCCTCCCCCCCTTTCACGCTTAGGGCACATCAAGGGTAGGACTTCCAGACTTGTCACCCTAAGTTCTGCACTGCACCTCCAACGACACACGAACTGGGTCCTTAAGTGTGGGATATTACCAAGGGCCTACCCAAGGTTAGACCCATCTCCCCGTTCCACTGCACATGCACTTACACCACACCGTGAGACAGACACACCCCTTAGGGAGTGCACAACTTTCTCTTGTAGGCTATGATCGTGACTTAGTGACTGACGACCCAGCTAAGGAAGACCATCCATGACATCCGCTAATGACCAAGAAGAGTAGCTGTGAACTATTAAGAGAAGAAGTTGTAAGTATGAAGTCATCATTAGAGTCAATCTACATAATATTAATCCCTTCAATATTAATGTTGGACTTGCTAGGGATAATGCTACAATCATCATTTTTGTTATGTACTTAAACCTTTTCCTTTTCAATGCACTTTTCCTTGTGCATTTTATGGTATTATGGCTGAATATGTCCTACTTTCCCACAGGAATGACAAGTCAATGAGGACTCACAGCCATGGGACTTACTACAAGACTTTTCACATGATTGAAAATGAGACTACTAAGAGTCTCTCACATGGCAGTCATTACTACTCCTATCATTATTTCCTCTAATTGTTAAAGCATGAGAGGTTTGAAAAGCATCAACATTTAGCACATCGTGATTTAATTTAAGGAGCGCCGGGCTCTCACCCCGTACAATCTATAAAGGTAGATGGGCGGTAGGAAGGAAGCTAGGAAGATAGGAGGACAATGGGAAAAAGGGCCTAGGCCACGGCCGGCCATGTAAAAAAGGGGATAAGGGGATGATCGCTTAAAAGGGATTTAGGGTTTTGTATATAAAGTTGAAAAGTGAATGAGAAGCTCATTCTTGTGTGTGGCCAAAGCTTCTTCTTCTTCTTCTCTTGTTTCTTGCCTTCTTGCTTGTGCTTGAGTGAGGGATTGAGGGAGTGTGAGGGAGTGAGGGAGTGAGTGTGTGAGAGTGAGGGATTGTGGAGAAGAAACTCCCCATCTTCTCTCTTCATCTTCTCTTCTTCTCTTCTCTTCTCTTGCACGGCTATGGAGGAGTTGGACAAGACACCACTACAGTAGCTTCAGGAGATTTTGCATACTCCGACGGTTAAATGGACCAACATGCTTGATGTGGCCGACCATCTGCCTGCTCATGGCTACCATGACTCAACCAAATCAAGCAAACGAAAAACTCAGTGATGGACCCACCATTGGCATAGATCTTGGAACCTCATATTCTCCAAATGATGACAGAGCCCCGATTTTGACAGCCGTCTCGCAGAAGGGGAGCTACAACTGTGTGACAAATGTTGAGCACCTTCATGAAGATCAAAGCATGCCCAAATCTCTCCTGGTCATCATTAGTCAAACTCCATCACCTCTCATTCACAATAGCACCTTTTGATTGTGGTCATCTACCCACCAGTTCCACTTAGCAACAACCCAAACTACCCTATTGCTCCCCACCCCAGTGCCATGGGACCGGCACTCAGCTAGGAGGGGGTAATATTTAGCGCAGCACAGAGAATCAGAAAATAGAGGAGAGGAGCGAAAAAAATGGAAGAAGGAGATAACCAAAAGGGCATAAGACAAAGGAAGGAAAAGGCACCCCGGATGGAGGTCAGACCCTAAAAATTTGAATGACAACCTCTCCAGAACATCTCAGTGTCGCCTTGAGAAAAGAAAAGAGTAAAAGTGCACCAGTAAATGTGAAGGTGCTCTTGAATCCTTGTAAAAGAGTGTCGAGCTCGCTCATGTAAAAATTGTATGCATTATTTGGGAATGGGATAAGTTAGAACGGTGGAAAATAGGAAAAGAGGGCCTAGGCTAATGGCCGGCCATGTAAAAAATGGGGATGACCGCCCAAAAAGTAGGGCATGTATATAAAGTTTAAAAGTGAATGAGAAGCTCATTCTTGTTTGTGGCCAAAGCTTCTTCTTCTTCTTCTCTTGTTTCTTGCCTTCTTGCTTGTGCTTGAGTGAGGGATTGAGGAAGTGTGAGGGAGTGAGGGAGTGAGTGTGTGAGAGTGAGGGATCGTGGAGAAGAAGCTCCCCATCTTCTCTCTTCATCTTCTATTCTTCTCTTCTCTTCTCTCCTCTTGCGCGGCTATGGGGGATGGAGCTTGAGGGAGAGGGCTTGAGGTTGCTTGAGCTTGCCACAAGGATCGTGGAGCTACTAGAGTGCAAGAGAGAGGAGGGAACTCAATCGAGCATCAAGGTAAGCTCACTACACCCGTAAGGTAGGCATTGCATGTCGGCTATGTGAGAGGTAGCCATGGCCGCTCAGCTTGAAATGCTTGATCAATAAGTGGTCCGTAGTTCTCAGGGTAGAGCTCCGTAGCTCCCCTCCATTCCTGATTATGATCTAGCTTATTCAGCTTAATGAGATAGACAGGTAGACCCTTTTGAACACCATTTATTAACTGTGTTACTTTTTCCAACTGTATTTTTGGCTTACCAACCTCACCTTGAGTCGTGACTAGTTCCTCTTCAAAATTTCGGAAGGAGACTTGGCCCTTCCCACAATGGATGTGGGCATCATTGGGTATTAGCCAATCCATTTCGAATAAACATTCGTGGACACCTAGGTTCATTACCCTGAATCTCACAGAAGTTGACTTCCCACCTAGTAGGAATTTCACCTTAGCAGTTCGCCTAGTACAAGTGACCTCACGACCGTTTGCTAATTCCACAAGTAAAGTAGGCGCATCTATTGTGGCTATCCCTAATCTTTTTGCACAGATTGGTGAAATGAAGGAATGTGTATTGCCATAGTCAATCAAGATTTTGAAGCTTTTACCTTGATTTTCTGATGGAGTTTGAATCACCGAGAATTGGCGATTTGGACCCTTCTTGTGAAGAGTGGCGTGAACCGTTGCCCTCTCAATGTCAACATCCATGGATGGATCTTCTTCATTGTCCAGCTCCTTGA
This sequence comes from Lygodium microphyllum, assembly GCF_053477565.2. Lineage (NCBI taxonomy): Eukaryota > Viridiplantae > Streptophyta > Polypodiopsida > Schizaeales > Lygodiaceae > Lygodium > Lygodium microphyllum. The sequence continues at coordinate 34,129,539 of NC_141153.1, read as the reverse complement.
TGGAAACATTGGAGGTTCTCCCTCTGGCCATAAGGGTGGTTCCTTGACCATGAGCGGCTCTATTTTGACATTGGAATTGCCCCTGGCGATGCCCTCTGCCAAGCTTGGGACACTCCCTCTTGAAGTGTCTGGACTTATTGCAATGGAAGCAACATGAGCTGCAATCATTGCTTTGTGTTGGAACAAAGTTGTTGACAGCATTAACCCTAGCTTTCTTTCTTTGGCCCTGATTCTGACCCTGCACTCTCTTAGTCTGAGCCTTAGACAAGCCCTTATTCTAATCTTTGTAAGGCCAAATCCTGTTGTTCCTTGGTTTGTTCTGCACCTCCTGTATTATTGGAGCAGTTCGAATGAGTGCATCTTGTAGGTCTGTTGGATGCATTGATTCCAATCGAGTGTTTATGGGTGGATTCAACCTAGAATTTTGAGACCTATTGTGTCATATCCATTGGGGGTGCATACTTTAGGTGTGAAATGAAATTCGAATAATATGCTTCAAGGGATAATCCTAGCTACTTCAAGTCATAGAATTCATTCATCTTTTGTATGCGGTAGGCAGGTGGTAGATACCTCCCTTGCACAGCTTCCTTAAGCTTATCCCAAGTGATTGTCCCCTCCGAGATCACTTGGTCTCTGCACCACTGTTTCCACCAAAGTCTCGCTTCGCCTGTAAGCTTAAGTTTGGCGAGCATGGCTTGGTTAGCAGGTGCAGTTCCTGCTGCCTCAAAATAGTCCTCCATGGACTCAATCCAAATCTCAGCGTCAGCTTGAATAGTCCTTCCCTTGCCATCAAACTCGGGTAGATTAATTTTTTTGAGAAGGAATTTCTTCTCTTGAGTCACAGCTGGACTTAGTGCAGGAGTCAGATTTGGAACTTGCGCTTGGGGTTGCGACTAAACAATAAGATTCTTTATGTTAACATCTTATCATGCATTCCCATATTATGTTAATATGACCAGCACAGCTTTTTAGCTAAGTGATTTAATAACTTAATACTTTAGTTAACATTTATGATCAAGATAGACAATTGTAAAAAGTCTTATTTATTCATGAAGGCATAACCCCTTGAGTACATTTATTTTGGATAAGTAGGACAGGCTGATTGATACATTAGTTTGGGAAAAATAGGATTGTGTTACAATCGGCTATAGGGACAGAATAATAATATGGAGTAGGGTCATGGATTTTCAGGAAACGGTAAGTCATAGGAAGCTTGGGGTATCCCTTCCTTTGATACCCGTTCTTCTCATAGCGCCCTAACACTTTGATTCTGTCCAGCAGAAATCACCCGGGTCACTTCTTCATAGACATACTTGTTCTGCTTGACTTGCTGATTGCTAATGTGCAAAGTTGCATTTACGTGAGCTTCGACAAAGATGAACAACTTCACGATCTTTAAATCTTCCATCCACTTGATTCTCTTCAAGTTGGTCTGAAGGTACGCAAGTCGGTGGGCTGCTATATAGTATATTCCTGAGTCTCCCGTCCATCTCCGCTCCGCATATAGGGGAGAAGGATTATAGATGCGATCCATAATATTCATCATGCCAAGCCTTTGACGATAATTCGAAGCATGCATGGCAGTCACGAACATGACCTGGAACACCAAGAACTTGCTCCATGCTTCGTGACTCTATAACCCAGCATCCATAAGTGAGTAAAGAAATGTTTTTCAACAGAAAACACTGCTCTATTCTACTCACCCTCCCCTGTTTACCCCCTTATTCCCTTTACTTTCCTCCATTAAGTTCCCTTATAATCTTTAGATCTCGTTGGTTCGCTCTGATACCAACTGTAACGTGTCCGCTTGACCACTTGTGGGACACGTCTTAGCAGCCCATTGGGAGGGGAGTCTAGAAAGCGCCACCTGTCACTTGCAAGGAATGTCATAGGGTTTGCGATCTAGGTCTTCTCGAGTCTACCCCGAAGCGGAAGTATCCTGCCGTTCCCACTTAGGACCGACCTAAAGTCAAGGTTTCTTTCCTATCAGCCAAGTCCCTAGGAAGTGGCTAGCGTCGAGCTCCAGATGACCCACTTTGAGTAGGAACAACAAAGTCGAGGCGGATTTATGCTGCACTTGGTCCATGGAGAATGGGAAACGAGAGGGATGCGAAGCTCAACCTCTCTACCCATAAGGCATAGTCCCATTCCGCTCCCCTAAAACAACATAAATCGGGATTCTAACTCAACTGACTCTAGGTCTTCACAGTGTCATTATAACGTCTTTTGAGAAAAGTTCCTGACTAACCGGGACCACCCTTCCATAAGACAGACCCAAGTCATGTCCACTGCACTTTCCTCGGGTTGCTTAGTTATCTAATTACCTACCACATTATGTTTGACATGCAAAAGCAGATTCCTTAATTACCCAATTTTAACACAGGTTTCTTCATGCAACTTAGGCACTGACATAAAAAAAAACCATGTCAAGTAAGTTCCTTTTCCAAATATTTGACCTTTGTTTATCATAGTCTTGAAATACATCAAGTATCATGCCCGAAGGCTATCCCAGCAATCAACCGGATTGCTGCTCCAAGTTTTGCCTGTAGACTAGTACACGGGCCTCAAGATCCCATCTCGAGTCACGTCGGCCTCTTGTGCAGGATCCGGAGGCAAGGAATTTACAACCAGAGCCTCCCCTAGCACCCCAGCATCCTCCCTCTCCAAGCAGCACCCACAGAGAGACCTCTCGCAGCAGGTTCGGTCCATGTACCCGACACAGCTAACAACCCCCTTGGATAGGGCCTGGTAGGCAGTCAGAGGTAACTGAACCTGCCTCTCCCTCCATGCTATTAACCTAAAGCATTAAATGTTTGGCCTTGAATTAGTTCCTTGAGCAAAGAAGTTCAAACAATGTACCTAAGTGTACAATCACGATTATTTTAGTGGTCGTTCGTACGACCAACTGCTAAGGTGTGATTCCTTCCTCCCGAATGCTCCCAGCATTCGATCCTGGATCATTCGCAACTTGGCGAGATTCCAAGGTCTTGGCAAGCTAGGTTGCTTGTTTACCATTTTTCTTTGGGTTAGGGTTTATACCCTACCGACCCCAATCTTCGTTACCTTGGGTCTCCTTGTACTATAGATAAATAGATCTTGGACAACCCTGTCGTCCTCGATTGGTCAATTTGCTTCTTGGCAATTCACAATTTCCCTAAGTTCGACAAATCGGTCCCCAAAAGAGAGTTGTAGTAGGGCAACTCATAATTTCCCTAAGTTCGACAAATCGGTCCCCAAATGAGAGTTGTAGTAGGGCAACTACTCGACTTCTAACTTGTAATTAGATCTCGCCTCCCTCGGCCTAAGATGTAGTAGTAGCATCTTATGGTTTAGTTGCAATAGCATCTGACCTTGCAGATTAGTTGCTCGAGATAGGTAGCAGTGCCTATCTTGAGGAATTACATCCCTTTTGTCGATATTACTAGTATTCGTGTCCTAAGGCCTGGTACCCTCTCATTACTCGTAACATAGAATGATCTAAGTGCGAGATCATTGGATTAACTCTGCAAGCGCCTATCTTTTCATATTGATTGTAACTATCACTTCATGGGTATTGCATCCTATATGCTTTTCATCAAATGAAATATAACTCTTTTCCTTTTCATACATTTACTTATGCATGCAAGTTATGCTATGTATAGTTACAATGATATTGAAATAAAAACATAATCTTTTCCTTTCCCATGTAAGTCTCGCAAAATAGAATGCACTTGCTTATGCAAAAATATAACCCTTTTATTCCCCTCCATAACAACTACCTATTCTTTAATTAAACATTCTTCTATGAATCAACCTATTTACAGTCGTCACAAGGGATTTTTTTATTGCACAAATGCATTGTGTAAAACATAACTCATTCTTGCCAACATAAGTTACCCAATGCAAACCTTCCAATGCTCATGAGCATCGCAATATATATTTAACCTATGTGCACGATGCAACTAGAACATTATTGCATGAGTGCATATTTTTAACACACGAACCATATATTCGAGAATGCAACAACCTTTGATCATGATGGTGCGAGGAGTATAAGTACCTTGTCATGCAATTTAAACTTTACCGAACATTCCTATGATCTTTTTTTAAAACAAGGCGTTCTAATAATGCAATTAAGTTCTCCCTATGCGAATTTATACTTAATACGCCTATCTCATGCGGAAACGAAAAGGGTGAATTTGATAGAACCTGAACTTCCGCAGGAGGGGTATTATCGACTTTCGCGCTTCGGGTGGGGACTCCTACATGTGCCCCTCTTACTCCCGCGTGTGCTCCTCTCGTGTGGTGCTTTGGGGCCATCGCAATCGGGACTCAGGAATAAGTCGGTGGGCAGGTGGAGGGTGTGCTGAAATTCTCTGCAAACTGGCAGTCCTTCCCTCTTGCAAGGGAACTCCCTTCGCAGACGAATTGCATCCTCCCATGGTCTGCAGGTGAAATATCCCCTAGGAAGCTTTTTTTTTTGGAAGCTTCTCAAGAAGCTTCTTTAAATTTTTATTTTTTTTCTAGCAGGGGGCCTGACAGTGTCGAAATGATGATGATGATGGTGGTGATGGCCTTGGCAGCCTAGCGGAGGTGTTGGCGGAGAAGGGGGGAATGGCACATTGGCGGAGCAGGGGGCAGCACTGAAATCACGGGGTAGGGGGCGGCACCTACTACCACGAGGGGGGAGGGCTCCCCTTTTATAGTGGGGAGGGGGGGTGGTTTATGGAGGGGAGACGGCTGTTCAACAGCTGCCACCCCTCCACCTGGGGGTGTGCAGGGAGAGAGAGAGAGGGAGTTAAGAGAAGGAGAGGGGGGCATGCACCCCCCAGGTGGAGAGAGAGAGAGGTAAAAAAATTTAAGTTAATTTTTTTAAAAAAAATTAAAGGGGGGGCGTTCTTATGCAAGGGGAGGGAATTCTACAATGTCCCCTACCAACAATAGCATAAGTCTGCTCAAGGACCAAATCAATACATTTGTCAACCTCCTTGTAAGAAGAGAACCATGCTCTATGAGGGGTAACATGACAAGATGCCATAGAGTCCAATAGCCAATCTAAGGCATAGGCTGTATCATTGAGCAAGAAAATTGTAGGGAAACTAGATGACAGGAGGACATGCTCAACTGCATCATCATGGGTAACTGCATGTACCTCACCACTAGAAAGAGTGGTAACACCTACTACATTAGTGACTCTCTGCTCATGTTGAGTCCATCTCTGTCTCTATTTCTCTCTAATTCATCTAAAACATTTTCTTTTAATATGGCCAAGCTTTCCACAGTGGAAGCATACAACATCTATAAACGGAAGAACTTGTAGAAGACGACAAGGAATCCAAGTCATCATGAATAGGGCTATCCATAGCATCCACGGAGCTCAAGGAGTTGAGGGTTGTCCCAACAAAGGGAACTTACTCATAAAGATAATCATCTACAAGTACATCAGTGGTAGAAGCATGTTGCAAAGACTCATGAAACCTCAATGGACAGGAGGACATAAAGGCATCAACCAAGGATGCAAAATCTCCCACATGAAGAAGATTCATAGCCAACTGCATGACATAACCAACCACAGTACGGTAAAGCATAAGACATCTATCATAAGAGCATATGGTATTCAGCCATGAAATCATCCCATAACCATATGGATAAGCATAGCTCTACAATACATAATGCCATCTCGGAAAAGCCAAGACCGGCTAGAGAGGCAAAAAATCATGCAAGAGTGAAGCTTCAGGAAAAGCCCAAGTATCTGTACAACAACATACAAATAAGTGGCTCTTTAAAGTATATGACATTAGACAAAGTGCATAGCCGAGTAAGCATCAAGAGCAATTGCTCTCTGACCTGCAATGGGCAAAAGCAATCCAACTAGCATAGAAGCTAGACAGCATAGAAGCAACAAAGCCATAACTGCTAAATCCAAGAGCTTTCAAGAAATCCACTAATCAAGGAGTAACCCGCAAAGAACCAAGCATCGATGAGCAATGAAAGCTCAATAACCAACTGCCAAGACAATGGAGCAAGCATTGCTCAAACATATATCTACATCCAAGTAAATCCAAGATCCATAATCGGGGCATTAAGTGCCAAATAGCATCCAAGCTGCATAAGTGATAAGCTGACCAAATGCAAACTGCTCCATAAAATTCTCAAATGCAAGTCAATTCAAGTCCAAACATATGCCATACTGCAGCCGAACCCAAAAGCATCCACATCAAACATCAATCCCATAGTGGGTAGCACGGGGCATAAACCTTATCAAGTGAAATGCCAGCTGTAAAGAAAATGATAATGAACTAAGAATTGAGCTCTACTCTCTGCTCAAGAAGCATCCGACAGCATAAACATCAAAGTGGCATCATCCAAATACATCAGCATATCATCCCGAGCAGTCGGGAGCACTCGTAGACCATAGGCATAACCAAACTAGAGGTAAAATAACCTGTCAACCAAGGTAGCATAAATCCCAACCAACAACAAAGTATCTGCATCCAAATCAAGGCTCAATAGCTCTCAAATAGCATATTCGGGCATAAACCATGATGACCAAGCATCAATACATCCAACATGACACCCGAATGTCAACAAAGAGCACTATGCATAAGCAGTCCCTGATAAAACCTTACTGCCCAAACAATGAACAGTAGTAAATCCTTGCATAAATCGAGCTATGAAAGCTCAAACCAAGTGCCAAAGCATCTCAAAACATTGGGCAAACATTCCCAAAGCATCAGGGCATCAAATACCAAGCCTCGAGAGCATCACATAAGCTAAGAACATGAGATTTTCTTACTGTAAATCAACTCAAATCTATTGTAAAAGTTTCTGTGATCAGAATTTGGCAAATCTGACATCGCCATTGCATTCGGAGCGTGCCAAAACCCCAAGTTAGACTCTTACCTTGCCTAAATCGGATTCTGAATGTCCGAGATATGAGAAAAAATGGAAATTTTGAGCTAGATTTTGAAACTGGCGCAAAAAAACGTGAGCTACTACTATGGCCTGCTGGTTATGCTAAGGATAAGGGGGCAATTGGGGGCATATAAGGTGCCCAATGAAGCCAAGGAATACCTGCAAAGAGCCTATGAGGGACAGGAGAGGTAGGAGATGGAATCTTACCTCAAGGGGAAGAAGCCATGGCTAGCATTGAAGCTCCAAAAATACAAGCTGAAGGCCAAGCTCCATGATCAAGCTCTAATCCAAAGCTTTGATACTAGTTGAAGGGGATGCAATGGCAATGGAGAAGGAGAAGAGGAAGATGTGGGAGAGAAGAGCACACACAATGTAAGTGCTGTCAAGAATGATATATGACAGCCTTATTGCACTATCTCATATATATGAATAAAGAATATGGATGGTCATTGTACATAGGCCTTTTACCCCAATAGTTCTTGAATCTTCTAGGATGAATCTTGATATTGGAGCACTTGCTTCTAATTTGTTATGGTTTCCTTGCTAGATACTAAGTGGCATTGACAAGTTTGAGCTAAAGGAAGTAAGGCTAAAAGATGAGCTTGAAGTACTTGATGTCAAGCTTGATGATGCTTGATGTCAAGTGGGCTACTTGATCTTCAGGAGTACTCCAAATCTTCTTCTTGAAGGTCTATGCTAAAGACTTCAAATCTGATAGTCAGTGACCTAGTTGAGTTGAGAAATGTGATATCTTAAAGTGAAAAAAGAGCTTGAATTAAAGTACCTATGGAGTTAGGGTTTCAGAAATAGGCCAACTGGTTTTTTAGTCGTAGTAGCCTACAGAGTACATCATTTGGTAAGATATTACATGAGAAGGGAGCTTATATATGCAACTTAAAAAGCCTTATCATCGCAGGACAAATGGCAGCCTCTACTCGCAACACGAACTATACCACCAGTCAGAGAGGCGCAATTCTAAACAACACGACGAATTTCAACAATGTTGAAGCCAAGGAGAGCAACAACATTACCAATTGAGGTGCCAGAGAGGAGCACACAAAGTCCATAAAGATATGCCTAGAAGAAACCTTGTGAAGATATGGCTTGTAGAGGGAGATCTGAGAGCTCTAATGGAGGTAGGTACAATCTAGTTATGGCTGCCACAAGGTGAGTGTGAGATTCAAGTGAGGAATGGGGGTCATACGCTCAGACTGAGCTTGACTGAGATAAAGAGGAGCTGAGAGGAGTGAAAGGAGAGCTGGTGGGCCATGCTCATGATACCATGTTAGAATGTCACATCTAAAGTATGGAAGGAGCTATGGTGGATGGAAGATGAAGGCTAGATTCATGTTGACATAGACAATGAGTAGACAATTGTTACACAAGTGAATTAGGTTCCAAGATGGAAGCTTGGACTCATAAACACAATCTTGTGTAATGGACTGACAATGACAATGACATTAATTGAAAGAAGAAATAATCATGATATTGCATTACTCATTGTGTAAGTGATAGTCAAGTACAATGCTTTATAGAAGCTCCATAGGTAGCATTCTACACCACTATGCTTATGGGATTCATGACCTCTTCCTAGACTATTAGTGATTTCCTTGCCCACTACTCCATACAAGAGGCATACAAGCAAGTGTGATTGCTAGATTCTCAACAATAATATCTCTCTAGTGTTCTAGAGACTCTCATAGCTTATCTCAATCCTAGCTCAACTTTAAGCATCTGCTTGTCCCAATTATTTATCATGTTGTACGTGAGGCCATCCACTTGGCTATGGCACCACATCAATATTTCTTGTCTACTCTAGCCTTGTATCATGTGGGACAAATCATACATACTGATATGATTGTTATGTATCCTCCTAGAATATCACCTTACATATCTCAAGTGTCTCTATGGGTTGTCTATGCATCTTCTGCTGATTAAAGAATATCATAGATATGAACTATCTTCTTAGCTTTAGGATCACGAAGATGTATTCCATCTCACTTGGATCTCTATATCTGACAATAGAATTGAAGTATTGACATAGGTTGCTAATGTGCATTTATAGGCATGATGTTAATATATCTACAAATAATCACATTTATATATTGGATTTCCTTGAGCTGCATATCTCATTTAAATGTGTGATAATCAGATCCATCACATGATGCAGTTGAATTCATGTAGAATAGAGTTTGTATACAAATAAGTAAAGGTACGTGAAAATTTATGTGAAATTACACATGCCAATGAATGCTTAAATATATGACATAGATAATGCAAAAAAGAGAATTGTGCCCATGCTATTACATGTATATGTGCATCTTTATGCATGCTTATAGGGTAGTCTAAAAGCGTGTTTTTTTACTAGTTTAATGGAGCTTTACAAACAAGTTTAAAAGCATAATAATATGTTATTTTACATCAATATATTTATAAATTTAAGCTATTCAATTTTAATGCATTCATTCATCAGCAATATAGTTGTGGCACTAAATCCTAGAGTTCCAAGGACAATCATGGTAAGAAACTGAATGGAGGTTAGGCACTCTCTATGCACTTATAATTTACTCATTGGATCTTTAGAGAAGAGGATTTATGGTTTAAGGTCTAGGGTTTAGAGTTTATGGCTTAGTATTTAGGGTTTAGTGTTTAGGGTTAAGGGTTTGGTTTAGCATTTAGGATTTAGTATTTAGGGTTTAAGGCTTGGTTTAGGGTTTAGGTTTTAGTGTTTAAGGTTTAGGTTTTAGGGAGCTTAGGGTTACTGTTCTCATATGCTTTGATGGACTATCCTTTGCAAAGTGGATACATTGTGTGCCAAGGTAACGTGTGAGAGGGTTTAGAGTTTAGGGTGGCCTAGGATTTATTGTTTAGGATTTAGTATCTACGGTTTTGGGGTTAGTTTGGGGTTTATATTTTAGTATTTAGGGTGTAATTTTAAGGATTTAGGATTCTTTTGTGCTTTAGGCAATCCTTTGCAAAGTGAATACATTGTTTGCCAATATAACATGTGAGATGGAAGGTCCTAAACTTGACATGCAAGAAAACCTTAAAGTCCTCGCGACCCAGGAAAAAGGGAATACAAGTTCATTCAAGAGCTCAACTTTGATCTTCAATAATTCTTCAAAAATAGTCCATCCAACCACGACCCCAACTTATAACCTGTATCTGATATAAAAATACAACGAAAGGAAAACCCTTTATACATTAACACTTCTTATCAAACTGGAAATTACAACAAACTTGTAAAGGATATAAGAGGGTTCTTCTTCTTCTTCTGCATCAGCATCATCTTCAACTATCCAACCAGCAACACCATCACCACAATTCTTCAAAATGTAGCTCGCACGAAAGCCAATCGAATAGGCAACCACCACAATCTTATTACATAAATTATCCCACAACACAAACACTACACACAACACAACCATCTGAATGACTCCTCCAAAAAGAGAGTTTTATCATTAAAAATCATCCACCATACATGGCAAAGGTATCAATGAAGATGAGCCCTCTTGAAAGATTGGTGATTTCGAAAACGATCCATAGACAAAGATTCATCTACAAATGTCTTGGGAGGATTCTGAAAAAACTGAAGGCAGCACATCCTTTCCAATAGGACAAGGTATCTGCTAGGCAAACAAAGGGTATGAAAGTACAATACATCCAGTTGCTGGGAATCAATGCTCACATTGACATTCATGCACAACTTTGGAATAGGCTTTGAATCATTATGAGAATGCCTATGCATATACGCCAGGTACCAAGCAAAATGAGCAGTTAAGCGCATAGAAGGATCTGCAGACTGAGAATACTGCTGAGCAAAATGCAGATAATTCTGATAAGCCTGACTAGCACTTATCCATTATCCTGGGATCAATGGCCAATTGATTTGAGGTCCAGTAAGGGAATCATTTGAACTCCAGCCTCTTCTGCAAGAATCTTCTTATCAAATCCTAGATACCCACTAACCAACTGAGGAGGATTAGAAATAGAAGTGTTAGGAGATGGAAGGGGGACTAATGAAAGAGGATGAAGCGATGGATAGGCAAAATCATAAAAGGAAGAATGGATTAAAGATGGATTGGTTGAAAATTAAGGAGATTCCATTAAGAAAGGTGTTAAAAGATAAGGAGGAAAAGTTGATAGAATATCAGGGGATGGGGGAGGACAAGGATCAGGAGGTAGAAAAACTCTATCTTCAATAAAAGAACAATGGGTAAAGATAGGAATTTGAGGAGATCCTTGAGGTTGGAAAAGAAGGGGTAAAACGACTTTTGGGTTAGATTGAAAAAGGGAAATATAAGCATCATACCTATGAGCCATTTGTTGATAATGAGTTAGGCATGGTAAGGATGGACCTAAAGCTGATCTACGATGATACGCTTCAAAGAAAGAAGTATCAAATGGAGGTTGATTGGAAAGATAGGCTAAAAGATCCACCCTCAGTTGGTTAGTGTTCTGAGCATGAGCTGAAGCTTTGACCTGTCGGTGATTCAAAATGACAGAATCAACCAAAGGGTGCCATGAAAACTTAGGACACTCAGCCACCTTGGAAAAATATCCCTGGAATATCTCATCAATCCTCAATTCCAAATGTCGGACATACAAAGAAGCTTGCAATACCACATCTCCGACATACCAAGCTAGATCTTCCTCATCTGGAATCAGCAAATCACCCCTCAAATACATATAAGACAAAAGCATCGTATCTGGAGTGACAGAGTCTTCAAAAACCATCCTCACTACTTCTATCAGCAAATCTGATGACCAGGCCCCACTCCATCCATCCTCTGGAATAGGTAAATCCATCAAAAGCTTTATATAGAAGGCCAACTTCTGTTGTTGATAATGGACAAAAAAGGAATGGTCTCGTGGAACATATTCCTGATATTTCTCAAAAGAAGACCATAACAAATCCATACGAGATTGCAATCTTTCCACCTTGGCCTGGAATAAGGGACATAAGGTAGCCTGTCTCTGAAGAGCTGCCAAGTCTGCAGGGGATAAAAGAGAAACTGGCTGCATAGGACTCTGTGTATTAGACCGAGACTAAGCCAACTGATCTTTGAGTTGCTGGATTTGAACATTGCTCTGGTCTAAAATAGCTGTGGTGGATTTCAACTTCTCTGCTTGGGCAGCTATCTCCTCCTTCATCTCTTGACTCTCCTTCTGTAACTTATCCCTCTCCTCTGTTACAGCAACCACTTGAGACCTAGCTTCTGCCAACTCAGCTTTCAATGTAGAGATTTCAACTTTCCGAGTATCCACTAGCTTAGTCTGCTGCTCCATTTGCATACAAAGGTCAGAGAATTTCTCCTGAGCAGAGGCTAACTCAGTAGTGGTCTTATTCAGTTCCTCCTTAGACTGCTGAACTTCATCATAAAATGAAGAATATAATTACTGGATACAGGCAGTCATCAAAAGTTCAATAGAACTTTGGATATCCTTGCACAGGAACAGAATAGCATCTCCTGTTACCAAGCGGTGAACAGAAGGAATATTAAGGTCGAGCATCCCATCTCTATGGGCTCTGAAAAGGTTTGGCGTCTGAAGGAAAGTAGGCAAGCTGCTGCAAGACTGGGCAGGAATTGGCACTGGAACTGGAGGAACAGGCATTGAATCAGCCACCCTCTTGAGGCGTTTTCTCTGAATGACCAGGGGAGGAGGAGAATCATCATCCTCAATTATCACTTCATCATCTTCATTATGAGGCGGAGGAGGAACTTCTGGAGGATCAACTGGAGGTAAAGGAACTTCCTTTGCTGGGGCAGCATGTAGCAAGAAAACATAGAGGAAGGACCCAAATATAACATTAGTCACATTTCCTCGAGTAGCTCGGATAAAATGGTGATCCATCTTGGAGAGGAGGTAGGTACTCCAATCAATGGTTATGCCTTTCAAAATCATTCGGAAAGCTCTAAACAACTCCTTGGAAAGATAATGAGATGGGGACCACAACTTTGATAATCAGGTTTGACCATGGAGACAACTCCGAAGACTTCGTGTACCCATCCCACGAAACAAGTTCATTAAAAAGGGAAAATAAGTGCAGTGAGGGGGAATTAATTTAATGAAAGGTTCATTTTAATAAATTATTAAGAAATGGGTGAATTTTTATTAAGTGATAAACCTTATGAAGAAAACGGCGGTTCCTTCTTAAAATGTTAATTACAAATTATCAGGTTAGAGCGGTGCTTTAATCCGAATCTCGGACTTTGATACCCAGACTGGGTCTCTAAATGCAAATTCATTTATTAAAATTTAAGGTGATGTGGAGCGCTTTTTTGCCAGTGCGTGCTCTTGTGACGGCTGGTTAATTTTAATTAAAAATATTAAAGTGTCTCTTAAGCGCACTTAGCACGTGCTAAGTGAATGACAGGTTTATTTTAATTATCAAATGGTGTGTTTAGTGTGAGCGCACGTGCCATGGTGGTGTTTAGGGTTCATTTTAATAATTAATCGTGAATTTTGGGGTAGCGAGAAAAAATAAAAATATAAAAGGGAAAAATACCTGGTAGTGGGTGTATGTGGATGCAATGAATGCGCTCTTCTCAATCCAAAAGGTATCTGGATTTTTTTCGAGATTTTTCAGTGTCTGGTTTGAATGAAAGAGGATTTTTTTATGAATTTAGCAGTTAATGAAGTATTTTTACCATAAAATAATCATGGAATAAAATGACACATAATTTTCAGCTGAGAAAATCTTCCAAAAATAAGTAAAAATGTTAATGGAATTTTTTTGGCAATTAAATTAGATTTTTTTTACCATTTTTAATGAATTTTTCTCATTTTTTGGGTATTTTTAAAAGAATATTGAATTTTAAAATGGCCTGAATTTTTTTTTCCTGAAATTTTCAAGTCAGAAAAAGATGGCAATTTACTGCAGAAATATTGGAAATTTTTGAAGATGTTTCTGTATTTTTTTTTTGAATTTTAAGTGTTTTTTAATGATTTTTTTTAACTTTTTCAATGTATTTTAAAGGTTTTCGGGTTTTGGAATTAAAAATCCGGGAATATACCCAGGAATAGACTGCGTGTCAGCTGCGTGTGAACAGCCAGCTACACACCACCTCACAGATCAGCTAACGCGCGTCCCCGCGCATGAACATCCGCGAACGGTCTCCCGCACACGAACAAGCACGAACACACTCACACGAACAGCCACGTGCGCGTGTGTCAAGGGCTGATAAAAGGTGCCTGCGGGTTTCTACGTGGTTCTTGAGTGTCTGCGGGTGCTGCTGGTTTCGGCGGGTGAAAGGGGGGCTTATGGGGGGGGTTAAGTGGTTGTCTGCGGGGTGTGAACAGTGTTTGAGAAGGGGTTCTGCGGTTCTCTGCGGGGGGGAACAGGGGCTTGGAAAGGGGTGGTTTTCTGCTGGTGGGTTTCTGCGGATCTACGGGTGTGACAGGGGCTTATGGAGGGGGTGGGGGTGTGTGGTGGTGGAGTGTGTGCCTGTGGGGGGGGAAAGGGGGCTGACAGGGGGGTTGGGGGTTTGATGGTGGGACTGGGGGCTTGGGTGGGGGTGGTGGGTGTGGGGGTGCCTGTGGGGGGTAAGGGGGGCTTGCAGAGGGGTTAGGTAGGGTTTGTGTGATTGTGGGGGGGAAGGGGGGCTTATAGGGGGTAGGTGGGGTTGGCACGTGGAGGACAGGGCGGCAGGGGTGGGCAGGAGACCACGGTGGCAACAAAGGCGGACAGGGCGGGAGGGCGTCACGGCGGTGTGGGGCAGGGGCGCAGGACGTGGGCGTCACGGGGCCAGCAGGGAGGGCGACAGCGGCCATCGACCGGCAGAGGGAGGTGGCACAGGGCAACGGCGGCGGCCACGGGGCTGGAGGCCACGAAGGCGAAGACGGCGGGGTCGTCGGTGTGAAGAGGGCGGGCGTAGAGCAGGGTGCCACGAGGGAGAAGGAGGGTGGGAGAAGAGGAGCAGGAGGGGAAGGAAAGGAGGAGGAGGGGAAGGAAAGGAAAGAAGAGGAGGAGGGGAGGGTGAAGAAGAAGAGGAGAGGAGATGGAGGGGGGAAGGTACGCAAGGAGAGAGGTGGTTGGGGGGGAAGGGGTCAGGGAGAGAGAATGGTGGGGGTAGGGGGGGATAGGGAAGGGTGTGGGGGGGTGCCCGGGGGATGGGGTGCCTATAGGGGGGGGGCATAGGGGAATGGGCGGGGGCCCACGGGGGAAGGGTAGGGTTAGGGGGACCATGGGGTGCCTAGGGGGTTGGGTGGGGGAAAGGCTGTAGGGGGGGTGCCCATGGGGGTGACCATGGGGTGGAAAGGGCGCTGGGGGGGTGGGGGAAAGGAATGGGCGGGGTGCCCATGATGGCCATAAAAGAAAGGCGTACCCCCGTCCCGTGCGCGTGCGCGGGGCGGGGTAAAAAATTTGCCGTGACGGGATCCAAATAGCGCCGAGATGGTGGTACGGGGCACGCGGACGCGACCGGGGTGCGTGGAGACGCGGGAAATTGAAAACAGGCGCGTTCACGCGCGCGACGAGTCGCGCGAAAACACGAAAAAAAAAGAAAGAAAAATGAATATCTCCCAATCCGGACGTCAAAACGAAATGTCATAAAAACAAAAAGTGGGCAAGACGCCAGGGGGAAGACACGGAAAAAATGCAACGAGGGTTCCGGGGGAAAGACAAGGCGTTCACATGCAAAAAATATAAAAAACGGATCCAAAAACACAATTAAAATTAATATCGAAAGATCCGTGCATCGGAACGAGGGGTAGCAAAAAGGAAAAATGGGCAGAAAGATGCGCCGACAATCCTATCATGTCAAAACAAGGGAAAAAGAGAAATGGAGGAGGAACAGCCCCAAGGGAGGGGTGACAGTGGACAGGTGTGTGGGGAAGGAACCCCATCAGGGTAAAATCAAGTCATGGCATACATGCATGATCAGGTGGAGGCATATGCAGAGGGGTATGCAATGTAGACGCACAGGGATGCGTCCCCACGCTTAAAACCTTAATGGACAGGGTGAACCGAGCAACAGGGACCTAGGACCACATAACAGACCATCCATGAATGTTCCCACACTTAAAACCTTAACGGATAGGGTGAACTGAGCAACAGGGACCTAGGACTACACAACAGACCAACCGCTAACGTCCCCACACTTAAAACATGAACGACACTGAGAAACAGAAGGTGTAGGGTTAGAAAAACTTGGCCCATATTGTCGAGAATCAAGGTTGACTGTCGATGGCACGTCCTGTGTTGTTGTCGGCTGCAGGAGGTACCAAGGTTCACTCCAGCACACGTCCTTCATGGTAGGGACCACGCGGCAACACCCAGGGAGGTAGCTGGTTGAAGGAATCGCATCGAGTCGATGTCGCTGACGAAGTAGAGTCACTCAGCTTACAGCACTCAGATGGGATGAGAGAACAATCACTCACCCCATTACTAATATCACTCGAGGAATAATGATTGAAACCCATATCTCATTCCCGGTTTAGAAATCGACAGGGGAATGGTGCAGAGGGAGTATGCCAGGGTGCACAGTTGATGGTGCATTAGTGCATTCATCCCGTCTGGCATAAGTGCAAGGAGGAAGGCCAGGGAGCCTTACAGTGCAGTGTACAGAGCAGGGTGACGTGTCCTATGATGAGGGTAGAGACCCACCCCATGGGTGCATAGGGAAACAGGAACATACCTGACTCCAAGTGTTATAACGTCCCTCAATCTCACCTCTCGGTAATTGATTGAAGAAACTCCAGTCACACTCAGCCCACCCTCTGTCTCACGCTCTGCTGATAGATACAGGAGGGCAACCATGTCCTGAAACCCATTGATGTAATCCTCACGGTTACTTGTGCAAAGGTTGTATGCCTTGTGCGCATTTGATTGTGCGACTGTGCATCCTGCCCCGTGCCGGTATACGGTGCGAGAAGAAAGGCCAAGGAGCCTTATAGTGCAGTGCACAGAAACAGATTGTGCTTTGTGCATTGAGAGGCCCATCCCGGGCATGCAACACTTCATTCACACTTCTCACCTCTCATTTGATTTGAAGAGAAAAGACTGGTCACTCGCCCCACCCTCTGTCTCACACTCTGTTGATAGTTACAGAGGGCAACCGTACTCACTTCCCCATCCGGTTAGGATGAAAGCTCACGTCACTCGATTGTTTGTCGATGAAGATCGCGTCGTCAGTTATTGAAGAGGCATACCCAGGAAGGTAGTCATCAAATCGAACGTTGTGTTACATAGGACATGTTGTCTGCTAGAGGACAGTTAGATGCTCTGTAGAAAGACACAGGACACAGCGTACCAAGGGAGGCAGCTGCGAAACTAGATCCTGGGGATATCAATTGATGAATCCACTTTCTGAACTGCTGGATGTTGCCACCTTTTCCACAGCCAGCTTCTCGCCCAAGGGTGTGTGCCACTGTTTCTTGGAGCGAGGCCTGCTATGACAGGGAATTTCTTCCTTTTCTCCCATAACAATTTTTTTTTTTGTTTTCTTTTCTCTTGTTTTTTTTTCTCTTTTTCTTGTTTTGTTGTTGTTTTTTTTCTTTTTTCTCCTATTCCCGAGGGTGTCTCCACCTTTTCTCGAAGAATAGATCGGCATGACAGGGACCTAAGTCCTTTTCTCCCATGACTGATATTTTTTTTTCTTTTTTTATTCTCTCTTTTTTTTCATTAGGAAAGGAATTGTAGAAAGACCATATGTCAGAACCAACCTCGCCACCGTTGCTGGTGGAAAATAGAGGATAAGAGATCAGGGCTAGAAGGTGGGGTTGAGGGGACAGAGGGTTGTGTCTATTTCATCAGGAGTGGCTGAAGAACGGCTATCAGAAGTAGCATCATAAGAGTGATAGTGCCACGCCAAGGGGGGAAAGGATCAGGTGACCGTGATTGTCAAGATCCCCAAGGAGGGAAGTACTTCTTCAGGCGATATCCATTGATCATCAGGAAGGGATCATCAGAGGCATCAACGGTCTGCACTTGGACAGCCGCACTTGGACAGAGCCATTAGGGTTGACAGCAAGTACCTTATATGGGCCCATCCACCGTTGCTGGAGCTTGCCAGGAAACTTGCCAAATCGTGAATCATAGGCTAGGACCAAATCACCTTCCTTGAACTCCTTGTGCTTGATGAAGCTATCATGGTAAGCCATGCGTCGAGCTTGCGTGGCTTCCATGCACTGTAGAGTCATCCTGCGAGTTTCATCCAAACATTCCAAGTGCAAGAGACGGCGTTGCAGTGAATCATCGTCCCCTAAACGCTCTTTGATAGCCACTCGCAAAGAGGGCAATTCCAGTTCAACAGGGAAAACAGCTTCTGTACCATACACCAGCTGAAAGGAGGTTCTGTACGCCCAGAGGGCCTCTGTAAGTCGATCATCCCAATCACGACGATGTGCGGTAATTGTTCTTGTCATAATCGAGAAGAGGATTCGATTTGTGACTTCGACTTGGCCATTGGCTTTGGGGTAATAAGGAGTGGACTTGCGATGGCGGATCTTATACAGCTCTGTTAACTCTTCAATGACTTTATTAATGAAATGAGTGCCTCTGTCACTGACCAGCTCTAAGGGACTGCCAAAACGGGTGATGATATTCTCGTACATGAACAGGGCCACGCTGTTACCATTGTCTCGCTTTAGGGCTTTAGCTTCACACCACTTTGCGACATAATCCGTACATACGAAGATGTATTTGTTATGTTTCCTTCTGGTGGGAGGATCAATTGGGCCTATGAAGTCGATGCCCCACTTCTCGAAAGGCTTCAAAGCAAGGATAGGTTGCAGTGGCATAGCACTTGTCTTGGTAGGTTTCCCCATTCTTTGACAAACATCACATCTTTTACAGTAATCATAGGCATCCTTATGAATGGTAGGCCACCAGTATCCTGCTAGCAGAGCCTTCCTGGCTCTGGCTTCTTCTACAAAGTGGCCTCCACATGGGTCGTCATGGCAAGCCTTCAAAACAATCCCAATCTCATCTCTTGCAACACATCTTCTGAGCACTTCATCTTTGCCTTTCTTATATAGGGCACCGCCTAGCAAGGTGTAGGGGGCTGATTCTAACATGAGCTTCTTCCTTTCCCGACTAGAAAGGCTAGGAGGGTGCTGTTGGGTTGCCAACAGATTGGCGATGTCTGCATACCAAGGGGTTATAGTTTCTACCAAGAATAGGGAAGCATCAGGGAGGTCTGGATCATCTTGCTCCTTGTCTGCAATTTGTGGGATACGCGACAGATGATCAGCCAGAACATGGGAACGACTAGGTTTGGTAATTACCTCAAAGTCGAACTCTGAAATAGAAGGAGCCATCTCATCATTCGTCCTTTCACATCTGCTTTGTTCATCAGGAAGGACAGGGCCTCAGGATCCACATAAAATTTAAAGTGGGTAGACAGCAGATAGTGGCAGAACTTCTCTAGGGTAAACACCATTGCCAAGCACTGCAGCTCTGTCACTGTGTAGTTCCGTTCCCTATCAGTCACTTTTCGGCTTGCATAATAAATGGGTTGATCCAGCTTCGAGGAGCCCTTCTGGCATAGAACTGCGCCTAAGCCTTCAACTGATGCATCTGTGTGTACATGAAACTCCTTCGTCCAGTCAGGAGGCTGCAGAATGGGTGCCTCAATCAGACACTGCTTCAGAGTGTTGAAGGCTTTGTCACATTCTTCCGTCCAAATAAACTCCGCATCTTTCCTGAGAAGCTTATGCAAGGAGGTTGCCTTTGTTGCAAAATGAGCTATGAACCTTCTATAGTAACCCACATGGCCTAGGAATCCCCTCAACTGTTTGAGGTTGGTGGGTGCTGTTAGAGCTGCGATCTTTTCGATCTTTGCAGGGTCTGTTGATATCCCTTGTGCTGAGACAATGTGGCCCAACAAAACTCCAGAAGAGACTCCAAAGATGCATTTGTCAGGGTTGAGGGAAATCCCATATTCCCGGAGCATTGTTCCAGGTGTCCCCAGTATTCACGGATCAAACTATAGACACAGAAGTCATCCAAATATACCTCAATAAAGTTGTGCAGATGATTTTGGAATGCGGCCATCAGGACTCGCTGGAAAGTAGCAGGGGCATTGCAGAGCCCAAATGGCATCACTCGGTAAGTGTAGGTCCCCCATTCTGTGGTGAAGGTTGTTTTGGACTGGTCTTCTTTTGCTATCTGCACTTGGTTATATCCGCTGAATCCATCCAGAAGGGAATAAAGCTCATGTCATGCCACTGTGTCCAACAGTTGGTCTGTAAAAGGGATAGGAAAGTGATCCTTCTTGGTCTTGAAATTCAACTTGCGGAAATCCGCACATATACGAAGCTTGCCATTCTTCTTAGGTACCACCACGATGGGTGAAACCCATTCACTATTTGCCATTGGATAGATGAACTCGGCTTCCAGAAGCTTCAGCAGCTCTGCTTTCACCAATGTGGAATAATTTGGGTTCATTCGCCTCTGTCGTTGCCGTACTAGCTTGGCATCAGGCTCCAAGTCAATATGATGCTGACATATTGTGGGATCAATCCCCTTTAGGTCTTTGTAGGACCATGCAAACACGTCCAAATTCTCTTTCAACAAGTTGTACAAAGTTGACAACTCCTCTTCTGGTAGGCTGCTACCCACCTTCAAATGGTGTTCAGTGCCATCTGCATCCACAAAATTTAACTGCCTTTCACCTTCTACTTCACGGATGAAGGTCCCGTGGACTGCTTCTGGGTACAGATCCGACTCCTTCAAGGGGGTGGTGTCCTCTTCTGATGTCCCACTAGAACCAACTTCTTCTCTTGGTGGAGACTTAGGTTGCTCCTTGAGATGTTGAAATGGGATTAGAGCCATTTCGGGTTTGGTTTCAAGATTAATTACCTCTTGGCTTGAAGACTCATCTTCTGATGACACGTCCAGGTGTTGAGATATCGAGCTCCACTCGTGATACGCCAGGGTGACCGTTGTGCATTTATGTCACCGACGTGTCAGTTGCAGACGCGGTTGGTACACCGCCCATGAATAATAGCTACATGATAGCTAATCTTATCTACTCTAGTTCATGGCTCAGTTAGTATGCCACCTTAGTTAGTTGAGTTTGGTTTGAGACCCATATATAGGGTTCTTCTATTTCTTTGTATTTGAGTTCTTTTTGGCTTACACAACTAAGAAGAGGAAAACTGTTTTTCAGCCTCCACCTTTGTGTGTCTTCCCTCATTGTGCAAGCAAGAAAGCTTCAAGCGAGACTCCTTCCTTCTCTCCCACAATCTTGACATGGTATCAGAGCCTTGTTCGTGGTAAGGAGCTCAAGAAAGCAAGCCAAGCTCGCGGTGGTCTGGTAAGAGGAGCAGTGTTGCTTTCATTTTCTGTTTTGGGAGCAGATCTCTGCAGGTAGCACAGCCGGAAATTGCAGGAGTGCATTGTCTCAGGTTGAGACGCCCTTCGCGGTGAAGCAAAAGGGCAGTATATGCTGCGGGAGAGGGCTTTAGCCCATGGCGACCTTGTTTTTTTGATTTGAGGCCATTTCGGGGCCTGTTTTGGAAGCGGAAGTTTTCTGCACGCACTCAGGAAAAGGCCCAGTTTTATGCTGTGCAGCCACTGTTCTACAGGTCGGTGAAAAGTTTCTGTAGAAATTGCATCGTATGCTTGTGCGCAGAGACATTGGGAGTTACAGAATCATCCCTGTTGCCTGTTGATGCAAAATCGTCACTAGGAAGTGACTGTGTGGTCAAATACCACTTTCGCCAGTTTTGCAGATTTGCCCTTGTGAGGGTGAAGCTGTGTTTTTTGCAGTGACAGAATTTTTTGCAGTGTTCTGTAATGGCGTCTGATTCTCTTTCACAGATTGTCACTGAAAAGCTTGACAAGAACAACTTCCAAGCATGGAAGTTTAGAATGACGAATTTCCTTATGGGAAAAGGATATTGGGAATTTGTTGCAGGAAATGAAGAAGAACCAGTTCTTCCTGATGTTCCCAATCAACAGCAAATGCAGGCATTCAAAGCATGGCATGAGAGAGCCAGGAAAGTTATGTATTGGCTGTCTATCAGTATTTCAGACTCTATGATTGTGCATATTCAGGATGCAAGTACGCCAAAGGAGGCATGGGATACTTTGTCAAAAATGTATAGCACAAATACGCAAGCCAGAAAAATGCAGCTCAAGCAAGAGTTGCACAATGTGCAAAGAGAAAATATGAGCATCAACGACTACCACATGAAGGTGAAGAAGATTGCAGATGCACTTGCTTCCATTGGGTCACCAGTGGAAGATGATGATTTAGTTTCTGTGACCTTGAATGGTCTAGGAAAGGATTATGCACAGTTTCGGACATCCATTTCAGTTCGTGAAAGATTTCCTGATTTTGAGGAGTTGATTGCTCTTCTAATTTCTGAGGAACAGAGAAATGGTGGTGCATCTTCTTCAGGAGGAACTTCAAAAGAAGCTGTCTTCTACTCAAATGCTGGAAGAGGTAGAGGCAGAGGTAGAGGAGGCCGATTTGGAGGCCATGGTAGAAATCAGAATATGCAGCAAACTCAAGAAAACCAGTCCTATGGAGGAGGACGTGGTAACTCTAGAGGCAGGGGGAGCCAAAGAGGTCGTGGTGGATGGCAAAGAGGTCAAAATGCAAACAGTAATGTTGAATGCTACTACTGTGGTAAAATGGGTCATATGGCTAAAGACTGCTATAAAAAGCAGAATGACATCATAAATGGAAAACTGCAACAAGGGAATTATGCATCTTCTAGCAGACAGGGTGATGACAGAAATGAGCATTTGTTCATGGTGCAGCACATGAACAATTCTGTGACAAGTGTAGAAGAAAGCAATGATGTATGGTATGTTGACTCAGGTGCATCAAACCACATGACAGGTCATGCAGAATGGATGGAGGATGCAAGGAAAATGGAAAAACCAGGATTTGTGGAGACTGGTGATGATACTGCACATCCGATTGTGCAGATTGGAAAAATTCATTTGTCTATGCAGGATGGGAAAAAGAAATACCTGTCCGATGTATTTCATGTCCCGAATATCACCAAGAATCTGGTTTCTGTTGGTCAAATGGTTGAGCAGGGCTTGCAGGTCAGATTTAATCCTCATGGATGCTTTGTTGAGGATATGAAAAATAAAGGTCGCTTGATAGCAAAAGGAAAGAAGAAGGGCAGAATGTTTACATTGGATGCAGACATGTCTGAATTGAGTGCAGCAATGTTTGCACATGGGACCGGTGTAGTTGCAGATATTGATATCTGGCATAAACGCATTGGTCATGTTAATGTACAGCGACTTAAATCAATGCAGGCCCAAAATATTGTTGCAGGATTGCCAAAATTCAAGGTTGCAGAAATGCATAAGGTATGTGAAGCCTGTCAGTTTGGAAAACAGGCAAGGAAACCATTTCCTAGACATGTTCAAGAGAGTGAGAAGCCATTGGAATTAATCCACTCTGATGTGTGGACAACTAAAGCTGCATCTCTTGGAGGCTGTCATTATTTTGTCAGTTTTATTGATGACTATAGCAGAAAAGTTTGGGTGTATTTTATGAAAAAGAAAAGTGAAGTTTTTGGGCATTTCAAAACTCTTAAAGCTATGGTTGAAAAAGAAACAGGTCTGCAGATAAAATGCCTAAGGTCAGATGGAGGGGGAGAGTACCTCTCAAATGAGTTTGCAAGGTTCCTGCAGGAGCATGGCATAAAGCAGCAATATTCATGCAGTCATACCCCACAGCAAAATGGAATTGCAGAAAGGAAAAACAGACATATTGGAGAGGTGTCTCGTGCCATGCTCAATGAAAAAGACCTGCCAGATTTTTATTGGGCTGAAGCAGTTGCTACAGCAGTCTACATAATGAACAGGACTCCCACTGCAGCAATACATGGAATGACTCCAGAGGAGAGGTATACTGGTAGGAAACCAGATATTTCTCATTTGAAAATTTTTGGTTGCATTGCCTATGTACATGTGCCAGATGAGTTGAGATCCAAGTTGGATCCAAAAGCTGAGAAGTGCATCTTTATTGGTTACTCTCTGCAGCAAAAAGGGTATAGATGCTATAACCCTTCTACTCGTAAGTTTACAGTGAGCAGAGATGTTGTTTTTGATGAGATGAGTAGCTGGTATAAACCAGTAAATGTGATTGATGATGAAGATGCACAAAATGGTAATGCTGCACAGAATTCACAGCAGCAGTCACAAAATATTAGTGGACCTGGAGCGTCCTCTAGCAGTGGTTCACATTCTTCGCCATGGACAGGCAGATTGAGATCAGGAGATTCTTCTCAAAGCAATGCAGATAGTGGTATGCAGGTATCACGAAAAGGAAAAGAGAAGGTTGATCAGCCCATGTTTGATGTGAATGCAGGTCACTCTTATGTGGATGGTGAATCCAGTGGCTCAGAACAGAGCATTGATGATGAGTTGGGTATTCCTTCTATTGTTACACCTGGAGTAAGGAAGACCATGGATGTTTTGAGAGCACCTGGGAGTGAACCCACTTTGCGCAGGTCTACCAGAGTTAGGTATCCTGTGGATAGGCTGAAATATGATGGATTTACAGCCATTCACTATGCATATATGGTCAAGGTGATACAGGAACCAGAACCCACTTCTTTTGAGCAAGCCATGGGAAAAGAAAAATGGGAGAAAGCCATGGATGAAGAAATGGATGCCTTGGAAGCAAATGCTACATGGGAGTTAGTACCTTTGCCTAAAGATAAGAATGCAATTGGCTGTAAGTGGGTTTATAAGGTGAAGCACAATGCAGATGGTTCTGTGAACAGATACAAGGCAAGATTAGTAGTCAAGGGGTATGCACAAACATATGGCATTGACTACGAAGAAAAATTCAGTCCGGTTGCAAGGATGGCAACCGTAAGAGCAGTCATTGCTATGGCTGCATCAAAGCGATGGTCTTTACATCAGATGGATGTAAAGAATGCCTTCTTGCATGGTGATTTGCAAGAAGAGGTCTATATGGAGCAGCCACCAGGATATGTGCATGCTGTTCATCCTGAGTTTGTTTGCAGGTTGAAGAAAGCCTTGTATGGCTTGAAGCAAGCACCTAGAGCATGGTCTGACAAGATAGGACAGTATCTTGTCACTATTGGCTTTCAGATTTCCAAGGCATATTTCTCACTTTATGTGAGAAAAACAGAGAAAGGTATTATGCTACTTGTCATTTATGTTGATGATTTGATTGTGACAGGTGACAGTGATGAAGATATCCTTCATGTGAAAATGCTATTGAAGCAGAAGTTTGAGATGAAGGATTTGGGAGAGCTGCGTTATTTCTTGGGCATTGAGGTGATTAGATCACCAAGTGGGATACAGCTCTTGCAGAGGCAGTATGGATTGGACATGCTGTCCAAATATGGGATGACAGGCTGTAAGCCTATTTCAGTTCCTTTGGAGCAGAATGTGAAGCTGAGCACAGATGCAGGTGAGCTTCTAGAAGACCCTACTATGTACAGACGCATAGTAGGAAGTTTGATTTATATGACTATTACCAGGCCAGATTTGAGCTATGCTGTTGGATTGGTAAGTCAGTTTATGCAGGCTCCAAGGAAACCGCATTTGGATGCGGCTAGACGCATACTCAGGTATGTGAAGTCCACATTGCAGTATGGACTATTTTATGAGACTGGGGTTCAGATACAGCTGCATGGATACACTGATGCTGATTGGGCTGGTAGTATTTCTGATAGACGATCTACCAGTGGATATGTGTTCTCTTTTGGGAGTGCTGCAGTCACTTGGAGCAGCAAGAAACAGCCTACAGTTGCCTTGTCGAGCACAGAGGCTGAGTACAGGGGTGCAGCAATGGCTGCATGTGAGGTAGCTTGGTTGCATAAGCTACTTTATGATATGCATCAGTCTACAGATGGGCCAGTTGTCATCTATTGTGACAACATGAGTAGTATACACCTGGCAAATAACCCAGTCTATCATGCTAGAACAAAGCACATTGAGGTGCATTATCACTATGTGCGAGAGAGGGTTTTACTAGGTCTTATTGATCTAGTTTATGTCAGCACAGAGGATCAGGTAGCTGACATATTCACGAAGGCATTGGGCGCAGAGAAGCTGCGCAAGTTCAGAGACCTGCTTGGTGTGCAGGAATTGGGATTGAGCTCGAGGGGGAGTGTTGAGATATCGAGCTCCACTCGTGATACGCCAGGGTGACCGTTGTGCATTTATGTCACCGACGTGTCAGTTGCAGACGCGGTTGGTACACCGCCCATGAATAATAGCTACATGATAGCTATCCTTATCTACTCTAGTTCGTGGCTCAGTTAGTATGCCACCTTAGTTAGTTGAGTTTGGTTTGAGACCCATATATAGGGTTCTTCTATTTCTTTGTATTTGAGTTCTTTTTGGCTTACACAACTAAGAAGAGGAAAACTGTTTTTCAGCCTCCACCTTTGTGTGTCTTCCCCCATTGTGCAAGCAAGAAAGCTTCAAGCGAGACTCCTTCCTTCTCTCCCACAATCTTGACACCAGGAACATCACATAACATGGACCCTCGGATGCCTGTTGGAATCATGAGACTGGTGCTTGTTGGCACGGTGCATCATCATCATCATTCTTTGGCAAAGGTGGTTGAGGGCGGCAAGAGCCACTACTGAAAGACGGTTTGGTCTTCTTTAACCATTTCTTATAAATATTTTGCATATGAGAAGATCCATTTACCAGACCAAATGGTACCCTCACCATTCTTTCCCACAGCATGAACTTGTCTGCTTCTGATGCTTCTGGAACTTCTTCTTCATATGTATCCTCTTCGGGTGGGATAGACTCTTCCATCTTGCTTTCATAACCTTCTTCTTCAATATCATCTCCTTCCTCTTCTGTCTCTGAAGAGAGCAAGAGGAAAATCCGTTGTCAAAGAGTTTACTGTCCATGATCTAAATCATGGGATTCTTATAAACTCAGAAGAGTTTCACTAGGAATTATATGAGATATTTGCATGCAAAATTTAGGCATTGTTATCCAATATCTACCTTAGTTATATAAGTTCTTTTGTATTTAGCATATAATTTGCAATTATACCATGTACATTTATGAAAAATAAGTCTATGGGAACCTATAACTTGGACATCTGGAAGTAATTGACAGTCTGCTGGATAAATTACATTAATTCAAGTACAAAAATATGGAGAAAACCCAAAAATGTTGCCAAAAACTATCAAAAAGTCCACTAGGCCCACATGGGACCAAAAGTAACTAACTTAGGTGACCAGCAAGTGACTTAGGCTGGTCAAAAAGTGACCAGGGTTAAAGCAGAGAGCAGCCCGTGTTTTTCGACGCAAAATGCGGGCTGCTCTGTCTGAGGGAAACTGGAAGAAAGCTGGAACTGAGATGCATGGAATGGAGCATGCAAACTGAAGATCAACAGGTCCAACTACTGAAGATGTAAACTTGGTGAGAGCTCCACTTCTCTGCCTCTTTGGTCTGACGAAAATGCATGCTAAAACTATCTATAAAAGAGGGGAAATCTGAGAGAAGAGTATTCAGCCTGCTCTTATGCACGACTTCTCTCATCTTCTCTACCTTATTCTTGGTCCAATGAAGCCCGACTTGTGCCCAAGTACTTGAGTGACTTTGGGGCAAGCAAAGGGTGAGGATATTGAAGACTTATGGACTGTTATGGGCTGAAATAACCAGGCATAAACAGGGCAGCCTACTATTTTGATCTATTTTTATGAGCAAACATGGGTTTTTTATGGTTGTAATAGAGGAAAATGACCTCTTTTCTTCAGGACATTGTTCATAGATGATCAAGAGTGCTTCTTCTTGAGTTTATGCACTCATTTTGAATTTATTTATGGGCTGGAATTTTCTGTTCTAAAACAGGGCTGAAGCTAAAATTATTCTTTTCCCATTCATTTCATGTATCTTTGGCCAAAATCTTGGATGTATTTGATTCTAGCATCAAAATGCTTGACCCAAAGGATTGAAATCCATCTATATACATGAAATAAATACCATTAGAGCTTGCATTTGACATTCATAAATGAATTAGAAATCTGAAAATATCCTTTATGAAATGATGTATGCATCCTGAAGCATTTGATGTAATCAAGCTAGTCTTATTCCTTCTGTTCATGTATGTTAAGTACAAAGTGAGAAGGCTTGAATTCCTCTTCCGTACCTAAATTCTTTCTAAACCCCGAATCTTATCAAAACCCAATCCATTTTTCCTTCCTGAATCTTGAAACCCAAACTCTTCTTCTGCACTAAAAGCCCCGGTGGTAGACCTTCAACTCTTAACGCGACGACAGTGGTGAACCCGACGTGAAGGTCCGCTGCAGAAGAAGAAGTCCAATGGGAGAACCATCAAGCTCGGGAGGAGATGCTTTGCAACAGTTGGTTCGTCTAATGCAAGAGAGCCAACAACAACAGCTGCAATTTCAGCAGCAGTTGCAATTGCAACAACAACGGAGACAAGAAGAAGAGCGGATTGATACTGCTGCCATTAAGGCTTTAGAAGCAGTTGGGCATGAGCTCAAGCAATTTAATGGGCAAAATGTGTCCTCTTTTATCCGTCTCTACACTGACAAGATGGTTTTCTTTGGAGTTCCTCAGCAAGCTTGGAGCCGTTACTTTGCCCGCTTGGCTATGCATGGCCTCCAGGACCGAATTCATGGTCTTTCCCAAAAAGATGCTGGATGGACTGTGTTCAAAAAGGCTCTTCGAGAATAATTTTTTCTTGAAGATTTTGGCCTTATGACAAAGAAAATCTTCACCGAATGGGTCGAGAGGCCCAATAATGGTCTAATTGCTACTGCTCTTCATCGAGAGTTTGAAAGCAAATTTGCCCAACTAGATCCCGATGAACAACAAGGTATGGAAAGTCAAAAGATTGAGTTATTTTTAAAAGCTGCAGATTCTTCTCTTCACGAGAAATTAACTGACCGACTTGAAGACCCTGACTCTGAGTCGGGATTAAAGACTGCTTGGAGTGATGTCATTGAAGTAGTTAATATGATTGCTCGAAGAGAGGGATTGCACCTAAGATGGGGATCAACCCCTGTATCAACTGACTCTATGAAGGAGCCTGTTCCAACTTCTCGACCGCCTGTCTCTATGGTCGAGCAATCAAGAAATTCTGTTGTTCCTTCTCCAAAGAAGGATTTCATGGATGAGTTAATTAAAAGCATGCGGGATCTCCATGTTGAGAGATCGAGCTTCACTCGTGATATGCCAGGGTGACCGTTGTGCATTTATGTCACCGACTTGTCAGTTGCAAATGCGGTTGGTACACCGCCCATGAATAATAGATAGATGACAGCTATCCTTATCTACTCTAGTTCGTGGCTCAGTTAGTATGCTACCTTAGTTATTTGAGTTTGGTTTTGAGACCCATATATAGGGTTCTTCTATTTCTTTGTATAAGAGTTCTTTTTGGCTTACACAACTAAGAAGAGGAAAACTGTTTTCAACCTCCATCTCCGTGTGTATTGCCCCATTGTGCAAGCAAGAAAGCTACAAGTGAGACTCCTTCCTTCTCTCCCACAATCTTGACATGGTATCAGAGCCTTGTTTGTGGTAAGGAGCTCAAGAAAGCAAGCCAAGCTCGCGGTGTTCTGGTAAGAGGAGCAGTGTTGCTTTCATTTTCTGTTTTGGGAGCAGATCTCTACAGGTAGCACAGCCGGAAATTGCAAGAGTGCATTGTCTCAGGTTGAGACGCCCTTCGCGGTGAAGCAAGAGGCCTGTTTTGAAGGCGGAAGTTTTCTGCACGCACTCAGGAAAAGGCCCTGTTTTATGCTGTGTGACCACTGTTCTACAGGTCGGTGAAAAGTTACCACAGAGATTGCATCGTATGCTTGTGTGCAGAGACATTGGGAGTTACAAAATCATCCTCGGTTCCTGTTTATGCAAAATGGTCACTAGGAAGTGACTGTGTGGTCAAATACCACTTTCGCCAGTTTTGCAGATTTGCCCTTGTGAGGGTGAAGCTGTGTTTTTTGCAGTGACAGAATTTTTTGCAGTGTTCTGTAATGGCGTCTGATTCTCTTTCACAGATTGCCACTGAAAAGCTTGACAAGAACAACTTCCAAGCATGGAAGTTTAGAATGATGAATTTCCTTATGGGAAAAGGATATTGGGAATTTGTTGCAGGAAATGAAGAAGAACCAGTTCTTCCTGATGTTCCCAATCAACAGCAAATGCAGGCATTTAAAGCATGGCATGAGAGAGCCAGGAAAGTTATGTATTGGCTGTCTATCAGCATTTCAGACTCTATGATTGTGCATATTCAGGATGCAAGTACGCCAAAGGAGGCATGGGATACTTTGTCAAAAATGTATAGCACAAATACGCAAGCCAGGAAAATGCAGCTCAAGCAAGAGTTGCATAATGTGCAAAGAGAAAGTATGAGCATCAATGACTACCACATGAAGGTGAAGAAGATTGCAGATGCACTTGCTTCCATTGGGTGGCCAGTGGAAGATGATGATTTAGTTTCTGTGACCTTGAATGGTCTAGGAAAGGATTATGCACAGTTTCGGACATCCATTTCAGTTCGTGAAAGATTTCCTGATTTTGAGGAGTTGATTGCTCTTCTAATTTCTGAGGAGCAAAGAAATGGTGGTGCATCTTCTTCAAGAGGAACTTCAAAAGAAGCTGTCTTCTACTCAAATGCTGGAAGAGGTAGAGGCAGAGGTAGAGGAGGCCGATTTGGAGGCCGTGGTAGAAATCAGAATATGCAGCAGACTCAAGAAAACCAGTCCTATGGAGGAGGACATGGTAACTCTAGAGGCAGGGGGAGCCAAAGAGGTCGTGGTGGATGGCAAAGAGGCCAAAATGCAAACAGTAATGTTGAATGCTACTACTGTGGTAAAATAGATCATGTGGCTAAAGACTGCTATAAAAAGCAGAATGACATCATGAATGGAAAACTGCAACAAGAAAATTATGCATCTTCTAGTAGACAGGGTGATGACAGAAATGAGCATTTGTTTATGGTACAGCACATGAACAATTCTGTGACAAGTGCAGAAGAAAGCAACGATGTGTGGTATGTTGACTCAGGTACATCAAACCACATGACAGGTCATGCAGAATGGATGGAGGATGCAAGGAAAATGGAAAAACCAGGATTTGTGGAGACTGGTGATGATACTGCACATCCTATTGTGCAGATTGGAAAAGTTCCTTTGTCTATGCAGGATGGGAAAAAGAAATACCTGTCCGATGTATTTCATGTTTCGAATATCACCAAGAATCTGGTTTCTGTTGGTCAAATGGTTGAGCAGGGCTTGCAGGTCAAATTTAATCCTCATGGATGCTTTGTTGAGGATATGAAAAATAAAGGTCGCTTGATAGCAAAAGGAAAGAAGAAGGGCAGAATGTTTACGTTGGATGCAGACATGTCTGAATTGAGTGCAGCAATGTTTGCACATGGGACCGGTGTAGTTGCAGATATTGATATCTGGCATAAACACATTGGTCATGTTAATGTACAACGACTTAAATCAATGCAGGCCCAAAATATTGTTGCAGGATTGCCAAAATTCAAGGTTGCAGAAATGCATAAGGTATGTGAAGCCTGTCAGTTTGGAAAACAGGCAAGGAAACCATTTCCTAGACATGTTCAAGAAAGTAAAAAGCCATTGGAATTAATCCACTCTGATGTGTGGACTACTAAAGCTGCATCTCTTGGAGGCTGTCATTATTTTGTCACTTTTATTGATGACTATAGCAGAAAAGTTTGGGTGTATTTTATGAAAAAGAAAAGTGATGTTTTTGGGCACTTCAAAACTCTTAAAGCTATGGTTGAAAAAGAAACAGGCCTGCAAATAAAATGCCTAAGGTCAGATGGAGGGGGAGAGTACCTCTCAAATGAGTTTGCAAGGTTCTTGCAGGAGCATGGCATAAAGCAGCAATATTCATGCAGTCATACCCCACAACAAAATGAAATTGCAGAAAGGAAAAACAGGCATATTGGAGAGGTATCTCGTGCCATGCTCAATGAAAAAGACCTGCCAAATTTTTATTGGGCTGAAGCAGTTGCTACAGCAGTCTACATAATGAACAGGACTCCCACTGCAGCAATACATGGAATGACTCCAGAGGAGAGGTATACTGGTAGGAAACCAGATATTTCTCATTTGAAAATCTTTGGTTGCATTGCCTATGTTCATGTGCCAGATGAGTTGAGATCCAAGTTGGATCCAAAAACAGAGAAGTGCATCTTTATTGGTTACTCTTTGCAGCAGAAAGGGTATAGATGCTATAACCCTTCTACTCGTAAGTTTACAGTGAGCAGAGATGTTGTTTTTGATGAGATGAGTAGCTGGTATAAACCAGTAAATGTAATTGATGATGTAGATGCAAAAAATGGTAATGCTACACATAATTCACAGCAGCAGTCACAAAATATTAGTGGACCTGGAGTGTCCTCTAGCAGTGGTTCACATTCTTCACCATGGACAGGCAGATTGAGATCAGGAGAATCTTCTCAAAGCAATGCAGATAGTGGTATGCAGGTTTCACGAAAAGGAAAAGAGAAGGTAGATCAGCCCATGTTTGAGGTGAATGCAGGTCACTCTTATGTGGATGGTGAATCCAGTGGCTCAGAACAGAGCATTGATGATGAGTTGGGTATCCCCTCTATTGTTACACCTGGAGTAAGGAAGACCAGGGATGTTTTGAGAGCACTTGGAAGTGAGCCTACTTTGCATAGGTCTACCAGAGCTAGGTATCCTGTGGATAGGCTGAAATATGATGGATTTACAGCCATCCACTATGCATATATGGTCAAAGTGATACAGGAACCAGAACCCACTTCTTTTGAGCAAGCCATGGGAAAAGAAAAATGGGAGAAAGCCATGGATGAAGAAATGGATGCCTTGGAAGCAAATGCTACATGGGAGTTGGTACCTTTGCCTAAAGGTAAGAATGCAATTGGCTGTAAGTGGGTTTATAAGGTGAAGCACAATGCAGATGGTTCTGTGAACAGATACAAGGCAAGATTAGTAGGCAAGGGGTATGCACAAACATATGGCATTGATTATGATGAAACATTCAGTCTGGTTGCAAGGATGGCAACCGTAAGAGCAGTCATTGCTATGGCTGCATCAAAGGGATGGTCTGTACATCAGATGGATATAAAGAATGCCTTCTTGCATGGTGATTTGCAAGAAGAGGTCTATATGGAGCAGCCACCAGGTTATGTGCATGCTATTCATCCTGAGTTTGTTTGCAGGTTGAAGAAAGCCTTGTATGGCTTGAAGCAAGCACCTAGAGCATGGTCTGACAAGATAGGACAGTATCTTGTCACTATTGGCTTTCAGATTTCCAAGGCAGATTTCTCACTTTATATGAGAAAAACAGAGAAAGGTATTATGCTACTTGTCATTTATGTTGATGATTTGATTATGACAGGTGACAGTGATGAAGATATCCTTCATGTGAAAATGCTATTGAAGCAGAAGTTTGAGATGAAGGATTTGGGAGAGCTGTGTTATTTCTTGGGCATTGAGGTGATTAGATCACCAAGTGGGATACAGCTCTTGCAGAGGCAGTATGGATTGGACATGCTGTCCAAATATGGGATGACAGGCTGTAAGCCTATTTCAGTTCCTTTGGAGCAGAATGTGAAGCTGAGCGCAGATGTAGGTGAGCTTCTGGAAGACCCTACTATGTACAGACGCATAGTAGGAAGCTTGATTTATATGACTATTACCAGGCCAGATTTGAGCTATGCTATTGGATTGGTAAGTCAGTTTATGCAGGCTCCAAGGAAACCGCATTTGGATGCGGCTAGACGCATATTCAGGTATGTGAAGTCCACATTGCAGTACGGATTATTTTATGAGACTGGGGTTCAGATACAGCTGCATGGATACACTGATGCTGATTGGGCTGGTAGTATTTCTGATAGACGATCTACCAGTGGATATGTGTTCTCTTTTGGGAGTGCTGCAGTCACTTGGAGCAGTAAGAAACAGCCTACAGTTGCCTTGTTGAGCACAGAGGCTGAGTATAGGGGTGCAGCAATGGCTGCATGTGAGGTAGCTTGGTTGCATAAGCTACTTTATGATATGCATCAGTCTACAAATGGGCCAGTTGTCATTTATTGTGACAACATGAGTAGTATACACTTGGCAAATAACCCAGTCTATCATGCTAAAACAAAGCACATTGAGGTGCATTATCACTATGTGCGGGAGAGGGTTTTACTAGGTCTTATTGATCTAGTTTATGTCAACACAGAGGATCAGGTAGCTGACATATTCACGAAGGCATTGGGCACAGAGAAGTTGCGCAAGTTCAGAGACCTGCTTGGTGTGCAGGAATTGGGATTGAGCTCGAGGGGGAGTGTTGAGAGATCGAGCTCCACTCGTGATATGCCAGGGTGACCGTTGTGCATTTATGTCACCGACTTGTCAGTTGCAAATGCGGTTGGTACACCGCCCATGAATAATAGATAGATGAGAGCTATCCTTATCTACTCTAGTTCGTGGCTCAGTTAGTATGCCACCTTAGTTATTTGAGTTTGGTTTTGAGACCCATATATAGGGTTCTTCTATTTCTTTGTATAAGAGTTTTTTTTTGCTTACACAACTAAGAAGAGGAAAACTGTTTTCAGCCTCCACCTCTGTGTGTATTCCCCCATTGTGCAAGCAAGAAAGCTACAAGTGAGACTCCTTCCTTCTCTCCCACAATCTTGACACTCCATCTTAATTTAACAGAAATTAATTCTAAAGTAGAAAGGCTTGATGTTAAAGTAGAAGAAAGGGGTCGGTCAACTGCCCAAAGACCTGCACGAGAAGGCTTTAAAAGATGCTGCATTTGGTGTGATAGCCTTCAACATGACAAGAGGGAGTGCGGTGCATTCCATAAAGCTGAAGCACAAAAATTAGTCTTTTGGAAGGATGGAAAAATTCATGCAACCGAAACCGGGCTTCCTCTTGAGCCAAACTTCGGTAACTGCGGCATGAAGAAAAGATTGGAGGATTTGGCAACAAGAACAGCCTATGCAGCTGTTGATGCTGCAACTTATGGGTTGCAAATTGAGCCAACTAATGAAATTGTTAAAGCATGTAAAACTAATGCAAAATCTAAAGTGTGGACGCAGGCCTTGGAACGTATGGAGCAAGGCAAGGCAACTAAGGATGATTTAACCACTGCCAGCCAATGTATTCGAGGAAGAACCGGATGGTCCGAACCTGTGGATTCATTCTCAGCTTTTGCCCGGCTAGCTGAAATTAATAATCAAGAAGCCATGATAGAAGAAAAGAGAAGAAGAGAAGAAGATGTTGCCGGTCCTTCTTCTTCACGACTGAATAAACACATAACAAGAAGCAAACCAGACCTACAAAAGGCTGTTGAAAATCCGCCACCACCAGAATTTGACATAGGAGATGCCCCTCAAGCAAAGAAGACAGAAGGAAAAAGAAAAAGCAAACATCCCAGTTACAAGTTGCAGTCAGACATAGAGACTGCAACGGATCTTAAACGGATCCTAGAAGAAAGGATTCTTGGAAGTAGAATTGAATTTACATTGGGTGAAATTCTCGGTATTGCAAAACGAGGATTTCATGATGTAATTAAATGAAAAAGACAATATGTTGGTGAGGAAACTGAAGAATCTGTACATGCTTTTTTGCAAGTACTTCATGTGTATTTCCAGGATGAAGAGAAGCTGAAAAATCAAGGGATTCGATTGGAGGCAATCAAAGAATTGATTGCAGCCATAGAAGCCAAAGATGAAGACATTTATGAAGCAGAAGCTGAAGAAGCTATAATGGTGGAAACTTCTCAATCTAAAGTGCAGCCCATGCAAAAGAAAGAGGCTTTTCTTCACAACATGCAAGAAGAAAGTGAAACTCACTTTATTCCAAGTAGTCACTATTCCCGTACCCATTGGGCAAGGGCGACTACTAAAACTGTTGTTAAAATCTATGAGAAAGAAACTCCATGCATTGCTCTTATAGACCATGGTTCAGAAATTAATGCTATGTCAAGAAGTCTCTATGAGAATGGTGGATGGCCCATTGATGTGGACCCAGGGTGGCACATGAAGGCAGCCAACAACTCTTCTGGCGATCTTTATGCAGCGTGTCCTTATGTACAAGTTACTATTGGAAATGTAAAAGATGAATTTCATTTCTTTGTTCAAGATTCTTGCAGTTATCCAATCATTCTTGGACAACCATTTATTTTCGAGTCTCGTCTAGAGACAAAGGCTCTTGATGATGGTTCATCATATGCTTGGATAAGAAGCAAGGATAATGATAAGGCTATTCAATTCCTAACTATTTGTCTTAATCACCATCGGAATAGGGATCGATTGAGAGATCATCCCGTTCCTCCTAATGCCCGATAATTTAAGGGTTTTCGGGTAGCGCTGCTATAAGTGGAGGCTATGGCAGTGCATCATGTCATAAAAAATTGCCTCCACATATGAAGGAGGCAAGGTCTAAAGTTGATTTGTAGGATTTTTCAGCCAATGGAGTGGGCTGTTATAAACAATTTTCAGCCATGAACAGGGCTGAAAGAAAGTATTTGAGTCATATGGAACAAGAACTGAAGCAAATTGATGTTTTACCTAAAGATGAAGAAATTTCAGGTCTATTTTATGGGCTAAATTATAATGATACAATGGTTGAAATTTATACAGCCGTTCATGCAGAAAATCAAGCTGAAAATCAGTCCATACAGGTATGTACATTGGATATGTATGACATAATTCAAGAATTTGCAGATTATGAAGTCTTTGGACAGCCAAACAAGGATGAAGCAAGAGTAGAAACAAAATATAAAATAGTTGATAAGAAGGTCAAGCCGGTAGCTACTCCTCTACCACCTGAAAGCGAAGGATTGGCAGAAAGGGTATCCAAACAACCAAGCCTTCGTGATCCTAAAGATATTGGCCATCAATTTACAGCTGAAAGTCTACAAAAGCTGAAAATTGGTGAAGACTCTTTCCTCTTGCCGGGTGAAAAACAAATTTTCATGCAAGTGTTAAAAAACCATGGTAAATCCTTTTCATTTCAGCCTCATGAAATCGAATGTGTGGATCCAAGCATTGTGGCTCCAATGGTAATTTTTACGGTCCCACATGTGCCTTGGAATCTTAAACCAATTCCGGTTCCAAGGGCTCATTTGCCTAAGTTATTGGAACTTTTAAATGAAAAGATAAAAATGCGAATATTGGAGCCATCTTCAGCTCCATATTCCAACCGATGGTTTACCGTACCTAAGAAGAATGGATCTTTACGATTCATTCAAGATTTGCAGCCGTTAATAAAGTCACTATTAGAAATGTTGGATTAGGACCAATTGTGGATGAATTTGTTGAAGCTTTTGCAGGAAGGGCAATCTATTCCATGGGAGACTTATATTCAGGCTACGACCAATTTCAGCTTGCTTTGGAAAGTCGTGACATTACTACAATGAAGACACCTCTTGGCCTAGTCTGCATGTGTACTCTACCTCAAGGGGCTACGAATTCAGTAGCTCACATGATGAATGCCATGCATAAAGTATTGAGGGATTATATTCCTCAATTGACTCTTCCTTTCCTTGATGATGTTCCAATCAAAGGATGTGAAGTTCATGAGAAAATGGAAGAACTCAATGAACTTGGATGTCAAAAGTTTGTTTTTGATCATATTAATGATTGTGCTCAAATCCTGGCTAAATTAGAAGAAGTTCATCTTACTCTTTCAGGAGCTAAATCTGTTTTTGGAGTCGAAGAAGTCCTTGTGGTTGGTCATATGTGTGGACCATATGGCCGAAAGCCTTCTCCATCTAAAATAAATGCAATCAACAAAATGCAAGAAGAATGTACAAATGTTTCAGAAGTGAGAAGATTTCTTGGTGCATGTGTCTTCTACCTTATTTGGATACCACATTTTGCTCATGTTGCTGAAAGTCTTTATCAGCTTCTAAGAAAGGGCCAAAGGTTTCTATGGACAAAAGAACACACTCAGGTTATTCGGAAACTCAAGAAAATGCTGACTTCAGCTCCCATTTTAAAGAGGGCTAACTACTCTAATGGACAGCCCATTTTTCTCACAATGGACACAAGTCCCATTGGAATAGGATGGGCAGTTGGTCAAGACGACCTTGAAGGCAATAGATATGTGATCCGCTTTGGAGCAAAGGTTCTTAATGAACGACAAAGAAGGTATGCTCAAATTAAAAGAGAGCTTTGGGGAGTAGTAACTGCATTAAAATGTGACAGGGAGTACTTCATGGGCGCACATGTTATAGTTGAGACAGATTGCCTTCCACTCTTGGGCATGATAGCCAACTATTCCACTCCTGACATAGCCATGCTAAGATGGATAGCCTATATTAAATCCTTAAATCCTAATTTGAAACATATTGTAGGTAAAGATAATCCAGTTGTGACATGCTTTCACATGCCAGATATATGGATGAAGAAGAAATGATGGATGAATCAGAGTTTATAAATGAAGCTATTAATGCAGGTACAACAAAAATTACAGCAAGAACAATAGGTTCAGCTGATAATACAACTTTTACATCAGTAAGGATGGACGAATCAACTAAAGAAGGACAATGGACAGCTAGTAAACAGCATATTCCATGTTTTGTTATGGTTTGTTCACACTTTAAAGAAGAATATTATGTAGATGATTGGCCAAAAATTGGCCAATTTTTGAGCACTATGACAAAGAAGGAAGAATGGACTCATGAAGAGTTCAAGAGAATTAAGAGAAAAGCCTATGGTTTTTTATTTAAAGATGGCTACCTTTGGAGGCATGCAAAAAAGAAAGGAAGAGCGCCTGTTCGTGTCTTAGGTGACAAAAAGACACAAAGACATGTCATGCAAGAATTCCATGAAAGCCTATTGGCTGGTCATAGAGGCATATGGGGTACTTTTGCCAAAATAAAAGAAAAATTTTGGTGGCAAAACATGTATAAAGACATTGAGCATTTTGTTGAGTCTTGTCATGCTTGTCAAATGTATTCTATGGTAAAGCATAGAGATGGGCTTCAGCCTACCTATCCTTTATCTATTCACTATAGATGGGTTATTGATTTAGTAACCATGCCTATAGGAATTTGGAACATGAGATATCTAGTACTTGCTAGAGAAGATCTCACAAACCAAGTGGAAGGAAAGGCCTTGACAACAAAGTCCACTCATGCTGTTTGTAGATTTTTACTTGAAGAAGTATTTTGTAGGTATGGATGTGTTGCTAAAGTAACTACTGATAGAGGAGAATTGGATGCCGATGAAGCTCGCCATTTCTTTGCTCAATTGGGAATTAAGCTATCTCTTACTTCTGCCTACAATCCTGAAGGCAATGGTAAGAGTGAAAGAGGTCATCAACCAATTCTTAAAGCTTTAGCAAAATCATGCAAAGGAAAGTTGAGGGAATGGCCTAAAATGCTACCATTCGCATTATGGGCTGATAGAACAACCCATAGTGCAATGACAGGATATATGCCAGCTGAACTCATGCATGGACAGCCACCTATTATGCCTATTGAGGAATCCATTGTCACATGGAGTATCTTGCCTTGGGATGAAGGCATGAACAGGGAAGAATTACTGTCTTTACGCATAAGGCAACTTGAAAGAAGGTCAGAGGATATTAAAATAGCCATTGAAAGGCTAAAAACAGCAAGATTAAAGAATAAGAAGAGGTTTGATAAGCACCATCGATTCCGTCCAAGAGCAAGAGAATGACTGGGTTCTTGTTTATGATAGCAGCCTGGATAATCAATATAGTGCTCATAGGAAGTTAGCCAAGCGATGGTTTGGACCATATGTTGTAAAAGTAGTACATAATAATGCTACTTACTCTTTGGCTGAAATGGATGGGACTATGATCAAGATTCCAATAGCTGGGAAACGAATCAAACTCTTCAAACGAAGAGAATCTTCAAGTTATGAACTTGATGACTTAGAAATGAGTCCTCTAATTGAAGACATACAGGAAGAAAAAGACTTAGAGAATGAAGATGAAGAAGAAGACCCTCCTTAACCTGTAATCTTATGAAATGGCACATACCGGAGGATGTGCAGGTTAGGAGGAGGTGAATGTCAAAGAGTTTACTGTCCATGATATAAATCATGGGATTCTTATAAACTCAGAAGAGTTTCACTGGGAATTATATGAGATAATTGCATACAAAATTCAGGCATTGTTATCCAATATCTACCTTAGTTATATAAGTTCTTTTGTATTTAGCATATAATTTGCAATTATACCATGCACATTAATGAAAAATAATTCTATGGAAACCTATAACTTGGACATCTGGAAGTAATTGACAGTCTGCTAGATAAATTACATTAATTCAGGTACAAAAATATGGACAAAACCCAAAAATGTTGCCAAAAACGGTCAAAAAGTCCACTAGGTCCACATGGGACCAAAAGTAACTAACTAGCAAGTGACTTAGGCTGGTCAAAAAGTGACCAGCGTTAGAGCAGAGAGCAGCCCGCATTTTTCGACGCAAAATGCAGGCTGCTTTGTCTCAGGGAAACTGGAAGAAAGCTGGAGCTGATACGCATGGAATGGAGCATGCAAACTGAAGATCAACAGGTCCAAATACTGAAGATGTAAACTTGGTGAGAGCTCCACTTCTCTGGCTCTGTGGTCTGACGAAAATGCATGCTGAAACTGTCTATAAAAGAGGGAAAATATGAGAGAAGAGTATTCAGCCTACTCTTATGCACGACTTCTCTCATCTTCTCTACCTTATTCTTGGTCCAATGAAGCTCAACTTGTGCCCAAGTACTTGAGTGACTTTGGGGCAAGCAAAGGGTGAGGATATTGAAGACTTATGGACTGTTCTAGGCTGAAATAACCAGTCATAAACAGGGCAGCCCACTATTTTGATCTATTTTTATGAGCAAACATGGGTTTTTTATGGTTGTAATAGAGGAAAATGACCTCTTTTCTTCAGGACATTGTTCATAGATGATCAAGAGTGCTTCTTCTTGAGTTTATACACTCATTTTGAATTTGTTTATAGGCTGGAATTTTCTGTTTTAAAATAGGGATGAAGCTAAAATTATTCTTTTCCCATTCATTTCATGTATCTTTGGCCAAACTCTTGGATGTATTTGATTCTAGCATCAAAATGCTTGACCCAAAGGATTGAAATCCATCTATGTACATGAAATAAATGCCATTAGAGCTTGCATTTGAAATTCATAAATGAATTAGAAATCTGAAAATATCCTTTATGAAATGATATATGCATCCTGAAGCATGTGATGTAATCAAGCTAGTCTTATTCCTTCTGTTCATGTATGCTAAGTACAAAGTGAGAAGGCTTGAATTCCTCTTCCGTACCTAAATTCTTTCTAAACCCCGAATCTTATCAAAACCCAATCCATTTTTCCTTCCTGAATCTTGAAACCCAAACTCTTCTTCTGCACTAAAAGCCCCGGTGTTAGACCTTCAACTCTTAACGCGACGACACCGTGAGCAGCAAGGCTCAAAAATTGTCAAGTCAAGTGGAAAGGAAAGATTACACTCTCAAAATCCCCATTAGAAGAACTCAATCTACCTCCAAAGAAATTAGAGAGCTACAAAGGGTGAAGGAGGAATTGAAGAGATTAGAAGAAGAATGCAAGCAAACACCAAAAGAGGAGGAAGAACAACTAAGGCAAACATGGAAGAGAAGTTTACTATAATGAATATGGAATCAAAGATTTAGTCTACAAGCTCGCACATTGCTGCAACATGGACTCCATGCCATGACACCTAAGCCTAACACTAGCTTAGGATTAGAGGAGCAATAAGCTCCCCTAATCTCAACTAGCTGAACCTCATAGAAACTCTCCTTGCTAGGGGTTTAGGGAGCCAAAATAGCAAATGCAACCGATTCAACAGGAGAGCCACTGGAGCTGGTGGTCCACAAACAAGGGCGCAACTCTAAATCAGATCAACAAAAGAAAGAATAAGTGCAGAAACCAAGCCCCTCCATGGCCACAACAAGTACAGTCAGAAGAGAAAAGGGCTCCATGCCAAGCCATGCATTCCTTGGTAAATCTCTTAGGCCTCCTTGGAATGTAATTATTGTAGAGCATCAGGATGATGTCTAGCATGCCCCCTCCCAATGCATCTCCAAAAAAAAAAAAAGAAAAAAAAGAAAAGAGAAAGCAAACAAAGACCCACACAAAGAAAAAGGAAATGAATAATTAGCTTTTCCATGTATATCAGAGTGCCACAAAGACTGTACCTAGGGGTCCTCAGGTTAGGCATGTTCGATGGCCTTGGTTAGAGTCGGCTCTGTCCCCCCACTTCACACTTAGGGCACATTAAGGGTAGGACATACCTAGGGAGCTTTTCTCGCCTATGGTTAGACGTGTCACCCTGAACCAGTTGCATGATTCTTTTTCGCACTCCACCTTAGTACCATCGCAATCAATAGTAGCAAGCAAGGCACGAAAGACCATGGAAAGTACACCATACTCTTCAAATAATCCAAGTAGCCACCAGCTACCAAAATCTAAGGCCTCAACAAGCTCAATTATGCTGCATCGTGTTGACAAAATCACAAATGATGTCTCAAGAAGCCTTCGTGTGTACTTCTCCTCAACATCGATAATTTTTTCCATCCCATTGAACATTACTACCAGAAAC
Source organism: Lygodium microphyllum (assembly GCF_053477565.2). Lineage (NCBI taxonomy): Eukaryota > Viridiplantae > Streptophyta > Polypodiopsida > Schizaeales > Lygodiaceae > Lygodium > Lygodium microphyllum. The sequence continues at coordinate 34,087,125 of NC_141153.1, read as the reverse complement.
CAAACTAGCAATCTTCTAACTATGTAATATCTAAGTATGCACATGTACTCACATAATATTTGCACCACAATCTATACACAGTTTGGGTCCTCAAGTGCAGGACATGTCAAGATTGTGGGAGAGAAGGAAGGAGTCTCACTTGTAGCTTTCTTGCTTGCACAATGGGGGAATACACACAAGGGTGGAGGCTGAAAACAGTTTTTCTCTTCTTAGTTGTGGAAGCCAAAAGAACTCAAGTACAAAAGAAAATAGAAGAACCCTAGATATGGGTCTCAAAACCAAACTCAACTAACTAAGGTGGCATACTAACTGAGCCACGAACTAGAGTAGATAAGGAACCTCAATGCCCAAGAAATAACGCAGCTCTCCCAAATCCTTCATCTCAAACTTCTGCTTCAATAGCATTTTCACATGAAGGATATCTTCATCACTGTCACCTGTCATAATCAAATCATCAACATAAATGACAAGTAGCATAATACCTTTCTCTGTTTTTCTCACATAAAGTGAGAAATCTGCCTTGGAAATCTGAAAGCCAATAGTGACAAGATACTGTCCTATCTTGTCAGACCATGCTCTAGGTGCTTGCTTCAATCCATACAAAGCTTTCTTCAACCTGCAAACAAACTCAGGATGAACAGCATGCACATAACCTGGTGGCTGCTCCATATAGACCTCTTCTTGCAAATCACCATGCAAGAAGGCATTCTTTACATCCATCTGATGTAAAGACCATCCCTTTGACGCAGCCATAGCAATGACTGCTCTTACGGTTGCCATCCTTGCAACCGGACTGAATGTTTCTTCATAGTCAATGCCATATGTTTGTGCATACCCCTTGACTACTAATCTTGCCTTGTATCTGTTCACAGAACCATCAGCATTGTGCTTCACCTTATAAACCCACTTACAGCCAATTGCATTCTTACCTTTAGGCAAAGGTACCAATTCCCATGTAGCATTTGCTTCCAAGGCATCCATTTCTTCATCCATGGCTTTCTCCCATTTTTCTTTTCCCATGGCTTGCTCAAAAGAAGTGGGTTCTGGTTCCTGTATCACCTTGACCATATATGCATAGTGAATGGCTGTAAATCCATCATATTTCAGCCTATCCACAGGATACCTAACTCTGGTAGACCTGCGCAAAGTAGGTTCACTCCCAGGTGCTCTCAAAACATCCCTGGTCTTCCTTACTCCAGGTGTAACAATAGAAGGAATACCCAACTCATCATCAATGCTCTGTTCTGAGCCACTGGATTCACCATCCACATAAGAGTGACCTGCATTCACATCAAACATGGGCTGATCAACCTTCTCTTTTCCTTTTCGTGATACCTGCATACCACTATCTGCATTGCTTTGAGAAGATTCTCCTGATCTCAATCTGCCTGTCCATGGCGAAGAATGTGAACCACTGCTAGAAGACGCTCCAGGTCCACTAATATTTTGTGACTGCTGCTGTGAATTCTGTGCAGCATTACCATTTTGTGCATCTACATCATCAATCACATTTACTGGTTTATACCAGCTACTCATCTCATCAAAAACAACATCTCTGCTCACTGTAAACTTACGAGTAGAAGGGTTATAGCATCTATACCCTTTTTGCTGCAGAGAGTAACCAATAAAGATGCACTTCTCAGCTTTTGGATCCAACTTGGATCTCAGCTCATCTGGCACATGTACATAGGCAATGCAACCAAAAATTTTCAAATGAGAAATATCTGGTTTCCTACCAGTATACCTCTCCTCTGGAGTCATTCCATGTATTGCTGCAGTGGGAGTCCTGTTCATTATGTAGACTGCTGTAGCAACTGCTTCAGCCCAATAAAAATCTGGCAAGTCTTTTTCATTGAGCATGGCACGAGATACCTCTCCAATATGCCTGTTTTTCCTTTCTGCAATTGCATTTTGTTGTGGGGTATAACTGCATGAATATTGCTGCTTTATGCCATGCTCCTGCAAGAACTTTGCAAACTCATTTGAGAGGTACTCTCCCCCTCCATCTGACCTTAGGCATTTTACTTGCAGGCCTGTTTCTTTTTCAACCATAGCTTTAAGAGTTTTGAAATGCCCAAAAACTTCACTTTTCTTTTTCATAAAATACACCCAAACTTTTCTGCTATAGTCATCAATAAAAGTGACAAAATAATGACAGCCTCCAAGAGATGCAGCTTTAGTAGTCCACACATCAGAGTGGATTAATTCCAATGGCTTCTCACTCTCTTGAACATGTCTAGGAAATGGTTTCCTTGCCTGTTTTCCAAACTGACAGGCTTCACATACCTTATGCATTTCTGCAACCTTGAACTTAGGCAATCCTGCAACAATGTTTTGGGCCTGCATTGATTTAAGTCGCTGTACATTAACATGACCAATGCGTTTATGCCAGATATCAATATCTGCAACTACACCGGTCCCATGTGCAAACATTGCTGCACTCAATTCAGGCATGTCTGCATCCAATGTAAACATTCTGCCCTTCTTCTTTCCTTTTGCTATCAAGCGACCTTTATTTTTCATATCCTCAACAAAACATCCATGAGGATTAAATCTGACCTGCAAGCCCTGCTCAACCATTTGACCGACAGAAACCAGATTCTTGGTGATATTCGGGACATGAAATACATCGGACAGGTATTTCTTTTTCCCATCCTGCATAGACAAGGGAATTTTTCCAATCTGCACAATAGGATGTGCAGTATCATCACCAGTCTCCACAAATCCTGGTTTTTCCATTTTCCTTGCATCCTCCATCCATTCTGCATGACCTGTCATGTGGTTTGATGCACCTGAGTCAACATACCATACATCATTGCTTTCTTCTGCACTTGTCACAGAATTGTTCATGTGCTGCACCATGAACAAATGCTCATTTCTGTCATCACCCTGTCTGCTAGAAGATGCATAATTCCCTTGTTGCAGTTTTCCATTCATGATGTCATTCTGCTTTTTATAGCAGTCTTTAGCCATATGACCCATTTTACCACAGTAGTAGCATTCAACATTACTGTTTGCATTTTGACCTCTTTGCCATCCACCACGACCTCTTTGGCTCCCCCTGCCTCTAGAGTTACCACGTCCTCCTCCATAGGACTGGTTTTCTTGAGTTTGCTGCATATTCTGATTTCTACCACAGCCTCCAAATCGGCCTCCTCTACCTCTGCCTCTACCTCTTCCAGCATTTGAGTAGAAGACAGCTTCTTTTGAAGTTCCTCCTGAAGAAGATGCACCACCATTTCTCTGTTCCTCAGAAATTAGAAGAGCAATCAACTCCTCAAAATCAGGAAATCTTTCACGAACTGAAATGGATGTCCGAAGCTGTGCATAATCCTTTCCTAGACCATTCAAGGTCACAGACACTAAATCATCATCTTCCACTGGCCACCCAATGGAAGCAAGTGCATCTGCAATCTTCTTCACCTTCATGTGGTAGTCATTGATGCTCATATTTTCTCTTTGCACATTATGCAACTCTTGCTTGAGCTGCATTTTCCCGGCTTGAGTATTTGTACTATACATTTTTGACAAAGTATCCCATGCCTCCTTTGGCGTACTTGCATCCTGAATATGCACAATCATAGAGTCAGAAATACTGATAGACAGCCAGTACATAACTTTCCTGGCTCTCTCATGCCATGATTTGAATGCCTGCATTTGCTGTTGATTGGGAACATCAGGAAGAACTGGTTCTTCTTCATTTCCTGCAACAAATTCCCAATATCCTTTTCCCATAAGGAAATTCGTCATTCTAAACTTCCATGCCTGGAAGTTGTTCTTGTCAAGCTTTTCACTGACAATCTGTGAAAGAGAATCAGACGCCATTACAGAATACTGCAAAAAATTCTGTCACTGCAAAAAACACAGCTTCACCCTCACAAGGGCAAATCTGCAAAACTGGCGAAAGTGGTATTTGACCACACAGTCACTTCCTAGTGACGATTTTGCATAAACAAGAACCAATGATGATTCTGAAACTCCCAATGTCTCTGCGCACAAGCATACGATGCAATTTCTACAGTAACTTTTCACCGACCTGTAGAACAGTGGTCGCACAGCATAAAATAGGGTCTTTTCCTGAGTGCGTGCAGAAAACTTCTGCCTCCAAAACAGGATCTGAAATGGCCTCAAATCAAAAAAATAAGGTCGCCAAGGGCTAAAGCCCTTTTTCCCGCAGCATATACTGCCCTCTTGCTTCATCGCGAAGGGCGTCTCAACCTGAGACAATGCACTCCTGCACTTTCCGGCTGTGCTACCTGCAGAGATCTGCTCCCAAAACAGAAAATGAAAGCAACACTGCTCCTCTTACCAGAACACCGCGAGCTTGGCTTGCTTTCTTGAGCTCCTTACCACGAACAAGGCTCTGATACCATGTCAAGATTGTGGGAGAGAAGGAAGGAGTCTCACTTGTAGCTTTCTTGCTTGCATAATGGGGGAATACACACAAGGGTGGAGGCTTAAAACAGTTTTTCTCTTCTTAGTTGTGGAAGCCAAAAGAACTCAAGTACAAAAGAAAATAGAAGAACCCTAGATATGGGTCTCAAAACCAAACTCAACTAACTAAGGTGGCATACTAACTGAGCCACGAACTAGAGTAGATAAGGATAGCTATCATGTAGCTATTATTCAGGGGCGGTGTACCAACCGCATCTGCAACTGACAAGTCGGTGACATAAATACACAACGGTCACCCTGGCGTATCACGAGTGGAGCTCGATATCTCAACAGGACATTACTCTCGACTTGCTTGACCTGTCTCCCAAACTAGTCTTGTGCACGATAAGAAGACTAGCACTACCCCCAGGGAGAGACCACATATGAGAGGTTTTCAAGTGTGCAAGTATTGAAGACTAACAAAAGTACCATCAGCTTGTCATCAACACTCAATTCTCAATTCTTATCCTTTATCATCTTGCAAGCCCACCAAAGAATCGCCTGCTAGTTGTAGAATCCCCAAAACATCAATACCTATGCCAAGCCATGAGTGCAACTCCCAACAAAAACCAACCCTATCACCAACTTCAACAACCCTATCCCCAAAAATTAGGCCAACAAAGTGCCACCAACCACCTTCATCCGCACCATCACCAAAACTCCTCCAAGGCAAACCACTTCCCTTCCACTGACGTCTTTGGTGCATGCCAAAGTCTACTACCTACGACAATGAGTCCCATGGGACTAGCACTTGTCTAGGAGGGGGTAATATTAACCATCAGACGAACAAGGTGGAAAATCTAGAAAATCAAAAACAAAAGACAAGGCCAAGGCAAAAGTAAAACGGAAGAGGAAGGCCTACCAAGAAAAATATGGAAACGCAAGAAGTGCAGAAAAGTCCTAAATCAAGGAAAAAGGTGCACAAGAAAAAGCGCAAGTCAATACTTTTGTAAAAGAGTGCAAGGCACATCATGATTTATTTAAAGAGTGCTACGCTCTCACCCACTGTGAAAATTGTAAAGGTAGATGGGCGGTAGGAAGGAAGCTAGAAAGATAGGAGGACAATGGGAACAAGGACCTCCACCCATGTAAAACAGGGGATAAGGGGATGACCGGCCAAAAGGGATTTAGGGTTTTGTATATAAAGTTGAAAAGTGAATGATAAGATCATTCTTGTGTGTGGCCAAAAGTAACTCTCTTCTTCTTCTTCTTCTTGCTTGCTTGAGCTTGTGCTTGAGAGAGGGAGTGTGAGAGTGTGAGGGAGTAAGTGTGTGAGTGTGTGAGGGTGCGGGACCGTGGTGGAGAAGCTCTCCATCTTCTCTTCTCTTGTCTTGCTCGAAGCAATGGAGCTTGGAGCATAGAGCTTGGGGATCGAGCTCGGTTGAAGCTTACACTTGGATCATGGAGCTAACGGAGTGCTCGAGAGAGAAGGCAACTCGATCGGGCATGGAGGTAAGCTCACTACACTCGTAGTGATAGATAGCACGTCAGCTATGTGAGAGGTAGCCATTAGTGCTCAACTTGAAACGCTTGAAAGAATATGCGGTCCATGGGTCTTGTGTCAAGAATCGCGTGGTGGAGGGGGTTGCTCAAGATGCTGCGCCGAACACACACAGAATGCACAAGGAGAAGCTCACTCAAGAGACAAGAAGAGAAATGGAGGCCAAAAACGTTTTCTTGCTGGTTTCTTCTTCTTCTTCCACACACTTTACAATATACTCAAAGTATAGATAAGATACAACATAAAAGGAAAGTGGCCTACTAAGTCAAACAATGCATAACTGACTACACTAGTCGACTGGCGCTATAACTATGCCAGCTGTAAATAGGTGTAACAACCTGAATATAATAAGTAATGAGTCAGTGGCCATGTGAGAGTCATAATGACCATTGACGTGCTAAGTGTAGATGTGTGGACCCATCTAACCAGGCGGTCCATCATCCATGTCCACATGTGTTGAGCTTGCCATCTCAACATCTTGGTGGTTGAGCTTGAGCTTGCCTCTACAATGGGTTACAAGTGCAACCTTGTTTACTATTTACCTTGGAGAACTAAGTTTCCTTGAGAAACTCTTGCTTATTGAGTGTCTAGTTGGATATTACAACATATGAGGGATATGGGTGAGATATTTGATACAAATACACACGAAAATGTTTTAAAATGTGAGGCTCTGCCGTCTTATAAGCTTCAATATAGCCATCACAATGAGTGCATTAGTATGAGTGCCAAAAAATGTGTTAGAATCTACATCTCTATAAGGAGAAAAAGATACTAGGTGTTATACTAGTGTATATTTTAACAACTCCAGAAAATCAAATTGACACTTATATAAACGAGTATAGAGAACAAGTGAAATTAGCAAGGATCTACCTCTTTCCATGTCTACTATCTTGAAACATTGATTCGTGTTTAAACATATATAAAATCCCAACATAAAAGTGACTTAATAAAAATAGTATTGTAACAACTTGAAAGAAGATACTTCGACATTGTATAGAAGAACAAAGATAGTACTGAGCATTATATAAGTGGTATGAAAATATAAGTGACACAATAATAAATGAATATGTATCAATCCAAATGATATAAATTGAAGTAATATAATTAAATCCATGTGAGAAACTATCAATTCAATAATACAACTATATATATATATATATATATATATATATATATATATATATATATATATATATATATATATATATATATATATATATATATATATATATATATTACAAAGTGATGAGATCCCTAATCGGAGATCTCATCTTCCTTGTGTAATCTCTCCTCTATCCAATGTTATAATAAGACAAAGACACATTATAATGAACCTTAAATGGACCATAAAATAGAAGCATGTTAAGAACTATAGATACATAATAAATGTTAGAGGAAATGGATACAATAATGATTAAATGATCTATAATATCCAAATCTAGAATACAAACAAGTTGGAGAATAATACTTACAACATTTGTCTCAAAAGAGGCCCAATCACACCACCCTACCAATATGTGATGATGAGCTAGTTGAACATCAAACACATACTGCCTCCTACCTCTTCCAGTTGCTAGGACGCTTATTTATTTTCTTACTAGTCTTCTTTCATTTCACCTAATTAGGCTAGGTAGGTCTTTGTAGCCCATTGTTTTTTTTAGCATGATTTTCAAGGGAAATGCGACACAGTGGTATTACTGACTCATGGCAAATTCAATTGCTGCCATGTAACAATTTTATGCTACATTCCCTAGGGATTTATCTCTTAAAAAGGGGAGCCAATATGGGCTATGTGTCCTAAACAAGACTCGGTAGGAATTCAATGAGAGTGTGAAAGAGTATGCCTAGAAGGTATGCAAAGCTTTCTATTGTTTGGATAACACAATTCATACCCCTTGTCATTGCTAAGCTATAGTTCTTCTTGAGAGGGTTGGTTCTTATGATCCAACTATACTTGAGTAACACTACACTAAATGATCTAGATATAGCTATAGTAGCACTAGAGAGAATTTATGCTACCTATGCAGCAAGAGGAAAAGCCTCTCAATCACTAGAATAGTTCCAAGTTAGTGCTTATAGGCTACAATCCATTATCCAGATTACCTAGTAATATTTTGAGTCAAAGTCAAGGGACCCTATATCCAAGGTTTCCTCAATTACATGCTCCTAAGGGGCCAAATGTTTCCTAGCCAAGGCCTACAACATCAATGAGTAGTGGATAGACCCCTGTTATAAACCAAGGGTTAATACAGGTAGCACCCCTTTGCAAATTGTGAAACCCTATGTGGGGGCAACTCTTGAGGCCATTGTATATGAGTCTTATGTGTCCAATGTCATAATGAGGGAGGATAGATAGGTGGATGCACAAAGAGGCATACAAAATTATTAAGGGAAAGATATTAGCTTAATACAGTTAGGGAGGGTAGGCAGACAAACATAGATAGATTGCATACAGTGGTTATGGATGAGTAATTATGAGCAACAAAGATGTAAGTAGTTCTCTATGCTAATAAAGGTTGCATAATCACATAGAAAAGGTCACAATAGAGCTACAGTAGAATCAGCTCATTGCAGCAAGGTACTTAGCAACCTAGGCTAGTGAATCATCATGCAAAACATGGGAATACACAAGGAGAGGGTCCTAAGAAGATTTTGCAAAGGGGAAAAGTCCCCTAGAGGAAATACCCGATGGATTCAACTTGATAGAGATGCTTCCAATTATTGAGAGTGTGGCATCTAACAATATTAGAGTAGTTATTAGGGTCAGAAAATGAAAGAGGATCAAAAGGATGACCCCAGTATAAGCAAAGCTAACCCTAAGCCTAGTGTGGTTAATAAGAAGATTATAGATGCCAATACCCATGTGGATCTTCTTAAACACAATGGTGCCTCGGAGGAGGATATGCTTAAGAGCAAATGGAAATAAAAACCAAGGAGATGGCTGTCAAGAATCGCGTGATGGGGGGACTTGCTCAAGATGCTGCGCCGAGCACACACAGAATGTACAAGGAGAAGTTCACTCAAGAGACAAGAAGAGAGATGGAGGCCAAAACGTTTTCTTGCTGGTTTCTTCTTCTTCTTCCACACTCTTTTCAATGTACACAAAGTATAGATAAGATACAACATAAAGGAAAGTGGCCTACTAAGTCAAACAATGCATAACCGACTACACTACTCGACTCGCACTATAACTATGCCAGTTGTAAATAGGTGTAACAACCTGAATATAATAAGTAATGAGTCAGTGGCCATGTGAGAGTCATAATGACCACCAACGTGCTAAGTGTAGACATGTGGACCCATCTAACTAGGTGGTCCATCATCAATGTCCACATGTGTTGAGCTTGTTATCTCAACACTCCCCCTCAAGCTCAACTGCATCTCTGCAACTCCAAGTAAGATTTGAAAATTTTGAAGCTTCTCTGTACCCCATGCCTTCGTGAAGATGTCAGCTATCTGATCCTATGTGCTGACATATACCAAGTCAATCTCACCTGCTAGTACCTTCTATCTCACAAAGTGGTAGTGTACCTCAATATGTTTTGTCCTCGCATGGAACACAGGGTTCCTAGCCAACTGTATACTGCTCATGTTGTCACAATAAATGACAACTGCACCTTCCACCTGCACATCTAAATCAGCCAATAACTTTTGCAGCCATACTACCTCACATGCTGCAACAGAAGCACCTCTATACTTAGCCTCTGTACTCGACAAAGCAACTGTAGATTGCTTTTTGCTGCTCCAAGCAACTGCTGCACTACCAAGAGAGAACATGTATCCGCTGGTAGATCTTCTATCAGACATACTACCAGCCCAATCTGCATCTGTGTATCCAAACACCTGTACATCTATACCTGCTTCATAGAAAGGTCCATAATGTAATGTGGACTTTGCATATCTCAATATGCATCTGATTGCATCCAAATGTGGCTTTCTAGGTACTTGCATAAACTGACTCACAAGACCAACAATGTAGCTCAAGTCTGGCCTTGTAATGGTCATGTAGATCAAACTCCCCACTATCCTCCTGAACATAATAGGGTCTTCTATCTCATCCCCAACATCAGCACTCAACTTTACATTCTGCTCCAACGGGACTGAAAGTGGTTTGCATGATGTCATACCATACTTGGACAACATATCCAAGCCATACTGTCTTTGGGAGAGCCATATACCATCATCACATCTGATCACCTCAATGCCAAGGAAGTATCTTAGCTCACCTAAATCCTTCATCTCAAACTTCTTCTTCAAAAAATCCTTGACTTCAGCAATCCCACTATCACTATCACTTGTAATAATCAAGTCATCCACATAGATGACTATGATGACCAAATCTGCATCACCCTTTCTCACATAAAGTGAGTGATCAGCATTAGAAACATAGAAGCCAATATTGACAAGATACTCTCTGATCTTGTCACACCATGCTCTAGGTGCTTGCTTGAGCCCATAGAGCACCTTCTTCAACCTGCACACATATGTGGGATGCTTTAAATCTTCATAACCTGCTGGCTGATCCATATACAATTCTTCCTGCAAATCACCATGCAAGAAGGCATTCTTTACATCCATTTTCTACAACCTCCAACCTTTGGCTACTGCCAAAGAAATCACACATCTAACAGTTGCCATCCTAGCAACTGGACTGAAGGTTTCATCGTAATCTATGCCATATGTCTGGGCATAGCCTTTTGCAACCAGCCTAGCTTTGTACCTACTAATAGAACCATCTGCATTGTGCTTAATCTTATAAACCCACTTACATCCAATAGCTTTCTTGCCTTTCGGCAATGATACTAGATCCCAAGTCTTATTGGCCTCTAATGCAGCCATCTCCTCATCCATTGCTGCATCCCAATGAGTATGACCAACAACATCCTCAAAATAAGTGGGCTCAGCATCCTCAACTAGTTTCACCATATAGGCATAAGCATTGACCCGTGCTCTTTGCACACCTGGATTCCTCACTGAAGGAATGCCAAGCTCATCATCCAAGCTTTCTGAGCCACTGGAGTCTCCATCAAGAACTGCATCAATGCCATCTGACACTTTATTCTTTCCTTTGTCTTTACATGTAGTGCTAGTAGATGCACCTGAAGATGTAGAGCTACTCCTTAGTCTCCCAGACCAAGGACTACCAGATGATGTCTCTGGTCCACTAAGAGTTCGTGATTCTTGCTTTTTAGCCTGCACATGAGTGTCATGATCATCATCATCATCATCCAATGCATCACCACTAGATGCATACCAACTGCTCATTTCATCAAAGATGACATCCTTGCTCACTCTGAACTTACATGTGACAGGGTTATAACAGCAATACCCTTTCTGCTCTAAAGAGTATCCAATAAAGACACACTTTTTAGCCTTTGGATCCAATTTCTTTCGCAACTCATCTGGCACATGAATATACGCAATGCAACCAAACACTTTCAAGTGCGATACATTAGGCTTCTTGCTAGTAAAGCATTCTTCAGGAGTCATACCATGAACTGCAGTTGTGGGAGTTCTGTTCATAATATAAATAGCAGTATGAACAGCTTCAGACCAAAGATGCTTAGGCATATTCTTTTCAACCCATCAAGGCACATGCAACTTCTGCAATATGCCTGTTTTTCCTTTCTGCAACCCCATTTTGATGTGGGATATACCTGCATGTGAACTGTCTCTTTATCCCATGAGACCTCAGAAAATCACTGAACTCATTCAAGAGGTACTCTCCCCCTCCATCTGACCTCAAGCACTTTACTTTCCAGCCTATTTCTCTTTCAATTACAGCCTTGAAAGTTCTAAAGTGCTCAAACGCTTCACTCTTTTCCTTCATAAAATATACCCACAACTTTCTAGAACAATCATCAATGAATGTGACAAAGTATGAACTGCCTCCAAGATATACATTTTGTGTAGGCCCCCAAAAGTCTGTATGCACAACATCAAGGATATTTCTGCTTACATCTCTGTCATGTGAAAAGGGTTGTCTTGCCTGCTTACCAAACTGGCATGCTTCGCATACCTTATGAAATTCTGCAACTCTAAATGTAGGCAAACCTGTAACCAACCCTTTGGACTGCATTAATTTCAGCCTTTGTACATTTGCATGTCCAATGCATTTGTGCCAAATTTCAATGTCTGCAAAACAACACCTTTTCCTTTAACATACATAGTAGCATTCATAGTAGGAATTCCTGCATCCAGAGTAAACATACGTCCAACTCTACTTCCCTTTGCAACTAACCTGCACTTGTCATTGAAGTCTTCTACAAAGCAACCCTTTGCATTAAATCTGACTTGCAGCCCTTGCTCTACCATCTGACCCACTGACACCAAGTTCTTTGTAATAGATGGCACATGTAATACATCTGAAAGACTCTTTGTCTTACCATCATGCAAGGACAAGGGAACTTTTCCAACATGTGAAATTGGGTGGCATGAGTCATTACCTGTCTGCACATAACCTGTATTTTGCAAATCATGCATCTCTCCAAACCATTCTGCATGGCTGCTCATATGATTGGATGCACCTGAATCAACATACCAAACATCTTCATGTGTTCCCTTTCCTGTAACAGCATTCAGCATATGCTGCATAACAAACAGACGTTCATTTTTGTCTTCATTCTATCGTGAAGACGATGCATAGTTTCCTTGTTGCAAGTTACCACTGCGAATATCATCTTTCTTAGCATAACATTGGGCTGCAATATGACCTGTTTTGCCACAGTAGTGATATACAATACCAGAGTTGTTAGAACCTCTGTTCTGCCATTCACCTCTTCCTCTAAAGCTCCCCCTGCCTCTAAAGTTACCACGACCTCTTGAAACCTGCATATCTCCAAATTGCTGATTCAATCTGTTTTGATGGTTGTCACTACCACGTCCTGTACCACGACCTCTTGAGGAGAACCTGCCACATCCCCTTCCTGAAATGGAGTAGAAAGCTTGGACCTATTCACCACTTCTTTCAGATGTCTCACTCTGCATGTTGATCTCTTCAGTGATCATAATGGAGACCAACTCATCGAAATCTGGAAATGGCTTTCTGACATATACGGAAGTTATAAAAGACTTCCAAGCCTTTTCATTATTAAGTCCACCCAAGGTAGATGACACCAAATCATCATCATCGGGCATTGCATCAATCGCTGCCAATGCATCTGCAATGCTCCTTACCTTCAGTGCATACTCATTGATAGACATCTTCCCTTTCTTCAATGTATTCAACTCTTGCTTGAGTTGAATCTTTTGTGCCTTTGTATTTACAGAAAACATACTTTCAAGTATGGTCCAAGCTACATATGAATTCTCTGCATTTCTAATATGTCCCAGCATATTATTGTCAATTACTGCAGACAACCAATACATGACCTTTTTATCTTTTGCATTCCATTCCTTCCGTGCCTTTGTCTCTTCTGCACAGTTGGAGGATCACTCACTTCCGGCTCCTTTTCTTCACCTGAAACAAACTCGTAGAGGCCTTTTTCAATAAGGAAGTTCGTGACACGGAACTTCCATGAAGGGTAGTTATTCTTGTCGAGCTTCTCAATGATGGGGCTTCCACTATTCTCTACCATTATCACAAAATTAATACCAACAGCAAGCAAATTTTCTGCAACCCTCGACCTATAGTGCACAGCAATACACCAGATAGCCTTTTTCATTGTCTGCTCAACAATACATACAATCTGTAACCAGTTTGCAGATAAACCTTGTGTTTACTCGCTAACAAATACCTTTGAACTTACAGATCTGAAATCTGTAACCTGTGCACCCACTTTCGGTCAATATAGTCGAAGACACAGTGTATCCTGAAACTGTTGTCCGCAACCTTGCGGCTCTAAAACGGGGCCTGAGACAGCCTCAGATGCCCAAAATAAAGGGCTTATCTGCAGAATACACAGCTCTCTTCGCGCACACCAAATCTCACTGCAATCTGAGATTTTTTCTCGACCCTGCTTCCGGTGCCTCCATAGGCACTATCCAAGAGAGAGAGTGGAAGAATGGGAGAGCTTCTTACCCGTGGCTTGCTTGCTCAAATCTTGCTTCTTCTCCTTCGCTTCAGCCTTCAAAATCAGCCTCTCTGAGTGGCGCGGCTCTGATACCATGTCAAGAATCGTGTGGTGGGGGGACTTGCTCAAGATGCTGCGCCGAACACACACAGAATGCACAAGGAGAAGCTCACTCAAGAGACAAGAAGAGAGATGGAGGCCAAAACGTTTTCTTGCTGGTTTCTTCTTCTTCTTCCACACTCTTTTCAATGTACACAAAGTATAGATAAGATACAACATAAAGAAAAGTGGCCTACTAAGTCAAACAATGCATAACCGACTACACTAGTCAACTGGCGCTATAACTATGCCAGCTATAAATAGGTGTAACAACCTGAATATAATAAGTAATGAGTCAGTGGCCATTTGAGAGTCATAATGACCACCAAGGTGCTAAGTATAGACGTGTGGACCCACATGATGCACACATATATTCATGAGTAACTTACCCGATCCAATTTGCTAGGAGGTTGAGCTATCAGTTGTGACTTGGACGATTGTGAGACTTACACTCTAATTGTTTGGTGGACATCGCGGCCAATCAGTTAATATTTGGGCATGGGATAAAAAGGATGATTTTGAATACTTACCCAAAATACATGTTTAATGAAAGGATAGTACCTCCCACTCCTAATGGGTGGCACTTGAGGAAACCTCCATAATTGGAACCTCAAGCTCAAGTGACTTCAATGAGGGTTCCACCACGAAGGAAGTTTGTCAAGTGTATTTGAATGAGTCAAAATTTTGATTCATGAAACTCATGTTATAGAGTTAGATCTTGGGACTCTTAATAATCCCCACCCCACCCCAATTAAACTAGGCACTATACTATTTTATGATGAGCATAAGGATTATATGGAACCTCTACAAGAGTTTAGGGATGTATTTGCATGGAGCTATGGTGAATTGAAGGGGATTCCCCCATAGTTGCTATACATACGATCCCATTGAAAGAAAGAAACAAGCCTGCAAGGCAAAAGGTTAGATGAATGCCTTTTGAGTAGCCTCTTTTTGAGAATTTGATGTGCCTAAGAAAGACTGGATTGATATTTCTAATTGAACACACTGAATGGTGCTTGTTGATTATGATCAGAAGGAAAAATAATAATCAAATCTTCCTTTGTGTGGATTTTAGGAAGCTCAACAAGTAGATGGTGAAGGATAGTACTACCCTTTCCCCTTAATCAATCATATTCTAGATCACTTGGTAGGGCATGAGATGTGTTCCTTCATAGATTATTTTTTGGGTTATAACTGAATTGCCATAGCCAAAGAGGATAAGCTAAAAATGACATTTATCAAAGTCTTTGGTACTTTTTCATACCATGCCATGGCTTTTGGTTTATGTAATGGTCTTGGGTTTTGGCAAAAGACTGCCAACAAGACATCTGTTGATAACTCCCCTAAAGATTTTAATGTTTTTATAGAAAATTTGGAGGCTTCCACAATATGCAATAGATAGTCATGGTTGTGCATAAGTGTTTTGAGCACTGTTGTGAGTATTGTATAGCGTTAAATCCTCGAAAGTGTGTATTTGGGGTTGTTTATTGTTTGTTGTTGGGTCATGTGGTGAGTGTGGATAGAATGACTACTACTATCCCTAAAAAGATAGATGTCATTGTTGCCATGAGCCCACCCATTAGCCCTAGGGAGGTGTATAACTTTATTTTATCCACAAGCTATTATCATAGGTTCATTAATGATTGGTTGAGTGCTCACTACCCTTGATGAACCTCTTGTCACACAGCCATATTCTGTAAGGTAGCATTTGAGGATGTTAAGATGGAACTCTCCAAAATGCCAACACTAAAATCTCCCAAGGGAAAGAATCTTTCTATATCTTTATAGCTGCAACAATGCATAATATCAGTTGTCTTTTCCACGTTTGGGAGGTGCATCTATATCATTGGATTGCATTTGCAAGACGAAAGTTGGAAGTTTTAGAGCTTTGTTTTTCTTGGCCTGGTGTTCACCCCACCAAGAAGTTCAAGCACTACATTCTTTATGTGAAGGTGGTGTTTTTCACCAAGGCTAAGGGATTACACCTATTATTGAATTAGCTTCGATCTCATGATCGCCTAGCTAAGTAGTTAGTATCCTTGCAACAGTTTGACTATGAGATTCGGAGCAAGCCACCAAAATGACAAGGTATTGTGGAATGTTTAGTAGATTCTGTTGATCCTAAGAGAAGAGTGGGCTAACATCATCAATAGCAAGGATCTATGTAAGATGGATGTAGCCTCAATTCAATCTTGGTATGCATCTATTACATATTATATGTCCACATGCAACCCGATGAAAACTCTTTTCAAATCTGAAAAGAGAAAGATTGCGCAACAAGCATTGCTTTTTAATAATAGTGGGTACCTTGTATAGAAAAGGCATGGGTGAGATCTATTAACATTGCATGGTGCCCGGGATGCCATTCATTTTAGAAGGAATGTCATGATTCAACATGTGGGGATCATTTTGCTAGATGGTTTATTGCCCAAAAATCTTTACATGCTAGATATTGGTATCTAATAGTTTTCCAAGATGCTTTCAACTATGTCAAGCATTGTGATATTTGTAAGAGGCATGGTGTGAGGGGCAATAGTAAACATCAAGTTACTCCCACTTTAGTGAACTTGCCCTTTGAAAAGTGGGGCATTGATTTTGTGGGACCGATATATCTTTCATCTACAATGTAGAAATGTTATATCATTGTGCTAGTGAAAGACTACTTCACAAAGATATTTGAAGCTCATGCTACGATGAAGGATAATGCCAAGAACACAACTAGTTTTATCATGGAGTAAAGTGTTTGCTATTTTGGTCCACCTACAGAATTGGTATCTAACCGTGGGATACTTTGAATAAGTCATAAAAGCCTTAATCAAAGCTTTGAAAATCAAGCATAACAAGACCATCCCTTATAACCCCCAAGAAAATGGGCAACTAGAGAGTACCAATAAGAAACTTATGGGGATACTATCCAAGGTTATATTAGTGGATACATGTGATTGGGATAAGAGACTATATATGCCTATTTGGGCTTATAACATGGCATTCAAAAGAGAAATAGGCCACACCCCATTCAATTTACTATATGGGGAAGAGTGTATCTTACCCTTGGAGATTGAATTACCTACCATGAGATTTGCTTTAAATCACTCTTTAGGTAAAGAGGAAGTGTTGCAAGCACGTTTGACTTAGCACATCTTGATGAGATCTAATTGTAGACCTTGTTGTATCAAGAGGTAGGGAAGAGGTAGATGAAATTAGTTCACGACCTTTGAGTCAAAAAATATAAATTTTTTAAGGGTCATTTTTTCTTATATTATGATGTACATTGGGAGCTATTTCCAGGAAAGTTAGAACCCAAGTGGAATGGCCATTATAAAATTGTTCACATAGGGAAGAACATCTCTACAACCCTTTTAGCAAACTTGCAAGGGGTAGACTTTAAAACTAAAGTAAAATTCAATAAGTTGAAGCCCTATTATGTGTAGGAGCTCACATAGGACTTGGTGCCCTTTTAGGTCTCCCAAGATCTAGCTTAAATATGCAAAGTGCACCAAGGCAATGGGACAGGTAAATTCATTCCTTATCTTGAGCATCCATACTTATAGCAATGCTACCACCAAGGCTAGGTGATTTGGTAAAGTAAGGTTTATCACATATTGAGTGCTTGAATGACTCTTTCATGTGGGATATTAAGGTCTATTGCCACCATTATCATAGGGTTCTTCGTAGCATATGCCCCCATTGAGTTCAATATGTAAGGAGGGATAGTACCTGGCACATCCTCTCTCTCAACTAGACTTTGATTATCATAAGTACGAATAGGTTGATTGGTGTAGTGTGGCACATTAATGAGACCTTTAGCTATACACTGGAGCTTCTCTAGGGCGTGCCAAGCATGTGAGTCTAGGGGTTTTCATTAAAGACCCCTATCGTAGAGTGGTTGAGCAGGGGATTTTTGCCCCAAAAAAGTGCTCAAAAAAGTGCTCAAAATTTCCAAAATTCAAGGAAAAATTAAACTTCGTCGAAGGTGGCAGAGGAAATTGGATTGATTTTAAGAGACAAGCAACAAATGGGTTTCAAAAGTTCTTTAAAGACCCACCAAGCGATAGTTGGGAAATTTTCATAAATTTTCAAAGTGTCAGACGGGACTTTTGAAAGTGGCCGACACTGGGGGACTTCGAGTCAGCCAGGCAGAAATTTTTGGGAGTCAAATCGGAGGCCGGACGCGGAAATGGTAGTATCGATGGTAGTGCCCGAGGCAAAGGCTGAAGTTGAAGCAATGTAAATGGGCCTTAATAGTAGAGAGGGTGTGACCTTTGGGGCCTCCACCCCCCAAATTTTTGCATGAAGGGGGGGGCCATTTTTTTTCACGCCACAAAAAAATGGAAGCCATGGAGGCATAGGCGATGTGTGAGAGAGAGGCCATGCGGAGACAAAGAACAACCCCCTAATCTGATTACATCAATGATCTTCTAATCTTCTTTGCTTCCTATCACCTTGCTTCACACGAGGAATGGTTGCCCGAATGACCTGGTCCAAATTCAATCTTACTCTCTCCTCCCTCTCTCTCTTCCAAATGGTAGTTCATGTGGGGAAAATCAAGAAGGAGAGGGGCTGAATGATGCTTATGATTGGATCGCTCCAAGATTGGGATAAATGAACTTGGCTTCAAGAAGCTTCAATAATTCAGCCTTTACCAGAGCTAAATAATTAGGATTCATACGCCTTTGTCTCTGCCTCACAGGTTTGGCATTAGGGTCTAGGTCAATGTGGTGGGATCAATCCCCTTTATATCTTTGTACGACCAAGCAAACACGTCTAAGTTCTCTTTTAGTAAGTCTCACAGGACCACTAGTTCTTCTTCTAGAAGATTGAGACCCACTTTAAGGTGACATTCAGTACTGTCAGTATCCAGGAACATCACTTGCCTTTCACCTTCCACTTCGTGGATAAATGTCCCACGGATTGCTTCTGGATAGAGGTCTCACTCCTTCAAGGGAGTAGTGTCATTGTCTGATGTTCCACTAGAACCAGTGTCCTCCTTCTGAACAGATGACTCGTTTGTCTGTTGAGATTGCTGGAAGGGTATCGGAACTTTATTTGCTTCTATGTGAGTGGTGATTTCTTCTAGACTTAGGGATTCATCTTCAGATGATGCATCTAAGAATGTCACATAGCACAAACCTTCTATAAGCCGTGGCTCTGATGGCTCTAGCTTCTATTGACAAGGGGCATCATCATCATCTTTTCTCCAGAATGAATGGTCAGGGCAACACGAGCCACTGGTGAACTTAATTTTTATACCTTTGATCCATTGCTTATGCAGATTCTGCATACTTTGTGGTCCATTGGTCAACCCAAATGGAACCATGGTCATGCCATCCAACACCTCGGGATCTTTAGCCTATGAGGTCTCTGTAGGGACATCAACATGATTGTCCACTATCAGAGGAACTTCTTCATCTATACTTTCATAACCTGCTTCATTTTCTTCCTCATCATTTTCATCCTCTTCCTCTGGAGGCTCTATCTATGCTTCTGTAAAGGCTCTGTAGGAGAAGAATAGATCTTCCACCTCTGTGTCTACTTCTGCTCCTGCTTTTGTCTCTGGCTCTACCTCTGCTTCTGTCTCTGCTTCTAACTCTGCAACTGCCATGTAACAGGGAGAACAGTACATCCATGCTTCTATCTCACTGTCAGAGGTGATTTCAGTGGTCACTTCAAGTTGAGGCAGGAGGTATTCTCCCATGGACAAAGACTTTGCTTCCTTCGGTAGTTGGCTTACAATGCCCACTGTTAGGGACTGTGCCTCTGTTTTCTTAGAAAAATTTTATTTAACAACCTCTTTGTCTCCTGATGTACCATCTATACCTTCATTGGAGGAGTTTGATAAGACTTCGATAAATGTGGATCCATTGCCCTTTTGCGATCCATACAATTTCAACACCACTTTATTGGGTCCTCTGCCTAGGATTAGGGTTCCTTTGAACTAGTCTGTCCTGGCTCTTGCTTCAAAAACCCAAGGTCGCCCCAATAGCAGAGGGTACGAGGTTCCATAAGAATTTGGTTTCACCACCAGATAGGTCAGTTCATCAGTAATCTTTTCCTGCAACCAAAGGCTTGATTCTGCTCTGATCTGTGAGTCTGATAAGCCACTGTGTAGGTTGCATACCTTGTAGGTCTAGGTCCTTCATTGTCACATCGGTCATTATGTTTACTGATGAGCCTCCATCAATCAATGCATCTGCAATGAAGCAACCTTCAATCCACACGCCCGTCTCTGGGGTACCAAGATCTAGTAAGGCATTGGCTACACCCACTTCTTTTACAGGCTCTAGGGCCTTATTGATCTTGGTCACTGTTGAAGGAGCAATCCTTAGTCCACATCTTCAAGTCAAGATGCTTTTGAATTTCTTTCGGTAGCTAGGAGACAGCATCAGCAACTATCGGAACGTTAAGTTTGGTTTAAAAGTGTCTAGGTCTTTTACCAAGTCATATTCTTTGATAGAATCCACGGGCTTCTCCAGCCTGTTGGGGAATGGGGCTACACCCATTTTCATCTTTCCTTTTTCTTCTAGCAATAGCAGCATTGACACTTCCTGTGTTTCTAGAGTTGCTTCTGTGTCATCTATCTCCTGGACCTCTGGTCCTATTTCTGGGACTGTCTTTATGACTCTCTATGACACTTCAGTGCTCTGTACTGCACTGTTCTGTCATGTACTGCTCTATCTCTCTATTGGCAGGTTGAACTTCCAACTCCACCAAATTGGAGGCAAGCTCTTGTGCCTTCTGCTGGCTATTAGTGGCATTGGCCTTGACAGGGATTGGACTTGGACAGCCCTTTGCATCGGCTGCATAAGGTCTTGTAATCCATAGATCTTCTAGGTTTTTGATAGTTCAGGGAGATATGACCCTTTTCTCCACATCTGTAACATTCCACCTCGGATCTCTGACCACCGCCAGACTGTTGTCCTCTATAACTTTGAGAGGGAAACCTCATTGGACCAAAATTAGGACCAAACTCCCTAGGCTTGGGTCCAATGTCATGCGTTGTCATTTTAGATTCTAGCAAGTTGAATCTTGTATTTTCATCTTTATGTCTTCATTCATGCATCTCTTTTAGAGAGCAGATATCCTCTGTATGGTTCTTCCACAAACAATAGGAACAGCAGGCTATAGGAATGGTTGGTTTTTGGGTACATTCAGTGGCTAAATGTCCCACTTGATGGCACTTTCCGCACCATGTATTAGAATGCTTCACATCTCTCCCAGCTCTTGCAGTAGTAGATAGATTAGTAGTATTCACCTTCAGCGTCTGTAGTTGCTCTATAATTATATCTATAAGCTCTTTCTTGATACTTGCGATTGAGTTGGATAAGTAGTCCTTTAGATTTTCACCTCCTAAAGTACTTGTAGTAGGGTTTTGGAAAGCTTCTATAATTACTGCATATACAGGTTGGGTTGATCCAGAGGGTCATCTGTTTTGGTTCTGATTCAGAGCTCCCATTGAGACTTGGGGTTGTTGATTCTAGTTGGTAGGGTTCCACTGTTGTCGAGTCGCCATTGGAGGAGCTGTTTGAGGCCATTGTTGTTGTGGTTGAACCATCATTTGAGGCACTGTCGTCTGTGACAACCATTGTGGATTAGGTGCACTATACTACGGCACTGTTTGCATCTGGAGATAGGGGTAGGGAACTGTCCCTGGGACTGCATTTGGTGGGTATACTATTCCTGGCATGGGAGGAGGTAAGACTCCTCTTCCTGGAGTCATTGACAACCTTGCTTCAACTTCGTCATACAATCTTGCACCTTCCATTGCAGCTTGCAAATTGACTAGTCTTCTCAATTCCACAAACTTGCAAACTTTTTGTTGTAGGCCTCTGAGGAACACTCCTTTCTGGATACCTTTGTCCAAATGATGGTTAGTCCATCTCTTCAAGATGGATTCCATTCGCGAGACATAAGCTTCTACTCTTTCTCCAGAGGACTGACTTAGGTTCATGAACTCCTCTCGCATTCGCTCTTCAAAACCTTCATGCTTGAATTTAGTGAGGAAGGCCAACATCAGGTCATCCCATGTGCCAAAGTTCCTGCTACTTGTCTCTCATACCATTGAAAAGCCACACCTTTGAAAGTGGTGGGAAAGATTGCTAACCAATGCTCAGGGGTTCTTGCATTGTTAGCCACGCATGCTACCATAAACTCTGCTACGTGAAGATCAGGGTCTTCATTGTACTCTCCCTTAAAAATTGGCAATGAGACCACATTTGCTGGCCTGTCATCAATATTTCCAGGATGAATCTGACTAGGAAGGGGACCTTGAGTCACCATGGGGACTTTTGTAAAGAGTGCTTTTGGGGCGTCAAAGCAAGCTCATTTTCAATCTTGATTCTTGCCTTCTCTCTTCTCACGTACCTCTGGACTCATTCTAACACTTTCCTCTTGATGGTGTCATTCATCAGGGGGTTGGCTCCAACCAGTTGGTCTGTACTCAATGGAATAGAATCAGAGGGGCTTCAGTCTCTAAAGGACTCTCTGGCCAAAATTTCTTCTACTTCCTTCTTTTCAACATCTCTGAATTCAGAGGGGGAGATATTCCATTATGAAAGTATAAAAACTCATTCTTCTTAGGGTCGTTGTTGTGCCATCATCATAATAATGCCAGCTTCTGAGGGTATCAATAGTGTATGTTGTAAAGAACACTCTGTCTACCAACTTCCAGTGGGTTGCTAATTGGACAAATAGAAGATTGTCAGAACACCAAGAATTCTACGTATCTTGCTGTTGAGCATCCACGAACAAATTCCAACTCTTTTCTTTCTTGTTTTCGTGAACCTCCACCAACCACGACTCCTGAAGCTTCTTCACGATCTTCCACTTAATTATGTCTAGAAACTTCTCAATGAATGCCAAATCTTCCATGGATGGTCATTCTCTCTGTTTTTTCCCTTCAGTTTGTTCCCAAACAATTTGCCACCAAGATGCAAGTTTCTCTTGCTTTAACAAGAAGAGGAAATATCCACCACATAGAGCTTGCATCATGATGGTAATATGTTTCTGCCATTGTGGGATGAACTTCTCGTAGAAAGTGTCTTTGGCAATAAGAATCTCCAACTCTTCGGTGGAAGAAGGAACTTTGCAAGGATCCATTAAATTCTCCTCTTCTTGGTAATGCCATTTCTTTCATTTTTAGCCTCTTCTGATGCTTGTTGATGGCAAGTTTCCTCGGCTGCACACAAAAAACATGGAGCCCCAAGAGAGACACCAAGGAAAAGGGATTTGTACTGCAAGCAAATCTATCTTGTAACATCAACAAGCTTTTGTTTCATTCTTTTGATGACCAAAACAAGGAAAACAGCAAATCTTCATGTATCAACATAGTAGATATCTCCCACGGATTTAATTGAATCAACCATAATCTTTAACATCTTCATAGAACCAACATAACAAACAAGAACACAAAAGAATACACCATTTTTTAATGGAAATCAATCATATATTATTCATCTTCATTATCTTCAAAGTTTTCTCTCTCAAGCTCTCATAGTAGATACATTGTTTTTTAGGCATAGAACTGAGTTTCTCTCACTTCTCTCTCTCACATACTCTTTCCCTCTCAATAATACATCATAGCCTCACTATAATACTCAAGAATGGCACTCAATAATCCTTCTTAGTTCGTGGATGCACCTCCCAAGAGGTATGGGAGGTATGAAAGGGCACCAGAGCCACTACAGTATCTCTTCATAGCTCACTAATGTCACTGTCACTTCAGTCTTCTCTTCAGCCTTCAGTAGCTACTTCTTGCCATTTTTTTAAGCTCTTTTGAACTTAGATTCATCCTTTCCAAAAGTTATAAAACTTTCCCAAAGTCACATATACATTCTACAGAATACTTATAGAAGATCTACAGAATAGAACAGAACAGGAACAGAGCAGAGACAGAGGCTCTACAAAAGGTCTACAGAGGGTTACAGAAGGTCATCAGAGAACAGCAAATCCTCATAACTCATACCAAAACCATTCCAAATTATCAAAAACTATTCAATAATATTTCAAAATACCTCAACCTTCATCAATCATCAATCCATGCTTCATACAGAAGAAAATCAGAATAAAACAGAAGCTAAACAAAAGGTATCAAAACCAATTAGAACCTCAACAGAACCTATCAAAACATCATAGAGCCTCATATTTCTACTAAGAATCATCATGATCTTTCAAAAAATAATATCATCCAAAACACTCTCAAAAACTTCCAAAAAACAACCAAACATCACTCAAAATCCATCAAAAATCAACCATTCAAACCTAAAAAACAACAAAAAGCAGTCAAAATTTCAGTCTTTTTCCACTCTCAACAATCATATATATGGTGAAATATAAGGCCTTTCTTATGGGGTAATTTTTAGCCTGACATGGTGATATCCACTATTTACTGGTAAAAGGCAACTCGTAGCTAGTGATCAACTAGTTGAATAGGACCTAGAGTATGAGGGATCCCATTCTGTGGGGGATGTACCATCGTGCAACCTTGCATATGCTTAAGAATATTGAGTTCATGACTTGTCAATTGATTCCTCGTCAATGAAACTACTTAATAGATTCCCTAGCTAATTATGCGTTTATTGAAGATATATTTGTCAATTGTGGTCTTAAGGGGGTTCTAGAATTATCTGATGTCATTAGCCTAGGGCTACTTTAGGGATTGCTTACTAACATGTCCTGCTTTGGACGCCGATGGGTTAATGAGTTTGGTAGCGATCAATCACCTTCCAACCTTTTCATAGAAGCATCAGATCATTCAACACCATATTCATTGGATGCCCCTTGCTATTTATGTAGAGCATTAGCCAATAATTTGATGCATCTAGTGTATGGCCTGAGTGGCCCATTCCTTAGTCTAGATTTTGTGCTTTATAAGAGTTTCTGTGGAGATCAAGGGTTTAGATAAGCATTGTTTTTCTGAGTTTGGGATTGGATTGACATATCACATTAGGCCAAGAGGGCCATATCATTTTCTTCCTTTGGTGAAAATACTATTAACCTGTGTGTTGTTGATTGAGTTGGGTTGTGCAAGTTAGCCCACCTACAGTCAAGGGAGGTTTTCAAAATTTCAAAGTGGATCCTTCTTCACTCTACCACCTTTTTTTTTGTTAATTAGTGCTTCATGTTTTGAGAAAGGGATAGGGATCACTTGTCTATCATCTTCCATGGGTCTGAGGCCAAGACATAAGCTAGGGCTTGAGGGACCTTGCTAAGTTGCATGTCTCGATTACTAGTTTTTGGATTGCGGATGTGCATGGGTGGCCTTGAGTGGCATGTTGGTCTTCTTGATGATCAATAGGGGGCTATTTCTCCTCTCCAAGGTAGATTACCTAGTTAGGAGTGCATAGTGTGATTTCTTATTGGGATAAAGACCCTAGTATGTGAGGGGCTAGGATTTGAGTGTGGCCTATGGGTAAAAATCTATAACTAGTCCCATCATGGAAAAATAATAATAATTGTACTGCTAATAATAAAGAGCTAGAAGACACTTGTCACCTCATGAGGGCATGGTAGGTTTCTAGGTTCAAGTCATCAGGCCTGAGATTGAGGCCATGTCCTCCTTGGGATGAGACCTAGCTAAGGGATTAGAATGAGAAAAATAATATGAAACAAAAGTTGGGTGTCACCTTGCAAGGTTTTGGTAGATTCTTGGGTTCGAGTCAAGGCCAATTTCTTGATCTTCTTGGGGCACTATAGTCAAAGAAATGGTTGTCGAGTCATCCCCACTAAGAAGAAGAAGGAAAAAAAAGAGAAAATTTATATAAAATATATATTCATGATAATGGACTGGTGAAAAAATTCATAAAGGGGATATTGGGCTCATCTTTTTATGTTTGTTATTAGTGGGTTCTAAGTGGAAGGGAATCAGTGTGGGCCTCTTGCTAGTGCTTGTGTGCCTTTTGTGAGATTAGATTATCCCCTAGGTGTCTATCTAACTAGGCTAGGTTGGCATTTGGGTCACCTTATAAGTGTTTGACAGTAGGAATAGTTATTGAGTGTTATTTCCCCTTGGGGAAACCCTCATATCTTGGTCTTAGTTTTGGCCATTGGATCTATAACGTGTCCGCTTGTCTGCTTGTGGGACACATCTTAGCAGCCGATCGGGAGGAGGGTCTAGAAGGCTCCGCCTGGCACTCACAGGGAATGACACAGGGTTTGTGATCTAGGTCTTCTCGAGTCTGCCCCGAGCGGAAGTGTCCAGCCGTTCCCACTTGGGATCCACCTGAGTCAGGGTTCCTTTCCTATCAGCAAAGTCTCTAGGAAGAAGCTAGCGTCGAGCTCCAGATGTACCACTTTGTGTAGGAACAACAGAGTCGAAGCGGATTCATGCTGCACTTGGTTCATGGAGAATGGGAAACAAGAGGGATGCGAAGCTCAACCTCTCTACCATACGGCATAGTCCCATTCATTTTCCCTAAAATAGAATAAATTGGGATTCTGCATCTACTGACACTAGGTCTTCATAGTTTTATTATCTCATCTTTTGAGAAAAGTTTCCAAGCTAACCGGGACCACCCTTCTGTAGGACGGACCTAAGTCACCTCCACCGCACTTTCCTCAATTTGCTTTAGTTATCTAATTACCTAACACATTACGTTTTGACATGCAAAATCAGTTTCCTTAATTAATCAAATTAGTCACGGGTTCCTTCATGTAACTTAGGCACTAACACAAAAGCAATGTCAAGAAAGTTCCTTTTTCTCCAATATCCATTCTTTATTTATCATAATCCTGGATACATCCAATATCACGCCCGAAGGCTATCCCAGCAATCTATAGGATTGCTGCTCCAAGTTCCGCCCATTGACTAGTACACGGGCCTCGAGATCCCATCTCGAGTCACGTCGGCCTCTTGTGCGAGATCCGGAGGCAAGGGATTTACAGTCAGAGCCTCCCCTGGCACCCAAGCATCCTCCCGCTCCAAACAGCACCCACGGAGAGACCTCTCACGGTGGGTTAGGTCCATATACCCAGTGCGGCTATAACAACCTCCTTGGATGGGGCCAGGCAGACAGTCGGAGGTATATGTTCCTGCCTCTCCCTCCAGGCTTTCAACTGCTGCTGCTGCTGGAGGTGACAACTCAGGGAAGGGGGGCACACTCTCTATCCGTCCCGAGGGAGGGGAGGGGCCTCCCCTTATATAGGAGGGGGAGAAGGTGGGTGGCATGGCCAACCCTCCCACCTGGGGATTGCATGCCCCCCCATCACCACCACTCCCACTCTCTCTTCCCCGACGTGCTGTCGGCGGGGAGAGAGGGGGGAGTAAAAAATTTTGAACTGTTGATAATAAAAAAAATTTGAAATTAAAAAGGGGGTGTTCCTATGGGGGAGAAAACATGGGATTATTACATCCTCTCCCCCTTAGAGGAATCGAGATGTCCTCATCTCGAGAGGACCTAGGGGTATTGTTGGTTGAGAGTATCTTCATCCATCCAGGTGGCATCCTCTTCGGGATAATATTTCCACTGGATGAGGTATTCTCTCAAGGTTCTTGACCTCAAAGGCCTCTCCGTGACATCTAGGACTCTATCCGGTCGTAGCTCAAGGACTCCTTGGCTAGGCATTACAATTTGCCGATCATCAAGTACATGATTCGGATTAGGTAGATATTTTTTCAATAGGCTAATGTGGAATACATTATGAATCTTTAGGGTTGCGGGCAGCTGTAGTCTGTAAGCATTAGGCCCTAGGCACTTAATGATCTTATAAGGTCCACAATACCTCAGACTTAGCTTCTTGTACTCAGGATAGTGAACTCTTTTTAGGATGTACGTGGATGAAGACCATATCACCTTCAACAAAGGATCTGTCTTGCCGTTTCAAGTCCGCGTAAGCCTTCTGTCTATCCTTGGCAGCTTGGATGTCTTGTCTTATTGAATTGATTTGATCATCCATATCTTCCAGCATCTACCTTGAAGCTTCTACCCTCAAAGTTGGATCCGAGAAACTCAAAGGGGTACGGCAATCGTGCCCATATAATGCTTGAAAAGGGGTCATCTGAATACTTTGTTGGTAAGAAGCATTGTAGGCAAACTCAACCAGTGGCAAATATTAAATCCACCTTTTGGGTTCGCGACAGCAGTATGCCCTAAGCATATCTTCAATGACTTGATTGACTCGTTCTGTTTGATCATCAGTTTGGGGATGGTAAGCTGTACTGAAACAGAGTTGAGTCCCAATAGCCTCAAAGATAACCCTCCAGAAGTGTGATGTGAAGAGAAAGTCATGATCACTAATGATTCTTTTGGGTACCCATGCAGTTTGAATATTTCCTTGATGAATAATCTTGCGATGTCTGAGGCTTTATAGTTTGTCTTGACATGGATGAGATGTGCAACCTTGGTGAGCATATCTACTTCAACCATAATAGAGTTGTATCCTCCCTGAACTTGGGGTAGGCTAACAATGAAGTCCATACTAATGAACTCCCATTTCATTTGGGGAATGTCAAGTGGTTTCAATTTCCCAGGCATTTTGACATGTTTTGCCTTAATGCATTGACAAGACAAACATTCCGTAACATATTTGAGAATGTCATCCTTGAGCCTATCCCAATAATAGCTTTTCCTGACCGCATTAAGGGTCTTGGCATAGCCAGGATGTCCTGAGAAAGGGGAGTCATGGGCTTCCCAAAGTATCTTCTGCTTGAGAGTTTGGCTTGCAAGGATACATAATCTTGTCCTAAAGTAGACAAGTCCACCACTGACAGAGAATTCTTGATACTTCATCTTTAGCTTCGGGTCTTGATCCTTGATGGGGATCTCCCTTAGCAATTTCTGATAGACTGGGTCATGATATGCCTCTTCTTTAGATAGCTCAAGAATTGGGTTGTTTGGCATTGATACCTTTGTGGCTAGAGATCTTGCTATTGATGGATCCTGCAAAATAAGAGAATTTAGAAATGCCTGACTGAGTACATCGGCAACAACATTCTCTTTTCCAAGCCTGTATTTGATTTCAAAATCATATTCTTCTAGCACTTCGATCCATCAACGTTGTCTCATATTGAGCTCATTCTGGGTGAAGATCCATTTAAGACTCTTGTGGTCCATCACTAAGGAAAATTTGTTACCTAGCAAGTAATGTCTCCAAATTTTGAGAGCATGGATGACAGCCAACAGCTCCAGATCGTGGGTAGCATAATTCCTTTCATGGCTCTTCAATTTCCTTGAAAAGTATGCTACGGGATGACCTTCTTGCATAAGCACACATCCTAAAGCAAGTGTGCTAGCATCAGTTTTACCACTTCAAACTCCTTACTAAGATCAGGAAGTTTCAGGATGGGTGTTGGCACTAAGCTTTGCTTTAGTTTGTCAAAGCTGGTCTGCTCGGCAGGTGACCATACAATTGCTACTTGCTTCTTTAGTAGATCAATCAGAGGTGCTGCAATCAAAGCATAATCTTTGATGAAAATCATGTACCATCCTATCAATCCAAGAAAGCTATGTATTTCTTTGACAGAAGTTGGAGTTGGCCATTCTAGAATGTCTCTGACCTTAGTTGGATCTACTGAAATTCCTTCCACTGATACAATGAATCCCAGATATTCAATCTGTCGCTTGAAAAATACACACTTCTTCTTCTTGGCATAAAGCTTGTGTGCTCTCATTGTTTCAAGAACAGTAAGAAGCTGGGGTTCATGGTCTTTTTCCTATTTAGAGTAGACTAGGGTATCGTCAAATAAGACAAGTACGAAGTCATCAAGATAGGGCCTAAAGATATCCTGCATCAACCTGTTGAAGATAGCAAGAGAATTTGTCAGCCCGAATGACATCATTAGGAATTCAAAGTGTCCATACCTTGCGCTGAATGCAATCTTCGGGATATCTTCTTCCTTGATCCTTATCTGATAATATCCAGATCTAAGATCTATCTTAGAGAAGATCTTCACACCTTGAAGACGGTCAAGTAATTCATCTATTCTTGAAATGGGGTATTTATTTTTGATGGTTGACTGATTCAACCCTCTGTAGTCAATGCATAGACGAAGCGTTCCATCTTTCTTGTTTTGGAACAGTACTGGAGCTCCCCATGGCGAACTGCTAGGATGGATGTAGCCTTGGTCTAACAGTTGCTTGAGTTGCTCTTTCAGTTCAATAGCTTCTGGGATGGACATCCTATACGGCCTCTTTGCGTCTGGTGCAGCTTCTCCTGGCGCCAGCTTGATTTCATGGTCGACTTCCCTTTGAGGAGGAAGTTCTGTCAGCTCTTCAAGAAATACGTATGTGTATTCCTTTAACCATGAAGGTTCTTCCCTAGATTATGTCAAGATTGTGGGAGAGAAGGAAGGAGTCTCACTTGTAGCTTTCTTGCTTGCACAATGGGGGAATACGCACACAGGTGGAGGTTGAAAACAATTTTCCTCTTCTTAGTTGTGTAAGCCAAAAGAACTCTAGTACAAAGAAATAGAAGAACCATATATATGGGTCTCAAACCAAACTCAACTAACTAATGTGGCATACTAACTGAGCCACGAACTAGAGTAGATAAGGATAGCTGTCATCTAGCTATTATTCATGGGTGGTGTACCAACCGCATCTGTAGCTAACAAGTCGGTGACGTAAATGCACAACGGTCACCCTGGCATATCATGAGTGGAGCTCGATATCTCAACACTCCCCCTCGAGCTCAATCCCAATTCCTGCACAATAAGCAAGTCTCTGAACTTTCGCAGCTTCTCTGCACCCAATGCCTTCATAAATATGTCAGCTACCTGATCCTCTGTGCTGACATAAACTAGATCAATAAGACCTAGTAAAACCCTCTCCCGCACATAGTGATAATGCATGTCAGTGTGCTTTGTTCTAGCATGATAGACTAGGTTATTTGCCAAGTGTATACTACTCATGTTATCACAATAAATGACAACTGGCCTATCTGTAGGTTGATGCATATCATAAAGGAGCTTATGCAACCAAGCTACCTCACATGCAGCCATTGATGTGCCCCTGTACTCAGCCTCTGTGCTCGATAAGGCAACTGTAGGCTGTTTCTTGCTGCTCCAAGTGACTGCAACACTCCCAAAAGAGAACACATATCCACTAGTAGATCATCTATTAGAAATACTACCAGCCCAATCAGCATCAGTGTATCCATGCAACTGTATCTGAACCCCAGTCTCATAAAGTAGTCCATACTGCAATGTGGACTTCACATACCTGAGTATGCGTCTAGCCGCATCCAAATGCGGTTTCCTTGGAGCCTGCATAAACTGACTTGCCAATCCAACAGCATAGCTCAAATCTGGCCTGGTAATAGTCATATAAATCAAACTTCCTACTATGCGTCTGTACATAGTAGGGTCTTCCAGAAGCTCACCTCACATTCTGCTCCAAAGGAACTGAAATAGGCTTACACCCTGTCATCCCATATTTGGACAGCATGTCCAATCCATATTGCCTCTACAAGAGCCGTATCCCACTTGGTGATCTAATCACCTCAATGCCCAAGAAATAATGCATCTCTCCCAAATCCTTCATCTCAAACTTCTGCTTCAATAGCATTTTCACATGAAGGATATCTTCATCACTGTCACCTGTCATAATCAAATCATCAACATAAATGACAAGTAGCATAATACCTTTCTCTGTTTTTCTCACATAAAGTGAGAAATCTGCCTTGGAAATTTGAAATCCAATAGTGACAAGATACTGTCCTATCTTGTCAGACCATGCTCAAGGTGCTTGCTTCAAGCCATATAAGGCTTTCTTCAACCTGCAAACAAACTCAGGATGAACAGCATGCACATAACCTGGTGGTTTCTCCATATAGACCTCTTCTTGCAAATCACCATGCAAGAAGGCATTCTTTACATCCATCTGATGTAAAGACCATCCCTTTGATGCAACCATAGCAATGACTGCTCTTACGGTTGCCATCCTTGCAATCGGACTGAATGTTTCTTCATAATCAATGCCATATGTTTGTGCATACCCCTTGACTACTAATCTTGCCTTGTATCTATTCACAGAACCATCTGCATTGTGTTTCACCTTATAAACCCACTTACAACCAATTGCATTCTTATCTTTAGGCAAAGGTACCAATTGTCATATAGCATTTGCTTCCAAGGCATCCATTTCTTCATCCATGGCTTTCTCCCATTTTTCTTTTTCCATGGCTTGCTCAAAAGAAGTGGGTTATGGTTCCTATATCACTTTGACCATATAGGCATAGTGAATGGCTGTAAATCCATCATATTTCAGCCTATCCACAGGATACCTAGCTCTTGTAGACCTGCGCAAAGTAGGTTCACTCCTAGGTGCTCTCAAAACATCCCTGGTCTTCCTTACTCCAGGTGTAACAATAGAAGGAATACCCAACTCATCATCAATGCTCTATTCTGAGCCACAGGATTCACCATCCACATAAGAGTGACCTGCATTCACATCAAACATGGGCTGATCTACCTTCTCTTTTCCTTTTCGTGATACCTGCATATCACTATCTGCATTGCTTTGAGAAGATTCTCCTGATCTCAATCTGCCTGTCCATGCTGAAGAATGTGAACCACTGCTAGAGAACGCTCCAGGTCCACTAATATTTTGTGATGGGTGCTGTGAATTCTGTGCAGCATTACCATTTTGTGCATCTAGATTATCAATCACATTTACTGGTTTATACCAGCTACTCATCTCATCAAAAACAACATCTCTGATCACTATAAACTTATGAGTAGAAGGGTTATACCATCTATACCCTTTTTGCTGTAGAGAGTAACCAATAAAGATGCACTTCTCAGCTTTTGGATCCAACTTGGATCTCAACTCATCTGGCACATGAACATAGGCAATGCAACCAGGAATTTTCAAATGAGAAATATCTGGTTTCCTACCAGTATAGCTCTCCTCTGGAGTCATGCCATGTATTGCTGCAGTGGGAGTCCTGTTCATTATGTAGACTGCTGTAGCAACTGCCTCAGCCTAGTAAAAATCTAGCAAGTCTTTTTTGTTGAGCATGGCATGAGATACCTCTTCAATATGCCTGTTTTTTCTTTCTGCAATTCCATTTTGCTGTGGGGTATGACTACATGAATATTGCTACTTTATGCCATGCTCCTGCAAGAACCTTGCAAACTCATTTGAGAGATACTCTCCCCCTCCATCTGACCTTAGGCATTTTATTTGCAGGCCTGTTTCTTTTTCAACCATAGCTTTAAGAGTTTTGAAATGCCCAAAAACTTCACTTTTCTTTTTCATAAAATACACCCAAACTTTTTTGCTATAGTCATCAATTAAAGTGACAAAATAATAACAGCCTCCAATAGATGCAGCTTTAGTAGTCCACACATCAGAGTGGATTAATTCCAATGGCTTTTTACTCTCTTGAACATGTCTAGGAAATGGTTTCCTTGCTTGTTTTCCAAACTGATAGGCTTCACATACCTTATGCATTTCTGCAACCTTGAATTTAGGCAATCCTGCAACAATATTTTGGGCTTGCATTGATTTAAGTCGATGTACATTAACATGACCAATGCGTTATGCCAGATATCAATATCTGCAACTACACCGGTCCCATGTGCAAACATTGCTGCACTCAATTCAGGCATGTCTGCATCCAATGTAAACATTCTGCCCTTCTTCTTTCCTTTTGCTATCAAGCGACCTTTATTTTTCATATCCTCAACAAAGTATCCATGAGAATTAAATCTGACCTGCAAGCCCTACTCAACCATTTGACCAATAGAAACTAGGTTCTTGGTGATATTCGGGACATGAAATACATCCGACAGGTATTTCTTTTTCCTATCCTGCATAGACAAATGAATTTTTCCAATGTGCATAATAGGATGTGCAGTATCATCACCAGTCTCCACAAAACCTGGTTTTTCCATTTTCCTTGCATCCTACATCCATTCTGCATGACCTGTCATGTGGTTTGATGCACCTGAGTCAACATACCACACATCGTTGCTTTCTTCTGCACTTGTCATAGAATTGGTTATGTGCTGCACCATAAACAAATGCTCATTTCTGTCATCACCCTGTCTACTAGAAGATGCATAATTCCCTTGTTGCAATTTTCCATTCATGATGTCATTCTGCTTTTTATAGCAGTCTTTAGCCATATGACCCATTTTACCACAGTAGTAGCATTCAACATTGCTGTTTGCATTTTGGCCTCTCTGCCATCCACCACGACCTCTTTGGCTCCCCCTGCCTCTAGAGTTACCATGTCCTCCTCCATAGGACTGGTTTTCTTGAGTTTGCTGCATATTCTGATTTCTACCACGGCCTCCAGCGGCCTCCTCTACCTCTGCCTCTACCTCTTCCAGCATTTGAGTAGAAGATAGCTTCTTTTGAAGTTCCTCCTGAAGAAGATGCACCGCCATTTCTCTGCTCCTTAGAAATTAGAAGAGCAATCAACTCCTCAAAATCAGGAAATCTTTCACGGACGGAAATCGATGTTCGGAACTGTGCACAATCCTTTCCTAGACCATTCAAGGTCACAGAAACTAAATCATTATCTTCCACTGGCGACCCAATGGAAGCAAGTGCATCTGCGATCTTCTTCACCTTCATATGGTAGTCATTGATGCTCATACTTTCTCTTTGCACATTGTGCAACTCTTGCTTGAGCTGCATTTTCCTGGCTTGCGTATTTATGCTATACATTTTTGACAAAGTATCCCATGCCTCCTTTGGCGTACTTGCATCCTGAATATGCACAATCATAGAGTTTGAAATACTGATAGACAGCCAGTACATAACTTTCCTGGCTCTCTCATACCATCCTTTAAATGCCTGCATTTGCTGTTAATTGGGAACATCAGGAAGAACTGGTTCTTCTTCATTTCCTGCAACGAATTCCCAATATCCTTTTCCCATAAGGAAATTCGTCATTCTAAACTTCCATGCCTGGAAGTTGTTCTTGTCAAGCTTTTCAGTGACAATCTGTGAAAGAGAATCAGATGCCATTACAGAACACTGCAAAGAATTCTGTCACTGCAAAAAACACAGCTTCAGCCTCACAAGGGCAACTCTGCAAAACTGACGAAAGTGGTATTTGACCACACAATCACTTCCTAGTGACGATTTTGCATCAACAGGCAACAAGGATGATTCTGTAACTCCCAATGTCTCTGCGCACCGGCATACGATGCAATTTCTACAGTAACTTTTCACCGACCTGTAGAACAGTGGTCGCACAGCAAAAAACAGGGCCTTTTCCTGAGTGCATGCGGAAAACTTCCGCCTCCAAAACAGGCCCCAAAATGGCCTCGAATCAAGAAAACAAGGCAACCAAGGGCTAAAGCCCTGACCCACAGCATATACTGCCCTCTTGCTACACCTCGAAGGTTCTCTCAATTTGAGACAATGCACTCTTGCACTTTCCGACTGTGCTACCTACAGAGACTTGCTCCCAAACTCGAAAAATGAAAGCAACACTGGTCCTCTTACCAGAACACCGCGAACTTGGTTTGCCTTCTTGAGCTCCTTACCACGAACCAGGCTCTGATACCATGTCAAGATTGTGGGAGAGAAGGAAGGAGTCTCACTTGTAGCTTTCTTGCTTACACAATGGGGGAATACACACACAGGTGGAGGCTGAAAACAGTTTTCCTCTTAGTTGTGTAAGCCAAAAGAACTCTAGTACAAAGAAATAGAAGAACCCTATATATGGGTCTCAAACCAAACTCAACTAACTAAGGTAGCATACTAACTGAGCCACGAACTAGAGTAGATAAGGATAGCTGTCATCTAGCTATTATTCATGGGCAGTGTACCAACCGCATCTGCAGCTAACAAGTCGGTGACATAAATGCACAATGGTCACCCTGGCATATCACGAGTGGAGCTCGACATCTCAACAGATTATTGATTTTGATTTAGTTTATTCAATTTAATCAGATAGACAGGTAGGCCTTTTCTAACTCCTTTTATTATTCGTGTTGCTTTTGCCAGCTGTATTTTTGGCTTACCAGCCTCTCCTTGAGTCATGACTAGTTACCCTTTAGAATTTCAAAAGGAGACTTGGCCCTTTCCGCTGTGGATGTGGGCATCATTGGGTATTAGCCAATCCATTCCAAGTAAACATTCGTGGACACCTAGGTTCATTACCTTGAATCTCACCGAAGTCGGCTTCCCACCCAGTAGGAATTTCACCTTAGCAGTTTGCCTAGTACAAGAGACCTCACGACCATTTGCCAATTCCACAAGTAAAGTAGGTGTGTCTATTGTGGCTATCCCTAGCCTTTTTGCACAGATCGGTGAAATGAAGGAATGTGTATTGCCACAATCAATTAGGGTTTTGAAGCTTTTACCTTCGTAATTTGATGGAGTTTGAATCACTGAGAATTGGCGATTCGGACCCTTCTTATCCAGAGCGGCGTGGACCGTTGCCCTCTCAATGTCAGCATCCATGGATGGATCTTCTTCCTCGCCTAGCTCCTTGTTGGAAACACTGGAGATTCTCCCTCTGGCCATGATGGTGGCTCCTTGGCCATGGGCTGCTCCTTGGAATTGCCCTTGGCGATGTCCTCTACTAAGCTTGGGACACTGCCTCTTAAAGTGTCTGGGCTCGTTGCAATGGAAGCAACATAGATTGCGGTCATTACCTTGTGTAGGAACAAAGTTGTTGACAACATTGGCCCTAGCTTTCTTCCTTTGGCCCTAATTCTGACCCTGCGCTCTCTTAGTCTAAGCCCTAGATATACCCTTGTTCTGATCTCTGCAAGGCCAAGTTTTGTTGTTCCTTGGTTTGGTCTGCACCTCCTATATTATTGGAGCAGCTTGAATGAGTGCATCCTATAGGTCCGTTGGGCGCATGGATTCCAATCGGGTGTTTATGGGTGGATTCAACCCAGCACAAAACTTTGACACTTGTTGTGTCATATCCATTGGAGGCGCGTACTTTAGGAGAGAAACGAACTTTGAATAATATGCATCAAGGGATAGTCCAAGCTGCTTCAATTCATAGAATTCATTCATCTTCTATGTGCGGTAGATGCAGGTGGCAGATACCTGCCTCGCACAGCTTCCTTAAGCTTCTCCCAAGTGACTGTCCCTTCCGAGATCGCTTGGTCTCTACACCACTATTTCCACCAAAGTCTCACTTCACCTGTAAGCTTAAGTTTGGTGAGCATGGCTTGGTTAGTAGGTGCAGTTCCTGCTGCCTCAAAGTAGTCCTCCATGGACTCAATCCATATCTTGACATCAGCTTGAATAGTCTTTCCCTTGCCATCAAACTTGGGTGGCTTAATTTGTTTGAAAAGGAACTTCTTCTCTTGAATCACAGCTGAACTTAGTGTAGGAGTCGGACTTGGAACCTGCGCTTGGGGTTGCGTCTGGACAATAAGATTCTTTATATTAAAAACTTATCAAACGTTTCCCATATTACGTTAATACGACTAGCATAGCTTTTAGCCAAGTGATTTAATCGCTTAACACCTTAGCTAACATTTACAATCAAGATAGACGACAGTAAAAGGTCTTGTTCATTCATGAGGGCATAGCCCTTTGAGTATATTTATTTTGGGAAAGTAGAACAAGCTGATTGATAAATCAGTTTGGGGAAAATAGGATTGTGTTACAATCGGCTACAGGGACTGAGTAATAATATGGAGTGGGGTCGTGGATTTTCAGGAAACGATAAGTCATAGGAAGCTCGGGGTATCCCTTTCTTTGATACCCATTCTTCTCATAGCGCACTAGCACTTTGATCTTGTTGGCAGGGATCACCCGGGTCACTTCTTCATAGACATACTTATTCTGCTTGACTTGCCAACCGCCAACATGCAGGGTTGCATTTGCGTGAACTTCGACAAAGATGAACAGCTTCACGATCTTTAAATCCTCCATCCACTTGATTTCCTTCAAGTTGATGTGAAGATACGCGAGTCGGTGGGCTGCTATGTAGTATATTCCTGATTCTCCCATCCATCTTCGTTCCGCATACAGGGGTGAAGGATTATAGATGCGGTCCAGAATATTCATCATGCCTAGCCTCTAACGATAATCTGAAGCACGCATTGCAATCATGAAAATAACCTGGAACACCAAGAATTTGCTCCATGCTTCGTGACTCTGCAACCCAGCATCCATAAGTGAGAAAAGGAATGTTTTCAACAGAAAACACTGCTCTATTCCACTCACCTTCCCCTGGCTGTCCCTTTATTTTCCTCCATTAAGTTCCCTTGTAAATCTTAGATTCCGTTGGTTCGCTCTGATACCAACTGTAACGTGTCTTGGAGCCCCAAGAGGAACACCAAGGAAAAGGGAATTCTCTTGCAAGAAAATCTATCTTGTAACATCAACAAGATTTTATTTCATTCTTTTGATCATCAAAACAAAGAAAACAACAATTCTTCACGCAGCATCATAGTAGATATCTCCCACGGATTTGATAGAATCAACCATAATCTTTAACATCTTTATAAAATTCTTCAATAGAACAAATTAAAAAAAAGAATACACCATCTTTGAATGTAAATCAATCACATATTATTCATCTTCAATGTCTTCATAGTTCTCTCTCTCAATCTCTCATATACAGTTACACTGTTTTGATAGAATTGACTATCTTTGACTCTATCTCTCTCTCTCTTTATCAATAGTACATCATATCCTCACTACAATGCTCTCATAATAACCCTCAATAATCCTTCTTTGGTCGTGGATGCACCTCCCAAGAGGTATGTTTGATATGAAGAGTCACCAGAGCCACTACAGTGTCTTTTCACAGCTCACTACTGTCACTGTCACTTAGTCTTCTCTTCAGTCTTCAGCGGCTGCTTCTTCCACTTGTTTTAGCTCTTTTGAACTTAGATTCATCATTTCCAAAGATTAGAAAACTTTCCCAAAGTCACACATACATTCTACAGAACACCTACAGAAGGTCTACAGAACAGTCACAGTACAGCACCAGAAGAGCTACAGTACAATTATAGTACAGAGACAGAGCAAAGGCAGTACAGAGACAGAGGCTCTATAGAGGGTCATCAAAACCTCATAACTCATACT
The DNA here is from genome assembly GCF_053477565.2 of Lygodium microphyllum. NCBI lineage: Eukaryota > Viridiplantae > Streptophyta > Polypodiopsida > Schizaeales > Lygodiaceae > Lygodium > Lygodium microphyllum. Next base: position 34,048,120 of record NC_141153.1, on the reverse strand, counting down.
CAAACCATTCCAAACTCTCAAAAACTATTCAATAAGCTTTCAAAAGATCTCAATCTTCATCAATCATCAATCCATGCTTCGTACAGAAGATAATCAGAATAAAACAGAAGCTATACAGAAGGTATACAGAACCAATCAGAACATCATAAAGCTTCATATCTCCACTGAGAATCATCATAAACTTCCAAAACATAATCAATATCATCCAAAATACTCTCAAATACTTCCCTTACAACCATACATCACTCTAAATCCATCAAAAATCAATCATTCAGACCTCAAAAATAATAAAAATTAGTCAAAATTTCAGTCTTTTTTCACTCTCAATATATCCCCACACTTAGAAAGGAAGCGTCCTTGTGACCTAAGGAAAATAAGAATATAAGTTCACTAAAGAGCTCAATTTTATCTTTCTTCAAATCTTCAATAATCTTGCCAAAACATGACCCCAACTTATCACCTGTATTTGATAGAAAAAACTACTAAAGGAAAACTCGATTATTCAATAACTCATCTGATTAATCATTTAAAAGCCATAACAAATTTCTAAAGGATATAAGAGGTTCCCTTCAGCTTTCCACAATAGGCTTTTCTTCCACCAGCAAATCTTTTGAAAAGAGCTCTCATCACATACAATTAATACAACACACACATAAACACTAACACAACCATCTGAATGACACCTCCAAAAAGAGATATATATATCAATAAGAATCATCCAAGATACATTGCAAAGGCATCAATGAATATGATCCCTTTTAAAGGCTTGGTGGTTTCGGAAGCAATCCATGGAGAAGGATTCATCTACAAATGTCTTTGGAGGATTTTGAAAGAACTGCAAGCAGCACATCTTTTCTAGCAAGACAAGGTATCTGCTAGGGAGACATAGGGCATGAAAATACAGGACATCCAACTGGTGGGATTCAATGTTCACATTGACATTCATACAAAGTTTTGGAATGGCCTTTTGATCATTATGGGAATGCCTATGCATGTATGCTAGATACCAAGCAAAATGAGCTGTCAATCTCACCGAAGGATCTAGAGATTGTGAATATTGGTGAGCAAAATGAAGGTAGTTCTGGTATGCTTGACTGGCAATTGTCCAATCTCCTGGAATTATTGGCAAATTTATTTGAGGTCCTGTAAGAGAATCATTCGAGCTCCATCCTCTTCTTCGTGGAATCTGCTAATCAAACCCTTCATATTCACTAACCAACTGAGGGGGTTGAGAGATAGAAGTGGCAGGAGATGGAAGTGGAATAAGTAAAAGAGGATGAAGAGATGGATAGGCAAAATCATAAAAGGAGGAATAAGTTAAAGGAGTGGCTGAAAATTTTATGGAATCAGTTAGGAAGGGTGTTAATTGATAAATAGAAAAGGTAGAAGGTACATGGATGGATGGAGAAGGGCATGGTGGAGAAGGGGAAAATACTCTATCTTCAATAAAAGAGCAATATGTAAATATGGGAATTTGAGGAAAAGATTGAGGTTGGAAAAGAAGGGGTAAGATTGTTGTGGAAATTGGTTTGATAGAGGGACAAATAAGTATCATAACGGTGAGCCATTTGTTGGTAATACAGTAGGCTAGGAACAGAGGGACCTAAGATAGATCTTCTCTGATAGGCATCAAAAAAGGTTGAATCAAATGGATTATTTTTGGAAAGGTGAGCTAAAAGATCCACCCTCAGTTGGTTAGTACTCTGTACATAGGTAGAAGCTGTGTTCTGTCGTTGATTCAAGACCATAGAATCAATCATGGAGTGCCAGGAATTATCAGGGCAAGTAGCCACTTTTGAGGAGTAACTCTGGAACATGTCATCTATTCGCAACTCCAAATAGTTGACATACAAAAGAGCTTGTAAAACCACGTCTCCCACATACCAGGCCATATCCACTTCATCTGGAATCAACAAGTCTCCCCGTAGATACATGTATGACATCAACATGGTATCTATTGTGAGAGAATCTTCAAACACCATACGGACCACTTCTGTCAGCAATTCAGGAGACCAAGCCCCACTCCAACCATCCTTGGGAAGAGGAAGATCCATCTTTGAAAGCTTCATGTAAAATGCCAACTTTTGCAATTGATAGTGGACAAAGAAAGAATGGTCTGGAGGAACATATTCCTGGAAATGCTCAAAGGTAGACCAGAGCAGATCCATCCTGGACTGCAATCATTCCACTTTATCTTGGAAGAGAGGACACAAGGTAGCTTGTCTCTGGAGAACTGCCAAGTCCTACTGTAAGAGAGAAGGGATCAGGAGAACATTAGGGCTTGGAGGAACAGACCGTGACTTTGCCAGTGTTGGTCTTGCAACTGCTTGATTTGGGAAGCTTGTGATTCCACTGTGTCATTAGCAGTCTGTAAGGCTGAAAGTTTTACATCTAAAAGAGTCTGAAACTCTTGCGCTTCTTTGGATATCCTCTCCTTCTCCTCTAAGATTTTAGTGACCTCTGATTGAGCCTCTGTTAATAACTGAATCTTCAAAGAAGATATCTCTTCTCTTTGGGTCTCAATCAGTTGGGTTTGTTGCTCCATCTACTTAAATAGATCTGACATTGTGTCCTTAGCAAAGGCTAACTCGGATGTTGTCTTATGCAACTGGTCTTTAGACTGCATCAGTTCTTCATAAAAGGAAGCATACAGCTGTTGAACACAAGCTGTCACACTGACAGTTCAATTGAACTCTGGATGTCTTTACATAGGAATGGAATGGCATCTCCCAATACTAGAGTATTCAATGAGGGGACTGATATATCCAACGAACCTTCTTTATGTGCTCTGAATAGGTTGTTACATGTGAGATAAGAAGGGAGATCACTACCAGATGTAGCAGGAATTGTAACTGAAGGAAGAACTGAAGGAGCCTTATCTGCCACCCGCTTCAAGCGTTTTCGTTGTATGACCAGGGAGGAGGAGAATCCAGATCCTCTATATCAATTGGTTCCGACTCTTCGGAAGGTGGAGGGGGAGGTACTGGATTAGATGGAGGAGGTGGAGGCATACTCGTCGTTAAACCTGAGTAGGTCAAGAAAGCAGACAGGTAGGATCCATAGGTGACATTGGTAGCATTGCCCCTAGTTACTTTAACGAAATGTTGATCCATCTTAGTGAGTAGGTAAGTGCTTCAATCAATAGCTACTCCTTTTAACACCATCCTTGAAGCTGTAAAGAGCTCTTTTGACAAGTAATGGGACGGCGTTTTGGCAAGCATAAACCTGTCTTGGAGGAACTGCCAGACCAACTTCCACACAGGATCAGTGATCATAGAAAAGGAGACTCCTGAAGTGTTGATCACCTTCTTAAAATCCAAAATTTCCTTGGTCTGTTTTTGTAACAGCTTCAAAATCTCATCGTTAGAGAAGAGCTGGCGAGCTGTAACAAAGGGTTCTCCTTTGTAGAGAAGATACAGAGCCTTCCCTAACCCTCGAGGTGTCAAAGTCATGGAAGTACCATGGACCAGTCCCGACTTCTTGCTGTATGAGGCCAGGAACTCATCACACATGGATGGATCTTTTGGAATCAAGGGGAAGGAGGCAGCTACGAAAGTCGCGAATCCCGCCTTCGTGAGAGGCTCAAAAGTGAGTAGGGAAGAGTAATCCCTATTGACCAGTGGGACATACTGGATAGGGGAAGGAGTGTGAGGCGCCATTCAGATGGTAAACACACACACCACAACAGAGACAATCACAAAGAATGCCTGCAAAACAACCAAAGGGCTATCAAAAAGGAATCAATCAAAAAGAATGTCATGCATACAGACATAGATGTAACTAACCCAGTTACCACCCCAGACAATACACAGCCTAGAAAAATTTTGGCATGACCTCTACATATATGCGACCGAAACCTTCATGCGATGCAACATTCAAGCACCCAAATCCCCGTATCAGGCAATAAAGAAAGAACTACACACCGTACCCGTAATCGTAACACATAGACAAATCAGACTACCATAAAAATGTACATCAAGACTGGACCATAACCTGGACCATCAGTGTCAACTAATAGACTTGTACGCGCTTATCCCACGAAGCATGTTTATTAAAAAGGGGGGAAAAGTGCAGTGAGGGGGAATTACTTTAATGAAGGGTGCATTTTAATAAATTATTAACAATGGGTGACATTTTATTAGATTGTAAACCTTAATAAGAAAACGGCGGTTCCTTCTTAAAATTTTAATTAAAAATTATTAAGGTGAAACGGTGCATTAACGCAACCCGGACTACGATGCCCAGATTGGGTCTCTAAATGTCAATTCCTTAATTAAAAATTAAGAGTAATGTGGAGCGCTTTTTTGCCAGCGTGTGCTCTTGTGACGACTGGTTCATTTTTATTACAAATTAAAGTGCCTATTAAGTGTACGTAGCGCGTGCAAAGTGAACGGCTAGTTGATTTTTAAATTATGAAATTGTGTGTTTAGCACGAATGCGTGTGGAAAATGTGGGTAAATAGATAGTTCATTTTAACAATTAATTTGTGATTAAGGGGGAATAAAAATAAATAAAGCTCATAGAATAAATATCTGGGAGGGGTATGCAATGGCATGAAGGCGCACAGAAGAGTCCCCCAAAAGCAATGAATCCAGTCAAACAAAAGCAAAGACCACTGACTGAACAAAAAAAGAAACACCTTAGTGGGTTTGTCGATTTTTTTTTGTATCATTTATATTTTTTAAATTTTTTATTTTGTTTGTTTGGTATTCTAGGTGTGTTTGTTATGTGTTTTATAATGTGGTTTGGGTAATTTATTTTATTATGTGTGTTTGGTTTGTGTGTGTTATGTGTTGTTGGGTTCTGTTTTTGTGTTTTAATAAATTGGATGTGGTTTTTTTTTCAAAAGGAATAATAAGAAGCAATTATGGATATGTGATGAAGGAAAAAAATAAAACTCAGCCAGTTAGGAAATATCCACAATTAGTTAGGAAAATAAGATTTAGATTGTTATGTTTAATTTGTTTTGTTTTTTTTTTAAATATTGGTGCCTTGTATGAAAATATTTTAAAGTGAAAAATGAATGGAAAAAGATTGGGGGTGGGTGGACTTTTTTAGAATTTTTTTTGGTATTTTTTAACTAATTTTAAATGAATTTTCTATATTTTTTAGGTAATTTTAAATGAAGTTTTAAATTGTTAATTTTCTGTAATTTTGGTGGTGGAAATTGCCACCTGACAAATTTTCCAAAACATTGTAGAAATCTGGGAAAATTTTTAGAAATTTGTTTGAAATTTTTCTGAGTTGAAATAAATTTATAAATTAACTAAATCAATTAAATCAGGGAAATCTGGTTAGTTTGGTAAGTAGGGCCAAATCAAGTCAGCTAAGTCCTGTTAGTCTGGTTAAATCAGGTAAGTCATACTAAGGCAAGTCAGGTTAGTCAAGGGGGACTAGGTTAGTCTGGGTTAGTCTAGGTTAGTGAGGTAAGCTAAGTCAAGTCTAACTAACCTAGATTAGGCTAACTAACCTAGGGTGGGAAAGGGAGGAGGTGGGAATGGGAGGAGCGGCTGCGGGGAGGGAGGGGGAGGAGGAACGGCAGGAGACGGAGGAGCGGCTGCGGGAGGGAGGGGCCGCTGGGGGCGTCGCAGGAGAGGAGTGGGGGCCGCTGGGGGGCCGCTGCAGGCGAGGAGGGCCGCTGGGGGGCCGCTGCAAGGCGGAAGGAAGGAGGAGGTTGAGGAAGAAGGAGGGGTGGAGGGAGGGGAGAGAGAAGAGGTGGAGGGAAAGAGAGGTGGAAGAAGAAGAAAAAGAAGAAGAAGAAGGAGGGGCAGGAGAAAGGAGAGGGAAGAGGAGGAGAAGGAAGGAGAGGAGGCACGAATGGCATCAACAGGTACGTGACTTTTTTTAAAAAATGTTTTTGTTTTTTTTTTCATTCATTTTGGTATTCGATTTTTTCTTTTTTGGTTTTTGTTTGTTATCAAACTATGAATTTTCCTTTTTATGTGTATGTTTGTGTTTGTTTTTCCTTTTTTTTTTCTCTCCTTTTTTTTCTTTTTTTTTTCTTTTCTCCTCTGTCTTTCTTTTCCCTTTTGGTTTTCTTTTTTTAAGTTAGATTTTTTCTTTATGTTCATTTTTTGGGATTATTTTTTAATTATTTTTTGTATTTGGATTTTTTATTGTATTTGTTTTTGTTTGAAATGGTGTGTATAGTGTTTTTTTAAATTTGTTTTTCTGGTGATATTACATAATGAAAAAATAAGAAAAGAACACATCCCCGGCCCGTGTGCATGCGCGGGCAGGGTTAAAAAAATTTGCAATGACAAATTCAAATGGACAGGGATGGGGACGTGCAAGCCACGGGTGCCACAAGGGCGTCCCAGGGCGCGTAAAACCAAAAACAGGTGTGTTCACGCACGAAGCAAGAAACACGGTTAACAGGAAAAATAAAGAAAATTTAATAAGAGCCAAATCGTTTGTCGGATCAAAATTCCGTAAAAAGGAAAAATAGGCCGGGTGATGAGAGGAAAAAAAATTGGAAACATGCAACACGGGTTCCGGGACAAAATCAAGGTGTTCACATGGAAAAAACGCAAAAAATAAACCTGAAAATGCATACGGGCATTAATATCAAAAAATCTGCGCATCGGAACGAAGTATGGAAAGAAGAAAAAGTGTGCAGAACAATGTGTCCAACAACCCTATCATGTAAAAACACAGATCCGATCGAGATAGGATGCGTTCACATGGGAAAAACCCCAAAAATGGGCCCGAAAATGGACTCGAAAATTAATACGGGAAGAGCCGTGCGTCAGAATAGTAGGCAGTAAAAAGGAAAAATGTCTGGGAAAAAGGAATTCACAAGCTCCATTTGGGGGAAATTAGGATGGGTTCACATGGAAAAAACACGAAAAATGCATTTAAAAACACTCAGAAAAATTAATAACGAAAAATCCAGCAGTCGAAAGAGGGGAGGAAAAAGGAAAAAGTGGGGGAAAGGCTGGCAGGACACGGCTGTCAAATCAAACTGGAATTCCGTTGAAAATCGGGCAGGTTCACATGGAAAAATGTGAAAATAGGCACGAAAAAGGTCCGAAAACCCGCAAAAATTAATAACGAATGAACCGTGCATCGAAGGAGACGGAGTAAAAAGGAAAAATGTCAAGGAGAAAGGATAGGACAGGCCTAACTCATCGTATCAGGGTTCCAAAGCAATAAAGACGCATTGACATGGAAAACTGTCCATTTTACGGGAATTACTTCAAAAAGTAATAACTTGAAAACCGTCTGGCGGAACAGGGGTCAGTAAAAAGGAAAAATAGGCAGTTTGAAGGGACAAACAAGGTGGTAAGGTTGGATGGAGTTTCTGGTGAGTGTAAGGTCCGTTCACATGAAATAAGCACAAAACCAAGAATAAGGGCAAACGGTCACGGAACAACCCCTAGGACAGGGTGAAATAGAATGGAAGGGTAGGGAAGGGACCCCATCAGGGTAGCATGAAATCACGGCATGGATGCATGATTAGAACAGGGTGTATGCATGGGGGTACGCAACATGGACGCACAGGGACGTGTCCCCACACTTAAAACCTTAGCAGGAAGGGTAATCCAAACATGAAGGATATGGTACCTCACATCATACCAACCACAACGTCCCCACACTTAAAACATGACCATCACTGAGAGACAGAAAGCGTAGGGTTAGAAAAACTTGGCCCATATTGCCGAGGAGGAATGTCGACTCTATCGATGTTGCGTCTAGTGTCATTGTGTCGGCTGGAGGAGGTAACAAGGTATCTTCATAGCACTCTCCCACATCATTGGTGGCACGGATCACGCGGCAGTACACCCAGGGAGGTAGCTAGTTGAAGGAATCACCAAAAATTCATCGATAATGAGGGATATTGCACTCAGCTCCTCACGATCACTCAAATGGATTGAAAGAGCAGTCACTCACCCCATGACTAATATCACTCAAGGAAATTAGGATGAAATCCCAGAGCTCACACCCGATTTAGAAATCGACAAGGGGATGATGCAGAGGTAGTATGCCAGGGTGCACAATGGATGGTGCATCAGTGCGTCCAACCCGTCTGGCATAGGTGGAAGGAGAAAGGCCAAGGAGCCTTGTACTGCAGTGTATAGAACAGAATGACGTGTCTTGAGCTTATGGCAGAAACCCAGCCCGTAGGTGCATAGGGAAATGGAAACGTACCTGACTCCAAAGGTCGTAACGTCCCTCAATCCTCACCTCTCGGTAATTGATTGAAGAAACTCCAGTCACACTCAGCCCACCCTCTGTCTCATGCTCTGTTGAAAGATACACAGAGGGCAGCCATGTCCTGAAACCCATTGATGTAATCCTCACGGTCACTTATGCAAAGGTTGTATGCCTTGTGCGCATTTGATGGTGCAACTGTGCATCCCGCCCTGTGCCGGCATACAGTGCAAGAAGGAAGGCCAGGGAGCCTTATAGTGTAGTGCATAAGAACAAATCATGCTTTGTGCATTGAGAGGCCCTTCCCGTGTGTGCAACACTCTGTTCACACTTCTCACCTCTCATTTGATTTGAAAGGAAAGACTGGTCACTCACCCCACCCTCTGTCTAACTCTCTGATAGATACAGAGGGCATCCCCATCCTGTTAGGATAAAAGCTCACATCACTCAAGGGGTTGGTAATGAAGATCATGTCGGCTGTTGTTATCATCAGGATCTTGAGGACAAGGAGTACCCAGGGAGGCAGCCTACAAATCTCGCACTTCAATGATTGGTAAGAAGAGTTGTCTGTTAAGAAGGGCAGACGGATTGATATTGCAAAGACAGCGCACAAGGGGAGGTGGCTTCAAATTTCTTACTAAAAAGGTTCTGCTGGTGAGTCAGCTATCCTGAACTGCAGGGTGTTACCACCTTTTCCACAGTCAGCTTCTCGCCCCCAAGGGTGTTTCCACCTTTTCTTGGAACGAGGCCTGTTATGGCAGGGAATTTCTTCCTTTTCTCCCATAACAGTTTTGTTGTTTTTGCTATTTTCTTTTTTTCTTTCTTTTCTTTTTCTTTTTTTTAAATTTTTTTTTCTTTTGTTTTTTTTTTCATTAAGAAAGAGAATGGTAGAAATACCACATATCAAGACCAACCTCTCCACTGTTGTTGTTGGATCAGACGAGAAGAGAACAATGTCGGATTGAGATGTTTCTACGAGGGGGTAGCAAAATGAGACCGCCTCATGAGGAGAATCATAAGGCCTATCAGAAGCACGACAAGAAGGACAGTGCGACGCCCAAAAGGGAAAGGGTAGGTCGACTGTGATTGTCAAGATCCCCAGTGAGGGAAGTACTTCTTCAGGAGATATCCATTAATCAGGAAAGGATCATCAGAGGCATCAACGGTCTGCACCTGAACATAGCTGTTAGGATTGATGGCCAGTACCTTGTACGAGCCCATCCACCATTGTTGGAGCTTGCCAGGAAACTTGCCAAATCTTGAATCATAGGCTAGAACAAGATCACCTTCTTTGAACTCCTTGTGCTTGATGAAACTGTCATGATAGGCCTTGCGTCGCGCTTGAGTGGTTTCCATGCACTGTAGGCCATCCGCCGTATCTCGTCCAAGCATTCTAAGTGCAAGAGACGACGTTGCAGTGACTCACTATCTCCCAAGCGTTCGTTAACTGCCACTTGCAAGGAGGGCAATTCCAGCTCAACAAGAAAGATGGCTTCTATACCATACACTAGCTGGAAAGGGGTCTGTCCTGTTGCTGTCTCATAAGAAGTTCTGTACGCCCAGAGGGCCTCTGTAAGTCGATCGTCCCAATCGCGATGATGTGCAGCAATAGTTCTTATCAGAATCGAGCAAAGGATGCGAGTGGTGACTTCAACTTGGCCATTGGCTCTGGGTAATAGGGAGTGGACTTACGATGGCAGATCTTATACAGTTCTGTCAGCTCCTCCATGATTTTATTAAGGAAATGAGTACCTCTATCACTTACCAGCTCGAGGGGACTGCCAAAACGGGTGATAATATTCTCGTACATGAACAGGGCTACACTATTACCATCGTCCTGCTTTAGGGCTTTAGGTTCACACCACTTTGTGACATAATCCGTACATACTAGGATGTATCTGTTCTGCTTCTGTATGATGGGTGGATCAGTGGGACCCACAAAATCAATCTCCCACTTCTCAAATGGCTTTAGGGGAAGAATGGGTTGCAGTGGCATGGCACTTGTTTTGGTGGGTTTTCCCATTCACTGACAAGCATCACATCTCTTGTAGTAATCATATGCATCCTTATGGAGGGTCGGCCACCAATATCCTGCCAATAGAGCCTTCCTGGCTGTCGCTTCTCCTGCGAAGTGTCCACCACGTGGTTCATCATGGCATGCTTTCAATACTATGCTAATTTCATCCCCTGGAACACATCTTCGCAGCACTTCATATTTGCCTCTTTTGTACAGTGCACCGCCTAGCAAAGTGTAGGGGGCTGATTCTAAGAGAAGCTTCTTCCTCTCATGACTTGAGATGCCAGGAGGATACTGTTGAGTTGCTAGGAGATTGGCTATGTCTGCATACCAAGGAGTAACTGTTTCAACTAGAAACAAGAAAGCATCAGGAAGGTCTGGATCATCCTGCCCCTCTTCTTCTGTTTGAGGGATCCGTGATAGATGATCGGCTAGGACATGGGAACGGCCAGGATTAGTAACTACTTCAAAGTTGAACTCCTGGAATAGGAGCAACCATCTCATCAGTCGTCCTTTAACATCTGCTTTGTTCATCAAGAATGACAAGGCTTCATGATCCACGTAGAACTTGAAATGCGTTGACAGTAGATAGTATCGAAACTTCTCCAGTGCGAACACCATTGCTAAGCACTCAAGCTCTATCACTGTGTAGTTCCATTCCCTATCAGTGACCTTTCGACTTGCATAATATATCGGTTGATCTAATTTAGAGGGGCCCTTTTGACATAGGACAGCACCTAGCCCTTCAACTGATGCATCTGTGTGCACATGGAATTCCTTCGTCCAATCAGGAGGTTGTAAAACAGGTGCTTGGATCAGGCACTGTTTTAGAGTATTAAAGGCCTCTTCACAGTCATTAGTCCAAAGGAAATCAGCTTCTCTCCTTAGGAGCTTGTGCAGAGGGGCTGACTTAGTTGCAAAATGTGCAATAAATCTTTTGTAATAGCCCACATGGCCAAGAAATCCTCTCAATTGCTTGAGGTTTGTTGATGCTGTTAAGGCGGCAATCTTCTCAATCTTTGCCAGGTCTGTTGCAATCCCTTGTGTAGAGACAATATGGCCCAACAGAACTCCCGAGGAGATGCCAAAGACACATTTGTTGGGGTTGAGAGAAATTCCATACTCTCGGCATCTGTCAGAACATTGCTCTAGGTGTCCCCAGTGCTCACGGATCAAACTATAGACACCAAAGTCATCAAGATACACCTCAATGAAATCATGCAGATGATTCTGAAAGGCAGCCATCATTACTCGTTGGAAGGTGACAGGAGCATTACAAAGTCCGAATGGCATCACTCTGTAGGCATAGGTCCCCCATTCTGTGGTGAAGGTTGTTTTGGATTTGTCCTCTTTAGCGATTTGGACTTGGTTACATCCACTGAATCCATCCAAGAGGGAATACAACTCATGGCCTGCCACCACTGTGTCCAACGGTTGGTCTGTAAAAGGGATAGGGAAATGATCCTTCTTCGTCTTCGAATTGAGCTTTCGAAAGTCAACACATATTCGAAGTTTCCCATTCTTCTTCGGTACTACCACAATGGGCGAAACCCATTCACTGTTAGCCACGGGATAGATGAACTCTGCTTCAAGAAGTTTCAATAATTCATCCTTTACCAGAGCAGAGTAATTAGGCTTCATACGCCTTTGTCTCTGCCTTACAGGTTTGGCATTGGGCTCTAGGTCAATGTGATGTTGACATACTGTGGGATCAATCCCCTTTAGGTCTTTACAGGACCAAGCAAACACATCTAAGTTCTCCTTGAGTAGGTCTCGCAAGACCACTAATTCTTCTTTTGGAAGATTGAGACCCACTTTCAGGTGACGCTCAGTATCCTCAGCATCCAAGAACGTTACTTGTCTTTCACCTTCCACTTCACGAATAAATGTCCCACGGATTGCTTTTGGATAAAGGTCTGACTCTTTCAAGAGAGTAGTATCCTTGTCTGATGTCCCACTAGAACCAGTGTCCTCCTTCTAAACAAATGTCTCATTTGTCTGTTTAGGTTGCTGGAAGGGTATCAGAGCTTTATTTGCTTCTGTGTAAGTAGTGATTTCTTTTGGACTTAGGGATTCATCTTCAGAGGATGCGTCTAGGAATGTCACATAGCACGGACCTGCTAGAGGCCGGGGCTCTGAGGGCTCTAGCTTCTATTAGCAGGGAGCATCATCATCATCTTTTCTTTGGACTGAATAGTCAGGGCGACAGGAGCCACTGGTGAAGTTAATCTTTATGCTTTTAATCCAATGCTTATATAAAGTCTGTATACTTTGTGGTCCATTGATCAACCCAAATGGAACCATAGTCATTCCATCCAATACCCTGAGATATTTGGCCTCTGAGGTCTCTGTAGGGACATCAACAAGATCATCCTCTATCAGAGGGAATTCTTCATCTGCACTTTCATAGCCTACTTCATTTTCTTCATCATCAGCTTCATCCTTATCCTCTCGAGGCTCTGTCTCTGCTTCTGTAGAGGCTCTGTAGAAGAAGAACAGATCTTCTGTCTCTGCATCTGCTTTTGCTTCTGTCACAGCTTCAGACTCTACTTCTGGCTCTGGATCTGTATCTGTTAGTCTCTGTATCTGCTCTGCCTCTGTACTGTAGCCGCTCTGTATCTACTCTGTCTCTGTATTGTCTCTGCTTTGTAACTGTACTATCTCTGTACTGTCTCTGCTCTGTCTCTGCGACTATCATGTAACAGGGAGAACAGTACATCCATGCTTCTATTTCACTGTCAAAGGTGATTTCAGAAGTTGATTCTAGTTGAGGCAGGAGGTATTCTCCCATGGACAAGGATTTTACATCCTGTAGCAGTTGGCTTACAGTGCCCGTTGTTAGGGACTGTACCTCTGTTTTCTTAGGAAAGATTTGCTTAATAGCCTCTTTATCTCCTGATGTACCATCTGTTACCTCATTAGAGGAGTTAGTTATGACTTCAATGGATGTGGATCCATTGCCTTTTTGCAATCCATACAGCTTTAACACCGCTTTATTGGGTCCTCTGCCTAGGGTTAGGGTTCCTTTGAACCAGTCTGTCCTGGCTCTTGCTTCAAAAAGTCAAGGTCTTCCCAACAATAGAGGATATGAAGTCCCATAAGAATTTGGTTTGACTATCAAATATGTCAACCAATAGTCTCTTCCTGCAAGGGTTGTTTTTACGTATGGGAGGATGCCCAATGGTTTGACTCTGCTTTGGTCTGCCAATCTGATAAGCCACTGTGTAGGTTGAATTCCTTGCAACCCTACGTCCTTCATTGTGACATCCGTCATTATGTTTACTGATGAGCCTCCATCAATCAATGCATCGAAAATGAAGCATCCTTCTATCCATACACTAATCTCTAGGGTTCCAGGATCTAGGAAGGCACTAGCCACATCTACTTCCTTTACAGGATCTGGGGCCTTATTGGTCTTGGTTGTTGTTGAAGGAGCGATCCTTAGTCCATGCCTTCTTGTCAAAATGCTTTTGAATTTCTTTCGGCAGCTGGGAGACAGCATCAGCAACTATAGGAATGTTAAGTTTGGTTTAAAAGTATCTAGGTCTTTGACCAAGTCATAATCTTTGATAGGATCCATAGGCTTCTCCAACCGACTGGGGAATGGGGCTACACCCATTTTCATCTTTCTTTTTCCTCTAATAATTACTGCATCGGCACTTTTTCTATTTCTGGAAGTGCTTCTCTATCATCTATCTCCTGGGCCTTTGGTCTTGTCTTTGGGACTGTCCCTGTATCCCTCTGTGGCACTGTAGTGCTCTATACTGTATTGTTTTGTTCTGTACTACTCTGTCCCTCCGTAGGTAGGTTCAACTTCACAGTCTTAGCAGGAGAATTATTTTCATTCTGAACCACTGGTTCCTTCTTCCTGGTGCGCGTAACAGCAGCAACTTCCAACTCTACCAAATTGGAAGCAGGCTCTTCTACCTTCTGTTGGCTATCAGTGGCATTGGCCTTTACAGGGGCTGGACTGAGACAGTCCTTTGCAGTGTGGCCTTCACCTTTACATCGGCTGCATAAGGGCTTGTAATCCATAGATCGTCTAGGGTTTGGACAATTTGGGGAGATATGTCACTTTTCTCCACACCTATAACATTCCACCTCTGATCTCTGACCACCACCAGACTATCGTCCTCTGTAACTTTGAGAGGGAAACCTCCTTGGACCAAAATTAGGACCGAATTCCCTAGGCTTTGGTCCAATATCCTATGTTGTCATTTTGGATTCCAGCAAGTTGAATCTTGCAGTTTCATCCTTTTGTCTTCGTTCACGAATCTCTTTCAGAGAGCAAATATCCTCTGTATGGTTCTTCCGCAAACAGTAAGAATAGAAGGCTCCAGGAATGGTTGGTTTTTGGGTACATTCAGTGGCTAAATGTCCTGCTTGATGACACTTTCCACACCATGTATTAGAGCGCATCACATCTCTTCCAACTTCCGCAGGTGGATATATTGGCAGTATTCACCTTCAACGTCTGTAGCTGCTCTGTAATCACATCCAGAAGCTCTTTCTTGATACTTGCAACTGAGTTGGATAAGTAGTCCTTCAGATTTTCACCTCCTGAAGTGCTTGTGGTAGGGTTTTGGGAAGCTTCTGTAATTACTGCATACACTGGTTAGGTAGATCCAGAAGGTCCTCTGCTCTGGCTCTGATTCAGAGCTCCTGTTGAGACTTGGGGTTGTTGATTCCAATCGGTAGGATTCCACTATTGTTGATTCGCCATTAGAGGAACTGTTTGAGGCCACTGTTGTTGTGGTTGAACCATCATTTGAGGCATTGTCGTCTACGGTGACCACATTGGATTAGGTGCACTATACTACGGCACTGTTTACATCTAGGGATAAGGGTAGGGAACTGTCCCTGGGACTGCATTTGGTGGGTATACCATTCTAGGCATAGGAGAAGGTAAGACTCCCCTTCCTGGGGTCATTGACAACCTTGCTTCAACTTCGTCATACAATCTTGCACCTTCCACTGCAACTTGCAGATTGACTGGTCTTCTCAATTCCATGAACTTGCGAACTTCTGGTTGTAGGCCCCTAAGAAACACTCCTTTCTGGATACCTTCATCCAAATTATGGTTAGTCCATCTCTTCAAGCTGGATTCCATTCGTGAGACATAAGCTTCTACTCTTTCTCTAGAGGACTGACTTAAATTCATGAACTCCTCTCGCATTCGCTCTTCAAAACCTTCACGCCTAAATTTAGTGAGGAAGGCCAACTTCAGGTCGTCCCATGTGCCAAAAGTTCATGTTGCTTGTTTCTCATACCACTGAAATGCCGCGCCCTTGAAAGTGGCAGGGAAGATTGTTAACCAATGCTCAGGGGTTCTGGCATTGTTAGCCACACATGCTACCATGAGCTCTGCTACATGAAGATCAAGGTCTTCATTGTACTCTCCCTTAAAAATTGGCAATGGGACTACATTTTCTGGCCTATCATCAATATTTCCAGGACGAATCTGACTAGGAAGGGGACCTTGAGTCGCCATAGGGACTTCTGTAAAGAGTGCTTTTAGGGCATCAAAGGAGGCTTGTGCTATGAGCTCGTTCTGCCTTCTCTCTTCTCACGTATCTCTGGACTCGTTCTAACGCTTGCCTCTTTATTGCGTCATTCATCAGGGGGTTGGCTTCAACTAGCTGGTCTGGACTCAATAGGATAGTGTCAGAGAGGGCTTCAGTCTCTGATGGATTCTCTAGCCAACATTTCCTCTACTTCCTTCTTTTCAACATCTCTGAATTCGGCTTTCAAACCACTACAGAGGGGAAGATATTCTGTTATGAAAGTATCAAAACTCATTCTTCTTAGGATCGTTGTTGCGTCATTATAATAATGCCAGCTTCTGAGGGTTTCAACAGTGTATGTTGTGAAAAACACTCTGTCTACCAACTTCCAGTGGGTTGCTAATTGGACAAGCAGAAGATTGTTAGTGCACCAAGCATCCCATGTATCTTGCTATTGAGCATCCACGAACAAATTCCAACTCTTTTCCTTCTTGTCTTCGTGAACCTCTATAGACCAAGACTCCTGAAGCTTCTTCACAATCTCCCACTTGATGATGTCTAGAAACTTCTCAATGAATGCCAAATCTTCTATGGATGGTCATTCTCTCTATTTCTGCTCTTCAGTTTGTTCCCAAATAGTTTGCCACCAAGATGCAAGTTTCTGCTGCTTCAACAGGAAGAGGAAATAGTCCACCACATAGAGCATGCATCATGATGGTGATATGTTTCCGCCATTGTGGGATGAAATTCTTGTGGAAAGTGGCTTTGATAATGAGAAATTCCAACTCTTTAGTGGAAGAAGGAACTTTGCAAACATCCATTGAATTCTCCTCTTCTTGGCAATGCCATTTCCTTCATTTTCAGCATCTTCTGGTGCTTGTTGATGGCAAGATTCCTCGGCTGCGCACCAAAAACATGGAGCCCCAAGAGGAACACCAAGGAAAAGGGAATTCTCTTGCAAGAAAATCTATCTTGTAACATCAACAAGCTTTTATTTCATTCTTTTGATCATCAAAACAAAGAAAACAGCAATTCTTCACGCAGCATCATAGTAGATATCTCCCACGGATTTGATAGAATCAACCATAATCTTTAACATCTTCATAAAATTCTTTAATAGAACAAAGAAAAAAAGGAATACACCATCTTTGAATGGAAATCAATCACATATTATTTATCTTCAATGTCTTCATAGTTCTCTCTCTCAATCTCTCATATACAGTTACACTGTTTTGATAGAATTGACTATCTCTGGCTCTCTCTCTCTCTCTCTCTCTCTCTCTCTCTTTATCAATAGTACATCATATCCTCACTACAATGCTCTCATAATAACCCTCAATAATCCTTATTAGGTCGTGGATGCACCTCCCAAGAGGTATGTCTGATATGAAGAGTCACCAGAGCCACTAAAGTGTCTTTTCGCAGCTCACTACTGTCACTGTCACTTAGTCTTCTCTTCATTCTTCAGCAGCTGCTTCTTCCACTTGTTTTAGCTCTTTTGAACTTAGATTCATCCTTTCCAAAGATTATAAAACTTTCCCAAAGTCACACATACATTCTACAGAATACTTACAGAAGGTCTACAGAACAGTCACAGTAAGCACCAGAACAGCTACAGTATAGTTACAGTACAGAGACAGAGCAGAGACTGTATAGAGACAGAGGCTCTATAGAGGGTCATCAAAACCTCATAACTCATACTCAAACCATTCCAAACTCTCAAAAAATATTCAATAAGCTTTCAAAAGATCTCAATCTTCATCAATCATCAATCCATGCTTCATACAGAAGATAATCAGAACAAAACAGAAGCTATACAGAAGGTATACAGAACCAATCAGAACCTATCAGAACATCACAAAGCTTCATATCTCCACTGAGAATCATCATGAACTTCCAAAACATAATCAATATCATCCAAAACACTCTCAAATACTTTCCTTACAACCATACATCACTCTAAATCCATCAAAAATCAATCATTCAGACCTCAAAAACAATAAAAATTAGTCAAAATTTTAGTCTTTTTTCACTCTCAACATGTCCGCTTGTCCGCTTGTGGGACACGTCTTACCAGCCCATCGGGAGGAGGGTCTAGAAGGCTCCTCCTGGCACTCGCAGGGAATGACACATGGTTTGCAATCTAGGTCTTCCCGAGTCTTCCCTGAGTGGAAGTGTCCAGCCGTTCCCACTTGGGATCGACCTGAGGTCAGGGTTCCTTTCCTATAAGCAAAGTCTCTAGGAAGAAGCTAGCATCGAGCTCTAGATGTACCACTTTGCATAGGAACAACAGAATCGAAGCAGATTCATGATGTACTTGGTTCATGGAGAATGGGAAACGAGAGGGATGCAAAGCTCAACCTCTCTGCCATACGGCATAGTCGCATTCCTTTTCCCTAAAATAGAATAAATCGGGATTCTACATCTACTGACACTAGGTCTTCATAGTTTTATTATCTCATCTTTTGAGAAACGTTCCCAGCTAACCGGGACCACCCTTCCGTAGGACGGACCTAAGTCACATCCACCGCACTTTCCTCAATTTGCTTTAGTAATCTAATTACCTAACACATTACGTTTTGACATGCAAAATCAACTTCCTTAATTAAGGGTTCCTTCACGTAACTTAGGCACTAACACAAAAGCAATGTCAAGCAAGTTCCTTTTTCTCCAATATATGTTCTTTATTTATCATAATCCTGGAGTACATCCAATATCACACCCGAAGGCTATCCCAGCAATCTATAGGATCGTTGCTCCAAGTTTCGCCTGTTTAGTAGTATACACGGGCCTCGAGATCCCATCTTGAGTCACGTCGGCCTCTTGTGCGGGATCCGGAGGCAAGGGATTTACAGCCAGAGCCTCCCCTGGCACCCAAGTGTCCTCCCACTCCAAGCAGCACCCACTGAGAGACCTCTCGTGGTGGGTTAGGTCCATATACTCGGCACGGCTAACAACCCCCTTGGATAGGGCCAGGCAGATAATCGGAGGTAACTGTTCCTGCCTCTCCCTCCAGGCTTTCAACCTGAAGCATTAAGTGTTTTCCTTGAATTAGTTCCATGAGAAAAGAGATCAAATAGTATACCTAAGTACAAGCACGAACATTTCGAAGGTCGTTTGTACGACCGACTACTAAGGTGTGACTCCTTTTTTTCCGAGTGCTCCCAGCATCCGATCCTGGGTCTTTTTCCCGGATGCTCCCAGCATCCTATCCTAGATCATTCGTGACTTGGCAAGATCCCAATAATCTCAAACAAGATTACACAAGCAAATGTAAGTTAACTTATTTTGAGTTACTCTTCCCTTGGGTTCTTCCTTATGGTATCTTAACCTAACCCAAGCATTAACTGGACAATCAAGGCAACGGTCTTTTATTCTTCTAGTTCTAACCAAGTTCGGTTATTACACTTGGCAACACAGGACTCTTCATTTAGGCCTTCAAGATATAGTCTAGTTGCATGCTTTCCCTCCATTTCTCTTAGTGCAGTTCCATGCAGAATTTTTCCAATCAACCTTATCCATCATGCACATGGTGCGCTTAGTAAAGTTGAACGTCCTAAACAACCTTTATCTCTCATCATTCCTGGCAACAAGCACTTATTCCTAATGCACCGGATCACATGTGACTTGCATATATGAAAGTCTAGGGTTTTGTCCAACGGTGCAAATGTATCTCATGAATAGAAACTAACATTTCATGTGTTTCTTTTAACCATGATTGCGAAACGTGAATTCTAAATGACTATTCATGCACTGAAGTGGTTAAAAAGCTATTATTTTATGTGAAGTAGGGTGATAACCTTATCATTTTATGTGTGTAAAAGCTATCATTTCATGCATATAATCTTATGCGAATTCTATACTCTACCGTTTCACGCATGCAACTTAGTGCTTAGAGTAAACAAAAACCCTAGGACTCTTCTTGTTCTATGCATGTCACCAACCCTTTCATCTCTTCCACGAGAAATAATACCTAATTAATTTTAAAACTTAGAACCTGGGTTTGATTCATGTTTGTTGCATTGGTCGCTCCGCTCACCTCTCCAGCATTACCGGTAGCTTTGGCACCTATGCTTTCCGCGACTTTCTTCTTGGGAGCCATTTGCCTCACAGAGATTGGACAGTCCAGACCTTAATGGTTTTCGAGACGATAGGTTCAGGAAGGAAAGATCGCTGGATGGGGTCCTTCGCCGAGGGGGTGGTTTGAGTGTGGCTCCTTGAAGTTACTCACCAACTCTCACTCCCTCTCCTTGTTTCTCTCTCCCTCTCTCTTCTTCTTCTTTTCTCTTATTCTCCTACTCTCTCTCTCTCCTTCTCTTCTTCTCCTTCTCTCTTATTCTCCTACTCTCTCTCTCTCTCTCCTTCTCTTCTTCTCTTTCTCCCTCTCCCACTTCTTTTCTCCTTCCCTCTCTTTCTCTTCTTCTACTACTTCTCTCCTCTCTCGTTCTACCTCTTCTTCTTCTTCTTCTACCTCTCTCCTTCTCCTTCTTCTTCTCCTCTCCTCTCTTCTAACCCTTTTTTTCTCCTTCTTCTACTTCTCTCTCTCCTTCTCTTCCCTCCTTCTTCTCTCCCTCTTCGTCTCTTCTCTCTCCCACTCCTTCTTCTTCTCTCCTTCTCCTTCTCTCCTTCTTCTCCTCTTCCTCTTCTTCTTCTTTTCTCTTATTCTCCTACTCTCTCTCTCTCTCTTTCTCTCTCTCCTTCTCTTCTTCTCCTCTCCCTCTCCCACTTCTTTTCTCCTTCTTCTCCTTCCCTCTCTTTCTCTTCTTCTCTCCTTCTACCTCTTCTTCTTCTTCTTCTACTTCTCTCCTCTCTCCTTCTTCTTCTCCTCTCCTCTCATCTACCTCTTTTTTTTCTCCTTCTTCTTCTTACTCTCTCCTTCTCCTTCTCTCCCTCTTCTTCCCTTCTCTCTTCCACTCCTTCTTCTTCTCTCCTTCTCCTTCTCTCCCTCTTCTTCCCTTCTCTCTTCTCTTCCTCTCTCTCTCTCTCTCTCCTTCCCCTTCTCTTCTTCTCCTTCTCTCCCTCTACTTCCCTTCTTCTCACTCTCCCTCACGGGGCCCCGCGGCAACTGGCGATCAAGAGGGGGGTGGGTAGGGTCAGAAGCCCTGGGGGGGGAGGTTGGTTTTCCTTGAGTCGTAGATCCAGGGGGGTGCAACTGCCACCAAGCGAGGAGGGGGGCGAACACGGGCCATAGGGGATGCTACTACTGCTAGAGATGACGACGCAGGGAAGGGGGCACACTCTCTGTCTGTCCCGAGGGAGAGGAGGGGCCTCCCCTTATATAGGAGGGGGAGGAGATGGGTGGCATGGCCAACCCTCCCACCTGGGGGTTGCATGCCCCCCCATCACCACCACTCCCACTCTCTCTCTCCCCGACGTGCTGTAGGCGGGGAGAGAGGGGGAGTAAAAAAATTTGAACTGTTGATTTTTTTTTTAAATTAAAAGGGGGGGTGCTCCTATGGGGGAGAAAACATGGGACTATTACAGGATCCATGGTTGTGGGGCTCAATGTGTAATCCTTTCTTCGTTCTTTGGTTGTCTCTTTGTCTGTTGGTTTTTTTGTTGTTTTGGCAAGTCTTATTTGTGGATTCAACTAATTGGCCTACCCTATCTCATGGTCACCAATGAGAAACCAATTTAGAGGTGCACTGTGTAAGATTTCAAAGCATTTTTGGATCCATAAGGCACTTTCAGTGAAAATTGAAGATTTAAGGTTTCAAAGTGGCTATTCTCGTGCAAAGTGTTCAAGACTAAAGACATGGGATTTTAGAGCATTTTTTGCAAATCCATAATGCAGTTCCAATGAAATTTGAATATTTAAAGGTTCAAAGTGGTTGTTGGTACAAAGTGTTCAAGGCATAAGACATTGAACATTTTAAAGTTAGAGGCATAACAGAACACTAAATCAAGTCTACAGGGAGTGTAGATGAGTCTAGCCATCAATTGCTCATCATTTTTGCACATTTAAGGTGCCATTTCATGCTCAAAGACCTTAATTTACTTGGGAACACAGAAGAGAGACATGTTTTTGGCCAAAAAAGTTCCCAAAATCATGAGGGCATGCCCAATTTAAAGGGGCACTTGCAATAGGGTTCAAAGGTGTAATATTTTCGCAACAAAATATTGAAGACCCTAAATCTCGCGCAAAAGCGGCTCAAAGTAATCTCCCGCAATGGAAAAACCTTGGGTTAACTGCTCCTTCTACGTGCATTAACAAACACCAGTCCCGCGTCGTGTATAGGAAGCCATGGGTTGAAAACCATAGCCCACGTGGGAACACCCCTTCAAGGGACAAATAAGGGATAATTTTTGCAAATTTTTTTATGAATAAACTCCCTCCTCTTTAGCCGTTGCATGGCGAGGAGAGGGAGTATGTGTGGGAGTTGAGTGAGGAGGGGCATGGGGAGGAGGCATGCAGCACGCCACTTATGTGGCTACCCCCACCTTCATGCCTATATGAACCCCCCCTCCCAAGCTTGAGGGGAGGAGGAGGATCATGTGCTGATGCCGCCCCCTGTGGAGCTGCCCACTACCGTCGACAACCTGCTACTGCCCCCGCCGTTCTGGCCATGCCGCCAGGATGTACCCGCCCCCATCATCGTCATCATCATCATCATCATTACCATCATCATCATCTTCACCATCAACGTTGTCGTCATCTTCTCCATCATTATCCCCACCTCCACGACCCCTCTCCATATTATTACTCAATTCCCGTAGCCGAATGTAATACAATCTTGTTTTCCCCAAACTGATGTGCTAATCAGCTTGTTCTACCTTTCCAAAATAATTGTACTCAAAAGAGCTATGCCCACATGAATGAATAAGATTTTTCTATCACTATTTGTCTTGGCTGTAAGTGTTGGTAAAGGAGTTAAGTGATAAGGTCACTTGACTAAAAGCTAAACTGGGCATATTAATGTAATGTGAGAAACATTTAGTAAGTTTTTAACGTAAAGAATCTTATTGCCCATGCGCAACCTCAACTGCAGATTCCTAGTCCGACCCCTGCACTAAATACAGTTGTAATTCAAGAGAAGAAGTTCCTTCTCAAACAAATCAAGCCACCTGAATTCGATGACAAGGGAAGGACCGTCCAAACTGACACCGAGGTCTGGATCGAATCCACGGAGGATTACTTCGAAGCAGCAGGGACTGCACCAGCTAACCAAGCAATGCTCGCCAAACTAAAGCTTACCGGTGAAGCAAGACTTTGGTGGAAGCAATGGTGCAGAGACCAAGGGATCTCGGAAGGGTCAGTTACTTGGGAGAAGCTTAAAAGAGCTGTGCGAGGGAGATATCTGCCATCTGCCTACTGCACACAGAAGATGAATGAATTCTATGAATTAAAGCAGCTTGGACTATCCCTAGATGCATACTATTCAAAGTTCATCTCTCTCTTAAAGTACGCACCACAAATGGACATGACACAACAAGTGTCAAAGTTTTGTGCCAGATTAAACCCACCCATAAACACGCGCTTGGAGTCAATGCGTCCAACGGACCTTCAAGTCGTGCTCATTCGAGCTGCATCCATAATACAGGAGGTGCAGAGCAAGCCAAGAAATAATAGGACTTGGTCTTACATGGATCAGAACAAGGGAGTGTATAGGTCTCAAGCTAAGAGAGCACATGGCCAAAATCAGGGACAAAGGAAGAAAGCTAGAGCCAACAATGTCAACAATTTTGTTCCTACCCAAGGTAATGGCCGCAATCTCCGTTGCTTCCATTGCAACAAGCCTGGTCACTTCAAGAGACAGTATCCCAAGCTTAGCAGAGGACAACGTCAAGGGCCATCCCCAGGAGTTGCCCATGGCCAAGGAACCACCGTCATGGCCAGAGGGAGAACCTCTAGTGTTGCCAACAAGGATCTGGGTGATGAAGAAGACCCACCCATGGAAGCTGACATTGAGACGGCAATGGTTCATGCCGCTCTTCACAAGAAAGGCCTAAATCGCCAATTCTCGGTCATTCAAACCCCTTCGAATTACCAAGGTACAAGCTTGAAAACCTTGATTGATTGTGGCAGTACACATTCCTTCATTTCACTAGTCTGTGCAAGAAGATTAGGGATAGCCACAAAAGATGCACCTAGCTTATTTGTGGAGTTACTAAATGGTGGTGAGGTCTCTTATACCTGGCAAACTGCTAAGGTGAAATTCCTACTGGGAGGAAAGTCGACTTCGGTCAGATTCAGGGTAATGAACCTAGGTGTCCACGAATGTTTGCTCGGAATGGATTGGCTAATACCCAATGATGCCCACATTCGCTGTAGAAAGGGCCAAGTTTCCTTTCGAAATTGTGAAGGGGAACTAGTCACAACTCAAGGAGAGGCTAGGAAGCCAAAAATTCCACTGGCCAAAGTAACACGGATAATAAAAGGAGTTAGGAAGGGCCTACCTATCTATTTGATTAAGCTAAATAAGCTAGATCAGGATCAGGAATCTAGGGAAGAACCTTCATGGTTAAAGGAATACGTAGACGTATTTCCTGAAGAGCTGACAGAACTTCCTCCTAAAAGGGAAGTCAATCACAAAATCAAGCTGGCGCCAGCTGCACCGATCCCAAAGAGACCATATAGGATGTCCATCCCGAAAGTGATTGAGCTGAAGGAGCAACACCAAGGCTACATCCGTCCTAGTAGTTCACCATGGGGAGCTCGAGTGCCGTTCAAGAAGAATATAGATGGAACGCTTCGGTTATGAAAAGATGAATTTGTGCGAAGGCGTCCTTGTTGTATCTCCCAAAGTTATGAGCTTGATATTATGCAATTCACATGCAATGTTAGTTACAATTTAGGTTGCGATAAGCGGTAGAAGAAGGATTAAATCAACAATGTATTCATTGGCATCTCGTCACAAAAGAATGATGCATCCATGCATAGAAGCTCTTTTATCAAAGTTTGAATTTGGGAAAGGATGCATTTTCATTAAAAGACTAAAGTCTTGAATTTGATGCATATACGTGGGATTTACAAGAAGTAGTTCTGAATTTCAACCAATACCGTTTAGGACAAGGGAAAGAAATATCATTGTAGATCTTCTAGCTGCATAGAAGGAAAAGGTATATGGTCTTGAAATCACATATTTGCATGGAATGATACATCGCATACATCTTGCAGTTACTTCCATTTTTTAAAAGGAAAGTCTTGCAAACTCTAGAAGGAAGCATTTGCATCTTTAGAGGAAAGATCATTTTTAATTGTGGGTTGGTTAGATCAACTAAGTAATTCGCGTGTAAATGAGTAGCCTACATGAAACTCATAAATGTGTGATTAGTTAGCATATGACGGTCACCTCGATGTGCTAGGTAGGGTTAAGCTATGATAAAATTCTGCCTAGTATCGCACTTGGGATGCTGATTTAAGACTTCCGATCTCAAAGGTCCTACCCATATTTACAAAATGTTAGGATTATTTAAACACCGTGCAAGAACGATCTAGGATTCTCACCCTAAGGATCAATTGACCAAATACTAGACCTCGGTATGAATTTAGGAACCCTAGGGCCAAAGCATTATCGGCCTAGTAGGGTTAGGGTTGGATTGGGTCAAGAGGACTCCCAAGCTCTTATCTTGATCAAAGGTATTCTTGATCAAGAAAGACCGTACGAAGGGAGATATAATCCCACAAGTCAGATACTAACACCCATCTCGTGCTACGAGCTGCAACGTCATATGGTCTCGTGTCTAAATCACAAAATAGTATTGCCACTCCTTAGACCAAGTTTGGCGATTTCTAAGTACAAGTCAAATTTTCTAAAGGATGACTAGTCATCCTGCTACATCACTCTTCCTTGGGAACTGATTGGCCAAGCTAGGGCAGTTATGAATAGCCAAGAAAGCAATTGACCAACCAAGTTAGGACAACGGGGTTGTCTAGGATTTATTGACTAAGACATAAGGATACCTAAGGTAGTGACAATTTGGGTCAACAGGGTATAAACCCTAACCCAAGGAAAAAGGGGTAAACAAGCAACTCAGCTTATGAAACCCTTGGGATCTTGCCAAGTCACGATTGATCCCGGATCAAATGCTGGATGTATTCGGAGAGAAGGATTTACACCTTAGCAGTTGGCCACACAAACAACCACTGGAATGCTCGTGATTGTACACTTAGGAGCACTGTTTATACTTCTTTGCTCAAGGAACTAATACTCGAAAAATAACTAATGCTTCAGGTTGAAAGCCTAGAGGGAGAGGCAGCATCAGTAACCTCTGGCTGTCTACCTGACCCTATCCAAAGGGGTTGTTAGCCACATCGAGTACGTGGACCAAACCCGTCATGAGAGGTCTCTCCATGGGTGCTACTTGGAGCACAAGAACGCTTGGGTGCCAGGGGAGGCTCTGGCCGTAAATCCCTTGCCTCCAGATCCTGCACAAGAGGCCGATGTGACTCGAGATGGGATCTCGAGGCCCGCATACTAGTCAACGGGTGGAACTTGGAATAGCGATCCCTAAGGATTGCTGGATTAGCCTTCGGGTAGATTATATGATATATTCCAAAGACTGATAAATAAAGATCAAATGTTGAAAAGGAACTTGCTTGACATTGTTTTTCTATGTCAGTGCTAAGTTACGTGAAGGAACCAGTGATTAATTGGTTAATTAAAGAAGCTTTTTTTGCTTGTCAAACTAAATGTGGTAGATAATTAGATAACTAAAGCAACCCGAGGAAAGTGCGGTGGACATGACCTTAGGTCCATCCTACGGAAGGGTGGTCCCAGTTGGCCGGGAACTTTTCTCAAAGGAAATTGATAGGAGGTAACAATGACCTAGAATCTATAGAGCTAGAGTCCCGATTTATGATGTTTCAGGGGAACAGAATGGGACTATGCCTTACGGCCAGAGAGGTCGAGCTTCGCATCCCTCTCATTTCCCATTCTCCTTGAACCAAGTGCAGTATAAATCTGCTTCGACCTTGATGCTTCTGTGCAAAGTAGTTTGTCTGGGGCTCGATGCTAGCTACCTCCTAGGAACTTGACCATCAGGAGAACCCTGATTCAGGTCGATCCTAAGTGGGAACGGCCGAAATGCTTCCGCTTCGTGGCAGACTCGGGAAGACCTGTGACATTCCTTGGGCACTTGGCTAAAAGCTGAACTGGGCATATTAATGTAATGTGACAAACGTTTAGTAAGTTTTTAACGTAAAGAATCTTATTGCCCATGCGCAACCTCAAGTGCAGATTCCTAGTCCAACCCCTGCACTAAATACGGCTGTAATTCAAGAGAAGAAGTTTCTTCTCAAACAAATCAAGCCACCTGAATTTGATGGCAAGGGAAGGACCGTCCAAACTGACGCCGAGGTCTGGATCGAATCCATGGATGATTACTTCGAAGCAGCAGGGACTGCACCCGCTAACCAAGTGATGTTCGCCAAACTGAAGCTTACCGGTGAAGCAAGACTTTGGTGGAAGCAATGGTGTAGAGAGCAAGGGACCTCGGAAGGGCCAGTTACTTGGGAGAAGCTTAAAAGAGCTGTGCGAGGGAGATATCTGCCACCTTCCTACCGCACACAGAAGATGAACGAATTCTATGAATTAAAGCAACTTGGACTATCCCTAGATGCATACTATTCAAAGTTCATCTCTCTCTTAAAGTACGCACCACAAATGGACATGACACAACAGGTGTCAAAGTTTTGTGCCGGATTAAACCCACCCATAAACACCCGCTTGGAGTCAATGCGCCCAACGGACCTTCAAGACGTGCTTATTCGAGCTGCACCCATAATACAGGAGGTGCAGACCAAGCCAAGAAATAACAGGACTTGGTCTTGCAGGGATCAGAACAAGGGAGTGTATAGGTCTCAAGCTAAGAGAGCACATGGCCAAAATCAGGGACAAAGGAAGAAAGCTAGAGCCAACAATGTCAACAATTTTGTTCCTACCCAAGGTAATGGCCGAATCTCCGTTGCTTCCATTGCAATGAGCTTGATCACTTCAAGAGGCAGTGTCCCAAGCTTAGCAGAAGTTTGCTGAAGGAGAGACGGTTGAAGCATTCATCACTCGGATTAAGAATCTGTGCGACCAGATGGCTGGCACTGGGATACAAAAGACTAGCGAAGAGCTAGCTCGGAGGTGTCTTCGGATTTGTCCACAAAAGTTTGATGGACTAGTAACTGCCCTTAATACTCAGGTGAGACCTCAAGCTTTGACTTTTGAGGAGTTTTGTGCATTATTGATGGAGGAGGAGTTGAGGCTGAAAGCCCGAGAAGGAAGCAACAATGGAGATGCTGCATTCTCTGCTAATGCAAAAGGCAAAGGTGGTTCCTCCACCAAAAATGATGGTGACAAAAGGAAGAAGGGCGGAAAGAAGAAGTTTCAAGGAGAGTGCTTCTACTGCAAGAAGAAAGGACATGCAATTGCAGATTGTCGTGTCTAGAAGGCAGATGAAAAGAATGGTACCCTTAAAAGTAAAGGGAAAGAGACAGCCAATACGGCTGAAGCAAAGCTAGAATTATTCATGGCGACCATTGAGGAAGTGTGTTCCTTGGCGCAAGAAGAATCTACCACTGACTCATGGGTGTTGGATAGTGGGGCCTCCCGTCACATGACCAACAAGAAAGGTCTATACAGTTCTATGCAGCCTCTACAAGAATCCATCACTATGACGGTTGGAAATGATGCTAATGCCCTGCTGCGGGCACAGGTACTATTTCTTTTGTTGCTGCAAATGGTGAAGTCAAAAAGCTTTCAAATGTGTTGTATGTTCCCAAAATCAAGAGAAATCTCTTATCAGTTGCTGCCATAACTGATCTTGGTCATGAAGTGAGGTTCAAGAAGACATGTGCAGAAATTCTTGATAGTGCTGGCACAATTGTTGGCAAAGGAGAAAGAAGGAACAACCTATATGAGCTAAGTGCTCTTACAGCCACCGCTGGAGTGGGCACAAGTAAGCTTTGGCATGAAAGGTTTGGACACATCAGATTTGCAGTGTTGAAGGAGATGCAAAAGCAAGGTATGGTTGCTCACCTACCTACAATAACTGAATTGAAGGAACCATGTGAAGCTTGTATGATGGGCAAGCAACAGAGAAAGGCATTTCCACAAGAAAGCAAGAATAGAGCACAGGCTCCTCTAGAGTTGGTGCATGCTAACTTGTGTGGTAAGATGCCTACACAGGCCTTGGGGGGATCTTCTTATTTTATGTTGATTGTCGATGACTGCAGTAGGAAGATGTGGGTGTACTTCCTTCGTGATAAGGCTCAAGATTTTGGTAAGTTTAAAGAATGGCTAAAACTTGTTGAGAATGAAACAGGGAAAAGTGTGAAGAAATTTAGCACAAATGGTGGTGGTGAGTTCAACTCAAAGGAGTTTGAAGGCTTTTGCAAGAGCAAAGGGATCAAGTGTCAATTGATGACGCCTCACACACCTCAGCAGAACAGTGTTGTGGAATGCAGGAATCGCACCATTGTGGAGATGGCAAGATTCATGCTAAAGGACAAGGGATTGCCTAACCATTTTTGGGCTGAAGCTGTTAATACTGCAGTCTACATTCTAATCGGAGCTACACAAAGGCTCTCAAGGGAAAAACACCTCATGAGGCTTACATTGGTAATAAACCATCTGTTTCACATTTCAGAATTTTTGGATGTGAATGTTATGCACATGTTCCAGACGAGAAGAGAAACAAGTTAAAACCAAAAAGCAGAATATGTATCTTCTTGGGTTATAGTGATGAGCAGAAGGCTTACAAATTATATGACCAAGAGGCAAAGAAGATCATCTCGCGAGTCGTGATGTGGTGTTCAAGGAGGAGCTGCATACAGTGGAGGAGGAGAAGGCAAGTTCTTCCACTTTATCATCAAGCGAAGAAGTAGTCCACTATGAACCTGTCCCGAGAGCTATCCCTATCCTTAAGGAGGAGGAAGCATCATCTTCAGATGATGAGGAAAAAGTTCACCAACCTGACATCACCCCACCGGAAAAGCCATTGCCACGTTGGGTGAAGCAGCTCTATGACCACAATAATCCTATGCCTGCATCTGTTGAGGAGAAGGCAGACGGACCAAGGAGGTCTCAGAGAATAGAGGAGCAAAGGAGGGCTTCTGCTCACATAGTCAAAATGGCCTTGATGGTTGAGATTATAAGAGAAGTAAAGGAGCCAACCGACTTAGAAGAAGCACTTGCAAATCCATCATGGAAGGCTGCTATGCAGGCAAAGTATGACAGCATAATGAAGAATGACACTTGGGAGCTAGTGGATCGACCAGCAAAGTGGAAGGTTATTGGCACCAAGTGGATCTGGAAGGTAAAGTACAAGGCTGATGGTACCTTAGAAAAGTACAAAGCTAGACTGGTTGCCCAAGGATTTTCACAAGTTGAAGGGTTTGATTTTCAAGAGTCATTTGCCCCAACTGCCAAAATGACCACTATTCGCATGGTACTTGCAGTGGCTGCCCACAAGAAGTGGCTAGTGTACCAAATGGATGTTAAGTTAGCGTTCTTAAATGGTGACCTCAAGGAGGAGGTGTACATGGCTCAACCACCAGGGTTTGAGGCCCCCCATTCTGAGAACAAAGTGTGTAAGCTGAAGAAGGCATTATATGGGCTGAAACAAGCCCCCAGAGCATGGTACCAATGGATAGATAAGTTCTTTTTAAACCTAAACTTCAAAAGATGTGCCTCAGATGCTAACTTGTATGTTTACAGGGATGGTAAAAAGTCTGTAGTGATTGTCCTATATGTGGACGACCTTCTTATTACAGGTGACTATGAAGATATGATCAACCAAACTCGAAAGGCTTTGAGTTCTGAGTTTGAAATGACAGACTTGGGCTTGCTGCACTATTGTTTGGGGATTGAAGTCTGGCAAGAGCCAGGAAAGATCTTCATCTCTTAGAAGAAGTATGCATGGGAGATCTTGAAGGCATTTGGCATGACCGAGTGCAAGGAGATAGCTACACCTATGGAGGTGAATGCAAAGTTATCCATTGAGGATACATCAGCACTAACAGACATTGGGAGGTATAGGAGGTTGGTCGGCAGTCTAATCTACTTGTGTAACACCAGACCAAATATCAGTTTTGCTATTGGTGTTTTGAGCAAGTTCTCAAACAAACCTCATGAGAGTCATTGGAAGGCTGGGATGCGGGTGCTCAGATACTTGAAGAAAACTCTTGACTATGGTATCACATACAGTTTCGGAACTTCTCTTGTGGGAAACTGTGACTCAGATTGGGCAGGAGACAGTGATTCCAGGAAGTCAGTTTCTGGTTATTGTTTCTCTTTGGGTTCAGGAATTTCACAAACCCAAGGAAAAAGGGGTAAACAAGCAACTCAGCTTACGAAACCCTTGGGATCTTGCCAAGTCGCAATTGATCCCGAATTGAATACTGGATGTATTTGGAGAGAAGGATTCGCACCTTAGCAATTGGCCGTACAAACGACCACTAGAATGCTCGTGATTGTACACTTAGGAGCACTATTTGTACTTCTTTGCTCAAGGAACTAATACTGGAAAAATAACTAATGCTTCAGGTTGAAAGCTTGGAGGGAGAGGTAGCATCAGTTACCTCCGACTGTCTGCCTAACCCTATCCAAGGGGGTTGTTAGCCGCGCCGAGTACGTGGACTGAACCCGCCGTGAGAGGTCTCTCCATGGGTGCTACTTGGAGCAGGAGGACACTTGGGTACCAGGGGAGGCTCTGGCCGTAAATCCCTTGCCTCCAGATCCTGCACAAGAGGCCGATGTGACTCGAGATGGGATCTCGAGGCCCGCATACTAGTCAACGGGTGGAACTTGGAATAGCGATCCCTAAGGATTGCTGGATTAGCCTTCGGGCGGATTATATGATGTATTCCAAAGACTGATAAATAAAGATCAAATGTTGAAAAGGAACTTGCTTGACATTGTTTTTCTATGTCAGTGCCTAAGTTACGTGAAGGAACCAGTGATTAATTGGTTAATTAAAGAAGCTTTTTTTGCTTGTCAAACTAAATGTGGTAGATAATTAGATAACTAAAGCAACCCGAGAAAGTGCGGTGGACGTGACCTTGGGTCCGTCCTACGGAAGGGTGGTCCCAGTTGGCTAGGAACTTTTCTCAAAGGAAATTGACAGCGAGGTAACAATGACCTAGAATCTATAGAGCTAGAGTCCCGATTTATGCTGTGTTAGGGGAACGGAATGGGACTATGCCTTATGGGCAGAGAGGTCGAGCTTCGCATCCCTCTATTTTCCTATTCTCCTTGAACCAAGTGCAGTATAAATCTGCTTCGACCCTGATGCTTCTACGCAAAGTAGTTCGTCTGGGGCTCGATGCTAGCTACCTCCTAGGAACTTGACCATTAGGAGAACCCTGATTCAAGTCTGTCCTAAGCGGAAATGGCCGGAATGCTTCCACTTCGTGGCAGACTCAGGAAGACCTAGATCGCAAACCCTGTGACATTCCTTGGGAGTGCCGGGCGGCGCTTTCTAGACTCTCTTCCGGATGGGCTGCTAAGACGTGTCCTACAAGTGGACAGGGGGACACATTACAAAAGGGGTTCTTTTTTAAAATGTACCTTCTTGTTATGAAGAGAGGAAGAAAGAAAAAAATTGTGCAAAAGATAAAAAACGCCTTCATGGGCTCCGTGTGATGATCTCCTCCTCCCAAATCTTCATCATCAAGCATTTTGATCATATTTTTGGAGCCTATTCTCCTTTCTCTTTGTAATGATGCCATTTATGTGGATTTTTTTAAAGAAATGAGAAATCAAAAAAATTATTATTTCTCTCTCCTTACATAAATTTAGTGTTTCTCACTCCTCCCTTCCCATACACATAATATAAATTCTTATGAGAGAAGGGGGAAGGAGAGTATGAGGGTGATAGATGGAATCGATGCAATGAATGATGATTGCGAGACAGTGCTGGAGTATTGCGAAATCCTATCAAGTGTGTTAGCAACCATTGGAGGTGTCACTAGCATTTATGTGCACACAATGCAACAAGCACATCACAACATATAAGTGATTTTTGAATAAGTTCATTAATTTTTGTAGCAAATGGAATGCTATTGAAAAACCATTTTAGAGGGAGAAAAAGGGATATGAATACCTACTTTTTAGCACTTTATATTTATTTTTTTATTTTTTAAATTTCTATTAAATAAATGATAAAAAATTAAGAAGAAAAAAAAGAAAAAATATCAATCAATAGTGAAATGCTATAATTAAACCAAAAACTAGAAAATATAATTATATTTCAAATATAGATTCAAAAATCACTAAAACAAGCATCTTCATATCTAAATAAGGCATTTTGGTAGCAGAGAGTAATCCCGATGCCATTCACAATGTGGCAAAGGAACATATGTACTAAAAAATAGAGAATAATTGTTGAAAGCATTGATTCTTTACCACATATCATGAATACTTTGATCTTATGTTATCTATGTTCCCAAAGATAGCATGAGTCACGAGGACTTAGTGCCTTTGGGGCTGTAACTAGTAATGCCGCAAAGAGTAGAAAATTCATGAAAGATATAAGGAGATGTTTGCTACACATACATATCTTGTTTCCTCATTAAATATGGTTGTGCACATTTTTCCATACTTTGCACTCAAGTATGTACTGCACAGGTCGATGCATACCACTTGATGTTTCCATGACTAAGTGTATGAGGCAGTTTCTAGCTATTTAGTTATGTGGATTTAAGAGGGTTATAAGTGAGGGAAGAGTGGAACTTATGTTATGTTTGTGAAAAAAGATGAGGATCGGTGGGTCAATCCCTAACCGGGTTACCATGTTCCTTCTAGAGGCCACAACACTCAATCAAAGAGGAGCTTATGTTATGTGTATGTGGTATGCTAGACATCTTATGTTGGGTACTCTTGGTTGAAGTTCGAGATAGGCAATTAATACACCATTTTAGAGTTTATAGAGGTCTTCTAGCTTATAGTCAATTGCTCATGGCTGTTGTGAGGTCTGGTAGACAATGAGCTTTGAGTAAGAGGTCTTCTAGTTTATAGTCAGTTGTTCATGGCCACATGGCCTTGGGGCTTGGTTATGTGAGGTCCGGCAGCAGCGAGCTTTGAGTGAGAGAGCCAGTGTAAGGCCCGTTTTAGGTTCTAACATGCATGGAGAAGAGAAGAGAAGCTTGGTGGATTTTAGTAGAGCTTCCATGCATATATGGAGAAGAGGCATTGGAGAGAAACTTGATGGGTTTCAACAAATCTTCTAAGAGAATTTTGGTGGATTTCTATAGACTTTTTGTGCATGTGCAAAAAAGAGAGGAGAAGCTCAGTGGATTTTGGTAGAGCTTGCATACATGTGTGGAGAAAAGGAGAGAAGCTTTTCAAATTCTAACAACCACACAATTATAAAGGGGGGAGAGAGAGAGAGAGAGAGAGAGAGAGAGAGAGAGAGAGAGAGAGAGAGAGAGAGAGAGAGAGAGAGAGAGAGAGAGAGAGAGAGAGAGAGGAAACTAAGAGAGACATCTTACCTTTAGCTTCACATACACCTGCAGAGAGTGGTGTCTCCTCTAAGAGAGTTATGTGTCTCTATGTGATACCCTCCTTTCCTTTATATATTAGTCGTTGGGAGGGGGAGGGGGAGGGGCAGAGGGTTGCTTTAAGCATCTGTAGGTTACATCATCAATGACTGATACAAAATTTATCAAATTTGAGTATTTTTGAGAGATTTTACATAAATTGAAAGTATCCATACTTTTATAAAAGTTGAAGAAAAGCAAAAAGGTGCCTTTTGTACTTGCACAACTCATGTGTAACAATTCCTACATATTGGATAGAACTTAAAAGAGATATAGTTTTCTATACAAAACTCACAATTCACATCCTTTTGAACGGTTGCAATCATGCAACTAGCTCTACAATTCTATCACTTCATTTTACGTTTTAAAGAAAGTTTGGAAATTTAAAATTTCAATCTTTATGATTTTCTATCAACAATCCCTACTAGTATCTTGAAAAAAAATCAATAAAGGCAAGGCCTTCAATA
This sequence comes from Lygodium microphyllum, assembly GCF_053477565.2. NCBI lineage: Eukaryota > Viridiplantae > Streptophyta > Polypodiopsida > Schizaeales > Lygodiaceae > Lygodium > Lygodium microphyllum. The sequence goes on along the minus strand of NC_141153.1, from coordinate 34,013,509 downwards.
CTGTGGAATGTTACTACTCTTAAAGCAATTTAGGAGTCCAAGAAAAGCAAAAATGCAACCCTTTTGTACTCACATGCAGCTCGTGTGAAAACATTATTGCACAATGGACAAAACTTAAAATGGCCATAAATTTTAATTCAAAACTAAGAATTTAGATCCTTTTAACCCTTGTTATTACCTTTTTAATCTTCATGAGTTTCTATCAACAATTCCTACTAATGTCAAAATTTAATCTTCATGAGTTTCTATCAATAATTCCTACTAATGTCTTGAAAAAAATCAATAAAGGTAAGGCCTTCGATACTTTCAAATTTTATACTATTTAATTTATTACAAAATATGCAAATTCTTTGATTACTTTTATCACTAAATATTACATAATATCTAAAGTATCAATGTGGATACATTGCATACATTGACTCGTAATGAAGCATATTCTCATCATTTCCTTTCTGTAATGTCCCCATTACTTAGTTTATTTTAATAGACAATGTGCGTATACATTCCAAAAATTGATTTATGTTGAAAACAAAATTGCACATTTTTAAAACTAGCTCTAAATATGAAGATAAATGTTATTATTAATGAGGTATTATATGCCAACTCATGGAAGAAAGACTTGGGAAACCCTCCCAAGACTAGCTTATTAAAAATATATTTGTAGTATAGAACAACAAAAAAAACTATCCTAATGGATAGTCACTTGGTAGTTAAGTGCACTTGGGTGACGATATTGCTGGGATGGGTGATCTCGTGGGAAGATTATCCTACAAGATAGTGGGAGATTCTCATGTGCAACCAACGGCGCCAACAAAGCCTTTGTAGCGCGTTGCCAAGATGCCAATGTCTATCCCTTGGTCACCGCCTTGATCGTGAGCCTTGGAGCGATGCCCGCTGACAACGTGACGTGCGGTGCTCGCCCATATATTCGTAAATTTTTATCTTCACACTAAAAAAATGGAGCCCCCTCTCTAACATCATTGATGATGTTATCAAAGACACTAAAAAAAGCATTCTCTCTTTATCATGATGATGTCATCGAAAATGCTAAAAAGTAAGTGTTCTCTCTTTATCCCCCATTACTATATAAACAGGGGTAGAGCGTCACATAATAGACAACAACAAGGTCCTGCGAAAAATTCTATATGTTGTTTCTCTCTTTATCATCGATGATGTCATCAAAAACGCTAAAAAGCAAGTGTCCTCTCTTTATCCCCCCCATTACTATATAAACAGGGGTAGACTCTACTGTTGATGCAACAAAGCTCTACTGCAATCAGCCGAGCTCCTCTCTCTCTCTCTCTCCACACCTACATGGAAGCACTGCTCAAATCCATCAAGCTTCTTCCATGTCTCCCAAGAGACATCAAGATGCTAGGCAAGGTCATGCTCAAAGAGCTCCCCAATGGGAGGAAGTAATCATTGCTGCAGGAACTCAATACGAAGCTGAAGTGCAAGCAAAATTTGTCCTCGAATCCATTCAGCGCAAAGGACCAGTTATTCCACAACAAACCGAGGTTGCGGCCATAAACCGCAATCACGACGGATGGCCAAACGGAGATAATCAAGTTTAGTACATAAGAAAAGGATTACTTTTAAGCTATAACTCTATAACTTCCTAATGAGGGATAAGTTAGTCTGTTACATAGATTACGATCAGTTAGAATGCACTTAAACTTACAAAAACATTAGTATTATCAATTGCTTTTTAGGAAGGAACACGGGAATTAATGGAGGAAATAGATTCTATGCATAGCATACATTGACAAGCGTGTTAAAAATGTCTTATGGTTATGATTGCTTTTGGATTTGTGAATGATGAATTATAGCTCTTATGATTCTGTGCTTGCATAGACATACAAATTGTGGATTATGATGGTTCGGGACATTGGGGTCCCCAACTCAATGCTCCCTAACACTCTACGGACTGTGGAAAAACTCACCTACCGGTGGGGTCCTATGCTCCCAAGGGAGGTAGGTGTTTTTGGTTTTTGATCACTCGAGCACCTGAGAGGGCAAAGGGCCAAGTTATAAGTGGCCCTGTTATGTAGGACGGCTCTTAAGGCAGGTGATTCCCTCCACAATGCACACATTGCACATGAGGTTACTAGTCTTCATATTGACTTTTGCAGTCTAGCCAACTCCAATCTCAAGGGATTGGAAGGTCCTAGGACAATGTCTTTTTGAAAAGACAGATTTTGTACGACTCTGTGGAGTGATGGTTCTAGATGTTACTATGAAATAAAGTATTTGATTTCTGAATTGTTTGTTATGTGCTAAAGATTGAGTTTAACGAACCCAATTTGATGGAGTAATAAAAGGAAGTTGTTTTTATATGTCCAAATAGTGTGGTAGTATTCTTTGCTAATTAGAAAATTAAGCAACCCCAATCAAGGAAAGTGGGAGGCCTCGATCCTGACGATGGAACACCTATGGTTGGGTGGACCCGATAAGTCGGTTAACTTTCCAACACTAGATAGAGTTGATTAAATCATGACTCTCCCAATATTGGTAGGATTAGTTACCAGGTTTAACACCATTTTAGGGGGCCGGACCTGAGATTTTACCTTATGGTTAGGGGAATCGAGTTGCACTCTCCCCGTCTCTCACTCTCTTTGAACCAAGTGCGGTGTTAACCTCACTCCTACCTTTGATTGATTACAAAGTGGTCTTTCTTAGGTGGGCGTTAGATTGCTATTAGGGGTGACTTGGCTACGCTTTCCTTGCGAATTAGAAGTGAGATTCCCATGTTCAACTAAGTTTGAGGTTTCCCATGGGGAGATGGGATGGTGATGCGCATGGATATGAATTCCAATCAACTACTACTAAGAAGACTCCACTGACTCTGTTGGAGGAGGCATCTCACACTTTCCATTTCATCCTTTTTAACAAACCCTCATTATGGACATACATGGGCAATTACAGCTTCTCCAAAGCTTTTCAAATCCTGAAGGATTCTTCACATTTTGGCTCCTAGAGCTCATCTGTAGGAATTGTACTTCAACCTCATACAAAGATTTGAAGTGTTGAAGCTCATTCAACATCAAGATGCTCTCAAGAGGATCAATTTGGGGATTCTTGAAGAGTTTTCAAGAAATGCTTCAATCTCTCATTGCCAAGTATTCAAAAGTCAACGGAATCAGTAAATAATTCAATATTGAAAGCTATTCTAAAGGAGTATAAAAACCTATTGGAGGTGCCTGTAGCCTTATCTCCTAAGATAGTGGTCGATCACCCTATAGATTTGAAGCCTCACTCAAAACTAGTTAACAATCCACCTTACAAATTATCCAAATATGAATGCGAAGAAGTTGCCAAGTAGATCAAAGATTTGTTGGAGAGTGGATAAGAAGAAAGATTGTTCCTTTAGGATGTGCTTTAATTATATGGACCTCAACAAGATCACAATAAAGAATAGATATCCCATCCCTAGAGTAGATGATTCGATTGATGATCTTGAGGGGTAAACTATTTAACAAAGATAGATCCGAGATCAGACCACCACCACATTCTCATGAAAGAGGGTGATGAAGTAAAGATACCAGTCACAACTAATTGAGTGCTCTACCATCTCTTCATTATGCCATTTGGGTTAAGTAACACTCTAGTCACTTTTCAAAGCCTAGTGAATGAAATATTGTAGCCAACCCTCTTTAAGTTTGTCTTATTACTCTTCAATTATATCCATATTTATATCAAATCATTGGAGAATCATTTGCTACACATGAGGAAGATCTTTGATGTATTGAGACATCACTAGATATTTTCTAAGGAAGTGTTCATTCATGTAGTCATCAGAGGTGAAATACTTGAGTGACATTGTTAGTAAGACAGGAACTAAGTTGATCCTAAGAAGGTGCAATGTGTTAGAGACTATCCAACCCCTACAAACATCAGTTTCCCTTGTGGATTTCTTGGTTTATCTTTATTATATTGCATTCTATGACTATTGCAACTCTTTTAACTAATAACTCAAGAAAGAAGCTTTCTTTTGGGATTAAATAGCTAATCAAAACTTCAATCAATCAAAGGAATTGCTTATTTCTACTCCCATTTTGGTAAATTTCACAAACTTCTCTAGAGAGATCGCCATTCAATGTGATGTTAGTGGTCAAGGCATAGGCTAATTTTGTTATAGGACCATAGAGTTATTAGATTTGAAAGTCACAAAGTTATAGAAAAGGTTATGAAAATTAATATTTTTGACTAGGAAATGTTGGCTATCCTCCATGCGATAAAGAAATGGCACCATAATTTGTATGGCAATCAGTTCAAGGTTAAAAGCTAAGGTTAAAAATTATCACAAGGCTCTCAAGTATTTCCTCTCCCAATCTAATCTCACTCATAAGCATTATAAGTGGATGGCTATACTGCAAAACCATGATTTTGACATTATTCATGCTTAGGGTAGCAAAGATGATATAACTTGGTTGAATCTCTCTCTAGAAAGTTGTAAAAATCGCATCCTTACAAATCAATAATTATTTTCCCCCCACATACCCCACTCTACATAATTAAATCCCCCTCAAGTATGCAATTTGTGCTAAACCATTGAATTTTAGACTTTACATCAATAGCTCAACCTAGTTGCATTCGTGTTTGCTCATGCATGCAAATAAACATGAGGGTACACACACACTCACTCACTCACATGACTTAAGGACAATCCCCCTTTTCGTTCATGTATTCTATCTCCTTTTATGGGTGTCTTTTTAAAGGAGAAAATGGATGCTTTCCCTCAAAACCCCCCCCCCCCCAACATATGTACCCTCCCTTCCTAGATTTTTGGATTTTAAAAAAATTGCGATAATAAAATGTATATTTCCTCCTCTTTATCCAAGAATATCTTAATATTTATGTTTTTGTACTTCCCCTCCCCCATCAACGGACACATTGGCCCTTCTCCAAATTTTGAAATAAAATAGTGGAAAAATCCAACAATTCCTCTTCTTCCTTTGGATTTAATAATCCATCAAAGTTCATTATGCAAAAACCTCCTGTATCCCTCCTAAAAATGTCATGATATTTTCATCGCACATGGAAATTTAGTAGTTAAATTGAAATGAAGAAATTATAACCTAATGGCACATCAACCCCCAAAAAAAAACCTCCTCTCCCTTTGCCACCACCTGATAACCTCAATATTCCCATGACCCATGTAGGGTGATCCCCCCCATCTCCCCCTTCACATATAAGTAAAGATCAATTTGTGAAGAGATGGTAGAGGAACAGACAACAACAGGTCCATGCCAGCATGAGAGAAGTAAATTAAAAAATAAAAAGTGTGAGAGCATGAAGTGAGAGTGCAAAGAATTAACTCCTAGCACATCCTAAGGCAAGGATCATGACATGTATCCCAAGGCAATCGATTGCAATTCTCTAATATCCATTTTCTTCTTTTATATGTCATTTTCTTTTCCTACTTCTCAATGCCCCAACATAAGAAGCTTCACATGGTGGGACCATTCGTGACAATGCAAGACCCTCAAAATGTGTCATGACCATCGCACAAAGCGGGACCTTCCTTTGTGGCCCTTCATCAACAACCCTTAACAGAAGAGAGAATGTGGTAAACAATACTAATGCATATAATCACATATTTTCCATTATCATTTAATCGACATGTTTGCAATTAGGAAAGGAGAATGATTAGACAAAAAATTTCTTTCAAATCGTATATATAACAAATGGCCCTTCATTTGGTTGATTGAGCTAGATCTCGTACGTTGGATGAGCCATGGTTGATTAAATTAGGATTTATGCTTGGTCTAAAAGAGAGGAAAGACCATGGAGAAATCTTAGTTTTTTTAAATAAAATAAATTATTTCTTTCATAAATTCAACATCCACTCAATTAGATAAAAGGCATAGAATCCGTACACCTTATATTGCTGCATCGATTTGGTGTTTAGATTAACTATTAAATCACGTTTAATAGTTCATAACTAAGCTTTCATTATTGTATCATTGAATGGAAAAAACATTAAAGTGTGTTTTATTAATTTATATATAAACTTTATTCATAGGTTTTGATGAAAAGAAGAGTATAACCAGAGGTATAGAAGTTATAAATTATTTTTTAACATATCATAGTTGTCATAATTCATCTTGATGCCCTTTTTTTAGATTCATATATACACAAATTTGTATCCATATTATTCTTGATTTCATCAAACTCTTGGTCCATAAATTGTACTTTATAATCATCATAACTCCACACTATGCTTAAGGCCATAGGATTATGGACCACTGATAGGAATCTAATAGACTCATATGCTGACAAGTGGACATATGGTTTCAACCACCATTACTTGATTGCATTGGGGCCTAAATAGCCTAAAATTATTATCCAACCCATTTACTAGGAAAAAATGTGACAAAAAGTTTGGATTATTTGCACATTACAATGTGACCACATTGGTAAAAGCATGTAATTCTAGCTAGTGGTGCACTAAAAATCTTATCAAAGGATTGAATAGTGAAAATTTTGATTAGATAAATGCAACCACTAAAATTAGAGAAGAAAAATCATATAAAGAATAAAAATCTTCTTTCTCTTTAAAATAATAAAATATTATTTAAGAAGAACTAATTGGTCACTACCTTCAGTTTGCCAATTTATTTGTGAAATACATCCAAAAGTTTATAAAAACTTTGTTGCTTATGCCTAGATGATGGATAGGATTGAGTAGTTATACTTCCCAAGGGGTAACTAGTAGGACTCTCCTTGAGCTGGTTTTGTTTTACCTATGAGTGTCTGACTAGCATCCAAGCAAAAAGATCTCGTACTACAGAAGGTTCCCTCCTATGGCAACACTTGACCAAAGGGGCTTTGGTAAAAAAGGGTAATTACATAGTTAGTCCTAAGATGGAGAAGAAATCCATACAAGTACGATGTGGTGAGCATTAAGAGCCTTGAAATTATGGGCTAGTTATCGCTCTAAAGGAGAGAGTGGCTTTTGTATATGGCTCTATGAGTAGGAATTTGATGTTAAAAAACATTATTTAATCATATTTTTATTGTTTTTTTAAAAAATCTGTGTTGCTTTCATGTTGTGCTTATCGAAGATGTAAAATAAACCTAGTAAAAACAAATAATTAATGTAGATGTTTTTAAATGTCAAATAGCATAGTAGTGTGCTATGTTTAGAAAACTTAAGAAAACCACGTGTGAATGGGAATCATGCAATTGTCTTTCCTTGATGGAGAATGATCAATGGTTAGATGGACCCAATTAGTTAGGTGCTTTCCTAACATGGAAAATTTAAGAACAAGAGCTAGATGTTGGCTTTCCTACGGTTCAGTCTTCAATCCTGATCACATACTATTTTAGGGGAATTGAGATTAGATTTTGCCTTATAGGTAGAGGGATAGAGTTCAACTCCCCCTCATCTCTCACTCACTGTAAATGAAGAGCAGTGATGACCTACTTCTAGTCTTCAAGGGTTATAATGTCATTGCCCTAACTAAATGCTAGAATGCTATTAGAGACTCTTAGGTCCTTAGGAACCTTCATTTCAATCCTCCTAGATTGAGGCTAAGCACTTTGCTACTATGAGGTAAAATCAAGGCTACGCATTCAAATCAAAGTTTGATTATTCTTGTGTAGTGTGGATGGTAACAATTGAAATAGACCCTAGAAAACCACCAAGTATTATCTTCCACAATTAAGTAGTGAATAGATCACATATTATTGTGACACACATACTCACACTTGAAAAACCTAAGATGGATAGTTTGAATAATGTGTTGTTGTTCCTATGTAGTTATCAGTTCATTCCATTTGGTTTAGTATTCTACAACCTTCCATAGCTAAATAAGCAAGGGTATAAGGTGCTCTAGTAGTCTATCCGAAGAAGGAATGCTAGTAGGAAGTGGAGTTTCTCTTGTCATATGCCAAAGGAGGAAGTAGAGGCCATCATATGATCAAGAGCAAGCTCGAACATAGCTAAGGAGAAATTTTATTCTTGCTTAAGATTGATGTGTGCTCATTAATGATGTAATTTTTCACATCCATCTATACCATAAGCCTTGTGGAGAGAAAGGAGTAACTCTCTCTTAAGTCTTGCTTTCGAGAGTAAGCTTTAACCTAGGTTTTCATTTATTATGCTTTAGAGCATGATGTGTTTCTTCTCTTGATTAAGGATTGCATGTTTGATTAAGTATTGGAACATATAGTGACATTGACTTTATTCCAACTAATCAACCGATAAACATCCTTATTCCTTAAATTTTTCAGAGTGAATGTATATCATCATGACAGCATGGAGTTGAAGCTTGAGTTTGTGCTATTTCAAGCAATCAACTGCATCACTAGGGCATTGGGGGGGGGGGGGGGGGGGGGGAGGTGTTGGGTGACAGTTTTTCTATCATCCAAATTCCAGCTAAACATCAAGTTATTTGTTTCCAAATCTTGATTGATTACGGAGATACTCATTTATTTATCTCCCCTAAATGTGCAAAAAGGATGAAGTTGAATCCCACACCCTCTTGTAGACTAGGAAACAGGAGAGAAAAAATATCAGCTCAAGCCATTAGCAATGTCCGATTTCAATTAGGAGAAGACTCATAGAAGACTACAAAATCAAATTTTTTAGTTGTGCCTTTAGGAATTTATGACTGCCTATTAGGAATGGATTGGTTAGCACCCAATCAAGCAAACATACACAATGGGAAGGTCGGGTCACATTCAAAAATCTATTTTTTAAAAATGGTCTACTCACAAGGGAAAGCATGCAAATCAAAGATTCAATTAGGAAAGGCTAGCTGGATCCTAAAGGGATTAAGGGAAGGACTTATTGTCTACTTAATCAAACTCAGCAAAGTCAAGGATACCAAGGACGAGGATGAGCCGCCATGGCTAAGTCGTGGATACCAAGGATGAGGATGAGCCATTACGAGAATTACCTTTTGAAAGGAATGTGGATCATGAGATCAAGCTAGTTCCTAGAGCTAAACCAATCACAGGAAGACCCTACAAAATGTTTATTCTCAAGGCAATCAAATTGGAGTAGTTAAAACAACTTCTTGACCAAGGGCTTATTTGTCCTAGCAACTCTCCCTTTATGGTGCTCCTCTTCTATTCTAAGAGAATAAGGATGAGACCCTTTGGTTATGTATCAATTATATGGGCTTAAATCAAGTCACTATCAAGAATAAGTACCCTATTTCCATAAATCAATGAGCCGATCGATTGCAAGGGGCAATGATCTTTTATAATATCGATCTAAGGTTTGGATATTATCAAATTCGACTAAAGGATTAAGATATACCAAAGATAACTTTCAATACCACATATAGCCATTACAAATTCACAATAATGTCTTTTGGGCTGACCAATGCTCCTGCTACTTTTAACATGCTAGTCCAAGATATTTTCCTACCTAGATGAATTTTTCCATCGATGAGGTCAATCATAAATATATGTATATATCACGTAGGTTCAACATAACGGATTTTTAAAATACCATTTTTGCACTTTTTTTTTACATAGAGAAAGGTCCCATATATAGGGGTTACCTACAGATTGAATAAGAAAGGATTATGTTTTATTAAGGAAAAATTAATAGATAAGGATATTCATAAATAGACCTTGAACCCATATGATATAGAGGGTATACATATAGTGAATTACCCAATAATTTTCCTCATATTTTTTATGATATTCTCACCTATTCCAAAATAGAGGAAGATCATCCATGCCATCTACATATTATCTTGGAAATTGTTTGTGAAAACAAGCTTTTCAAGAAGAAAATGTGTGCATTATTCAAGAAGATGATTGAATACCTAGGATTCTTCTCCTCGAAGGAAGGCATATCAGTGGAACCTGCTAAAGTTAAGGATGTCCAAGATTGGCCACCACCTAAATTGTGAGAGAAATCTGAGGACTTCTAGGTCTCACATGGTAGTACAAGATTTTCATTAAAGATTACTTCTTGATAGCAACACCCCTTATTGAAATATGAGGACTTCTAGGTCTCACATGGTAGTACAAGATTTTCATTAAAGATTACTTCTTGATAGCAACACCCCTTATTGAATTTCTTAAAAAGTAAGCAAAAATCATCTGGACATCTTGAGAGCAGGAGAATTTTGAACAATTGAAGCAATGTCTTACTATTTTTCCTATCATAAAGCTACGACATTCCACAAAGGACTTTGAGATCATTACAGATGCTAGCATCATGGCATTTGGATGTGTTCTTATTGAAGAAATACATCTAGTGGCATATTCTTTTCGCAAGCTTTAATCCTACGAGAAAAGTTATGCTACACATGACCTTGAGCTTTTAGTAGTCATTCATGCCCTAAAATTATGGTGTCACGATTTGCTCGAGAGAAGATTCACTCGTGTCTTAGACTATTAAAGTCTCAAGTGAATTTTTATCCAACTTGATCTCAACATAAGATAGAGGAGATGGATTGAGGTCCTCCAAGAAACACGGTATTAGTGAGTTTGGAAATCTCTTGATTCCTATTTTTTGAATACTAAAAAGGTGGCACTAAGATAACATGCCCATAAGTTTCTCAAATCCATATGATGTGACCTATCATTAGAAAGTGCTTGAAAAATGGAATCTATTTAGCTATAGAGCACTCAATTTGGAGTTATAGTGTTCAAGTTATGACAAATCCAAAGATTTGACCACATGTCCCAAACTTATGGGAAATTCCCATATTTTCCAATATGGTGTTAAGAGTTCAACTTTGAAATAAAGCTTCATCCTAGAAAGAATAATGTGATAGAGTTGGTTCCCTAAGCAAGAAATCCTTCCTAAACATATTATTGAAGGAACAGTTGGCTAGTAGAGGATTTCTTGCAAGTCTGATTTCATACCTAGCAATCCTATTTTAGAAGTTGTAGCTGTTGAAATTCCTAAGGACCCAAACTACCTTGAGCTAAAATTGTCCATTCAATTTGGGGGAGATATCCAAAATGCAAAGGTCAAATTCAAGCATTACTACATTATGGGCGAGATTTGATTCTATAGAATAGATTGTGTACACCCAATAGTTGGGGCCTAAAAAGAAGAATATTCTATGAAAGGCCAATGACAATCCAATAAGTAGGCATCCTAGCTATGCAAAGACTCTAAATGTAGTAAGAAAAAGTTATAATTAGCTCGGAATAAAAGAAGATATGTCACTCAAAAAGTAAGTTTCTAGCAAATTAAGATTGAGAGGATCAAGTTGCAAGGAAAGCTGCAACCAATGGACATACCATAGATGAAGTCAGAGTGCATCAATATTGATTTTATACTAGGTCTTTTCACAATGCAAGGTAGATACAACTCAAATTCTAGTAGTCATTTAATATGCTAAAAAAGGTTACTCGCATTGTTCCAATGAAGACTACCTTAAGCATCTGACATTGCTAGGTTGTTCATCAATGAAAATTTTAGGTTGCATGGGTTGCCATAAAGAATTATTGGTGATAGAGACTCATTGTTCACTTTTAAATTCTTGACTTGTCTCTTTCAAGCTTTTGGCATACAACTGGGTTTTAGTACGATCTATCATCCTCAAATTGATGGATAGACTAAAAGGGTTAACTAAGTATTAGAAGACATCTTGAGAGCATACTATAGTAGGGATCCCAAGAAGTGGATAGAATGCTTACCTTTAGTGGACTTTGCCTACAACACCTCATACCAAGAAAGTATAGGAATGGCTTCTTTCTAGGCATTGTATGGGCAAGAATGCTTGTCCCCTCTCAATTTTTATGAGCCAATCTTTGTTGAGAGACATGGACCTTGAGCAATGACTAGCTATGGAGAATAGAAGTCAATGAAAATAAGCATGATGACTGAGGCTAAACATGCTGACTATTACTCGAGTAAATTAGGTTCCAAGATAGATTCACTTGGACTCATAAACACAATCTTGAGTAGAGAGAGACAACACTGAAAGTATAAAGTAAAATAGCATTCTTATTCAAATGATTGTCAAGTACATTCTTTTATAGTTACAGGATGGTACCACTTTTCTTCACTGTGCCTATGGGAAAAAGGCAACTTCTCCAAGCTGTTGCATATCCCTTGCTCTACTACTCCATAAAAAGAGACTATCTTAGGAGTGTGATTGTATAAATCTCAACACCCCTCCTCAATCACAATCGTAAAAATCATTGAGTATACAAAGGTTGTCATGAGTAGAACCTTGCTAAGTGTAGACATGGAAAAACCAACCATATAAAGCTAGAGATTATCACAAGGTCTCATTAACTATGCATAGGTTGTAGTGTATAGGTTACATGAGGGTTACAAAGCTTATGATGAGAACATTAAGAGAAGTACATACAATGCTCTAAAAAAGTCAGTCTGAATAGTGGGAATAGAAGGATTGATTAGGCTTGTCCTTCTGCTCTTGTCTTCTTCTTCTTCTTCTTCTTCTTCTTCTTCTTCTTCTTCTTCTTTGGAAGTTGCTAGGTAGACCTTCTGTGACCTTTTCTTGGCATGACAAAATTTTTCAATGTCTCTCGTTCTTTTGCAAAAGTCATAGACAATGTCTTTCTTCCCTTTGTACTTGTTTTATTGACATAGAGAACCTGTTCTTCCTTTGAAGTGCTTGCTTCTTCTTTACCTTTGAGCTTTTTCTCTTCTTCTAGGAGTGATGCTTTGATGTCTACTAGCTTTGGATCTCGCATATATGAATTAGTATAGTGGAGACATTACCAAATTCTAAAGGAAGACTCTTGAGCAAGACTCCAATGCATATGTCTTATTTCATTTTTAAGTTAATCCTTGCTATAAGTTGAGTTAGCAGACTTTCTAAATAATTAAGATGAGTTGCAAGGGATGTATCAATCTTCATATCCAACCTAAAAAACTCAATCAACAATCCATATTTTAAAGATTTAGATTGGACACAAAGCAATGTGTCCAACTATTCCCAAGTGGCATGAGATGTATCACATGTGTCTACATGGTGGATATAATTATCATCAAGCTTAAGGTTGATGATCGCTTGGGCTTTGTCTCATCACTCTTTTGCCATATTGCTACAAGAGTAGCTTCTCTAGGTCTCTTCTCTTGGCCACTGGTTATTAACCAAAGGCTCTTCTTCATCAAGATCAACTTGATCCTTGTTTGCCAAGTGTGAAAGCATGTTCCTTTGAAGCACCATGATGATGAATCTTTCCCCATACTAGATGGCAAGAACATCAATAAATTGGCACCATAAATATCATATCAAACTAGCAAATGAGTTGCTTGGATATGTCAAGAGACACACCAAGAAGCACTAATGAGCATCAAAAGATACTATGCTTGTTGAGCTTAATGTTGAACTTTGATGATTGAATCTTTCTCTCCTTGTTGATTTGATGTGGTAATCTTGCTAGAACTTTAGTGATACAATGGATTAGAGTGACAAACACTTGAGTGAGCTGAGAGGAGTGAGAAAATGGAGTGAAAAATGAGCTTGGGTGAAAATGGCTATGGCTATCCTTTAGGGTTTCTTGGACCTAATTGGTTTTTTTGATGTAGTAGCTTCCACAATAGACTATTGCAGCTCAAAATATGTGAAGAGAGAGCCCATAGTATTACCTTGAAAAGCTCTAGGTAGCTAGACAAATCGTGTTGCATGTAGATAGCAAGAGTTGCATGATTAGTAGATAGCGTAATCTGGACAACAAGCTAGAAAATTCACAATGTCGAGTAGGACAAAGGCTAGTATTGTGGTTTGACGTATTGGCCTAAAGCGACTTGATCAAGAGAAGGTTTTCCTAGTTCAATACATGAGATATCTCCTCTACTTTGGCTAGTTTTAGGGCCTCAAAGTAGGTAGGGTGCTGTTGGCTATGGCAGCCAAGAATGGTAATGTGAAGATGGAGCGAGGAGATGAAGTCTTCTTTAGGAGCTAAGCTGAGTAAGGTAGAGGAGAAGCTAGAAGAGCATTGTGCTAAGCTAAAACAAGCTCACCATGGATCTAATACCATGTTGAGGAACATGGATCCTTAATCAAGGTCTAGCTATGGAGGACAGAAGTCAATGACAAGAAGCATGATGACTAAGACTAGACACACTGACTGTTACTCAAGTGAATTAGGTTCCAAGGTAGATTAGCTTGGACTCATAACACAATCTTGAGTAGAGAGAAACAAGATTGAAAGTACAAAGTACAATAACATTCACATCCGAATGATTATCAAGTACACTCTTTTATAGTTTCAGGATGGTAAACCTTTTCTTCATTGTGCCTATGGGATAAAGGCAACTTCTCCTAAGTCGTTGCATGTCCCTTGCCCTACTGCTCCATACAAAGAAGTTGTCTTAGGAGTGTGATTACATAAATCTCAACAATTTTGAGAGTGGAAGCATTGAGAACAATGTTAGAGGAGATGGAGGAGCATAGTAAGGCCATCAGATAGGACATCAAAGTAGCAGGAGATCGACAGAATTATACATTAGTCCCAAGATAACTCCCTAGTGTTGAGATATCAAGCTCTACATGAGCTAGCATTCAATATTTACCTTGGCGATGTGCAGCATGTTAGGTGATCGACATGATGATACACCATTGATTCTATAGATAGACTACATCCATGTAGTCCACCCTTGGTTATGGCATATTTATTGTGCGAACTCTTCTTTTCTTAGTGGGTTCACACTTTGCGATGACCACCTGTACATATGTTGTGGTACTTTCATATTAGTCTTTTATCATGTTGTAGACTTAGTTCTTTTATGTGGAAGAAGAAGAAGAAAGAATAAGAAGAAGATTTTAGCCCTATCTCTATGTGTGCTCAAGTCTCATTGCTTTTGTATGTGTGCTCTTGGAGGTAAATATATCCCCTCTTGTCTATTTTCATGACATTAGAGCCATCCCATGATTACATGGAGCTAGATAGAAGGCTGAGGTGAAGGTCTTGGAGCATGAAAGCAAGCAACAAGTAAGAATCTCTTTTACCTTGCTCAATTTGCCTTAGGTTATAGCCACATGAGGCTCATGAGACTGGGAGGGCTATAGTCTTTGATTGTAGTGAAACTTGGTTAGCATGAAGAATAGTGTACATATTGTAGTGAAGCCCTTTATGGCTCATCCACTATGATCTTTGGCATCTGAGGTCATTTTGGTCTCTATTTTAGACCTACAAGTAGTCATGATAGCAGTCTTTGGATATACTATAGTTTTGGTTGTGTCGACCACTTACAAGTGCACAGGTTACAAATTTTGAACGTGTAAGGTTTGAGATGTATGCTAGGTTGTAGACAGAAAAGACATTTGCATGCAAATTGAAGATTGAAGTTATTGTTGTACAATCAATGAAAAAGGCTACATGTTTAGTTGTTGTGCACCTGGTACTAGCTTGCTTGCGAATTATAGTTTTTTGCTAAGGTTTTTTATTTGGTCAAAATGTCTAACAACTTCAACCATATTGTCAACAAGAAGCTTGATAAAAACAATTATCCTACATGGAAGTTTAGGATGACAAATTTATTAAAGAACAAAGGTGTTTGGAATTACATTGAAGGAGGCATGGCAATAGCACCTGAAGTTCATGCACAAAATACTACTACAAAATAGGTAAAGGCTAAGAAAGATTAGGAGCATACACAAAGTAAAGTTATGTATTTGGTTGTCTATCTATGTCACTAATAGCATGGTGGGCTATTTGTAAAAATCTGAAACTTCCACTATTGTGTAGAAGAATCTAGCAAGGCTATTTGGAGTAAACACAAAGGCCAAAAAGATATAGCTCAAGTTAGAGCTGAACCAAGCAAAAAGAGGGAACTTTTCTATTAATGATTGTACCTTGAAGATTAAGAGTATCGTCAAAGCTCTTGGATCTATCAATATAGTAGTTGATGATGACGTTGTTGTGCATGCATGCTTAGATGGACTTCGAGATGAATACAAGAGCTACAGGTCATCTATGAATATGAGGAATGATATCCCTAATTTTGTAGGCTTGATTTCTATGTTGATGCTTAAGGAGAAGAACCTTGGCTTGGATTCCTCTTCTTATCCAAGAAAAAATAAGTCTGAATAGATATTTTACTCTACTAGTAGAGGTAGAGGTTGTGGTAGAGGCCAAGGTGGTGGTTGTGGTGAAGGTTATGATAATAGCAAAATAGAGGTGGACGGTCTCGAGGAGGAAGGGGGAGTCAAAGATGGTAAGTTGTAGATTCTAATAGGTAATAGAATTCTAGTGATAGTAGGGAGTGCTAGCATTCTGGTAAAAAGGGTCAGATTTCTAAAATTTGCTTCAAAAAGGAGGTCGAAATTAGAAATGGAAAAAAGTAACAACGCAATCATGTATCGAGCAACATAAATAATGATGATAGAAGTGAACAATTATTTGTTATGCAACACTCTATGAATACTATAACTACTGATGGTTCATCAAAGAATGATATATGGTATGTAGATTCAAGTGCCTCTAGCCACATGACTTCTCATGGAGAGTTGTTTAGAGAGATGCACTATCCAGAGTCTCCCGGCTATGTGGAGACAAGGAATGATACAAGTCACCCCATTATTGATATTCAAAATGTTTTTTTGAGTATGCAAGATGGTCAAAATAAGTACTTGGTTGATGTACTGCATGTATTAAATATTATTAAAAACTTAGTTGGTCAAATGATAGAACAAGGATTATAGGTTCAGTCCACATATGATGGTTGTTTGTAGAATATCTAAAAATTGAAGTCAAAAGGTAAATGTCATCTATAGGAATTATTCTCTAAATGATACCAAACAACTTTCATTTACATAAAGCTCATATTTTTATAGATATTTGATTAATTAAATGTTTTTCTAAATCAAATGTGAGGGGAGAGAGAGAGAGAGAGAGAGAATGTGTGCATGTGGATAATGAGTATTGGGATCATTCTATGGATGAAGAAATGGCTGCATTTATGGATAATGACACATGGGAGTTGGTGCCTTTACCTAAAAGTAAAAATGTTATTAGCTGTAAATGGGTTTACAAGGTCAAAGATAGATCTATTTAGCACTAAAAGATACAACTGGTTGCCAAAGGGTATACATAGACTCATATATCAATTATGCAGGTTTGCAAAAGGTTAAGGTGTTGTGGCTAATATTGAAATTAGGCATAAGAGAATTGATCATATGAATATGTAACAACAACTGAAAGACATGCAGTCAAAATATGTTCTAGAATGGCTTGCCCAAGTTTAAGGTAACGTATGTGAAGCATGTCAATTTGACAAGTAAGTAAGGCATGTGTCTCCACATGAAAAATATGTATGCAAGAAGTCACTTGAATTGATATATTCTAATGTATGGGTCCTATAAATATTGGAACTCTAAGTGGTTTTGCAGGTATCATGTTTCCTTCATTGATGGTCATACTCACAAAGTATGGGTTTACTTTATGAGTGTGAAAAATGAGGTGTTTACTCACTTTAAAATATTTAAGGCTTTGGTTGAGAAGGAGATAGGGTTGCACATTAAATGCCTATGGTCAAGGGATGGAGGGGAGAATATCTCTCCAATGGCTTTTTTTTTTTGCAAAAAGTTTGTATACAAAGTTAGTATACATGTAGATGCACTCCCTAGCAAAATAGAGTTCCTAAGCAGAAAATTGGGCTTATTGCAGAAGTGGACTATGTACTAATATCAAAAAGAGACTTGCCTCATTACTATTGGGCTGGAGCAGTTGCTTCTACTATTGTATATATTATAAGTAGGGCATCTATTACTATTGTAGATGGTATGACACCCAAAGAGAAGTTTACAAGCAAAAAGCCAAATCTGCCCCATCTAAAAGTATTTGGATGTATTGCTTATGTGCATATTCCTAATGAGTCATGTAGTAAATTGAATCCCAAAGCAAAAAAATGTGTATTTGTGGGATATTCTCTTAATAAGCAGAAGAGGGATGTGTTAGCCACTCTACAAAGCTATGATTTTGACAACTACTATATGGTTAGAAAAGATAAACACATATTGGCTGATACACTCTCATGCATGTAGGCATGCTCCCTATCTACCACATGTCTATTATTCCTAAGGATTGGATACATGACATCCAAGAGGAATACATGATGGATGAACATGCAGCCATGATTATGTAGAAATTAAAGCAAGGTAACAAAGATGATTTTTCAAACTTCAAGTGGCACAATGATCTCCTTTGATTCAAGGATAGATTTTACTTAACACCTCAAACCACTTTCAAGCAAAAAATCCTTCAAGAAATCCATTCGTCACCATTGGTGGGACATCTTAGACTATTTAAGACCTTTGATAAGATACATAAGAGCTTCTATTGAAAAGGACTTAAGAAGGATGTAAAAGAATATGTTTTCCAGTGTTTACCATGACAAGAAAATAAGGATTCCTCCCTTTTGCCTAGTGATTTACTGCAACCTTTGCTAAATTCTCATGGAAAATGAACTAACATTAACATGGATTTCATTACCACCAAGCATGGATGGAATAGTATCTTTCTTTTTGTTGACTTGCTAACAAAATCAGCCCATTTTATCCCCACCAAGGACCAATATTTAGCCAAACAAGTGGTTGATCAATTCATGGAAAGAGTGTTCAAGCTTCATGGCATACCTATAAAGATTATGTCTAATAGGGATACCAAGTTTATGAATAATTTTGAAGAAGTTTATCCACTTCCATGGATAGTACTTTGACTCCAAGCACTAGCTATCATCGCAAATGAATAGATAAATTGAAAGTGTCGAGACAAATGTTTGGAAGTGTATTTGAGACTTTTTTTCCATGACTCTTAATTCTCTTTGAACAGAAGGACTCATCTTGCAAATTTTTGTTACAACAACTCTCATCATATGAATATTGGAATGTCATCTTTTGAATAGCTTACTGGACATAAAGTTCAAGTATCCTTAGCCCTATTCAATGACAATGTGAATCATTAAGATAAAGAAGAGCTTGAGAGGATGGAAGCACTTCTGAAACAGTGCAAGGATAATATTTGCAAGGCATAAGAGATTATGAAATAATATGCTAAAGAGCAAAGAAGGAACTTGGACTTTGATGAGGGAGATTGGGTCTTCTTGAACATTCCAAAATCTCATTATGCTTCTCTCACGGGTGGACACAATGAATTGACTCACCAATTTTATGGTCTATACCAAATCATAAAAAGAGTCGGTGATATTATCTACCGAATAAAATTTCCTTCCACATGTATTTATGATTTATTTCATGTTTTTCAACTTAAGAAGTATGTGGATCTTGATATCCAAGCTCATGAAGACTTACCTCCTATTGATGAGGATGGTGTAATTTTGTATGAACCTAAAAAAATCATTTTGATAAGCATGAAAAGACTTTAAGGAATCAATAAGATGTCACACAAGTCGTGATATATGGAAACACACCTCACAACCCAATGATAAGATGACAAGGAGTGCCAGTAGGGTTGTATGCCTTTGCCTAAGCACTAAACTCGACCGGTACTCCAATGACATGTGGCCATAGCAAACCCAATCCACCAAACAACAACATCAATACCTCTTATAGCCTCACAAACACAAAATGTAGAGCATTACATCCATAAACAAGGAATTAAAGGTTTTGAGTTTGGTTATTTTGAATCCACTACACTTCCATAACTCTCCAAGCAACTACATCTCTTACAACAAAACACCAATTACAAGTATGATGCATCCTAAAGTTCAATGATTAAGCATTTTTTAAAAACACATTTCCAAACCACATGATGAGACTCACTCAAAACTACATTCCACAATACCTTCTTGAGTGCAATACCCCAATTCAAAGCTTCAAAATTACAATGTACTAACTTTACATCACAAGCTCCATAGATTCATATATATAGGTATGATAATGATACTTACAAGCAAGGAATGTCCTATGTGATAGAGTCTTATCGATAGTCTGAGCTTTCATTCATGCTAGTATGTTGATGAAACTACTCATGAGGAAGCCACCACATGATGCTTGGAAGCCAAGACCTCATTGTCTTCTTTGCTTGGCACTCAACCACCATCTATAATTGAAAAATGATCCTCGAGTGCAGTGACCTCATTAAAGTTTTTCGATAGTTATAGATTAGTTCTAACTCTAATTTGTCCAAGAAAGCACCAATCTCAACCAAGACAATCAAGTTCTCAAGCAAAAAAGATCAAAAAATATGTTTAAAACTAGAAAGTAACAAGACAAACAATCATGCAAACAATCAAACACAAAAAATCCTACCTACAAAATACATAACTGAATGTCTTTTGTTTTTGCAAAAACGCATGACACCATGATGAAATACCTCATCAAATGGTAGGGTTTCTCAAAATTTCCTTTCACACACATCTATGATGTATTTCATGTTTCTTAACTTAAGAAGTAATGTGGGTTCATGATATCCAAGTTTTAGAAGACTTATCTTCTGTTGATGAGGACATTGATTTAATTGTGTATGAACTTGAAAAAATCATTGCTAAGCACAAAAGGTTTTAAGGAATCAATTGGTGATGGAATACCTCATCAAATGGTGGGGTTTACCTATAGAGGAGTCTACTGGCAGCCAACTTCATATTTGGATTCTTTTCCTTGGCTTATGTAGTAAGATTCTCAAGTTACAAAATAAGGCAGGTCATTGTATTGTTTTTCGTAGTGAATTTAATTGCTTTAACTTCATCAAAGTTGAACTTTTATGTGTTGGACATATAGCTTATTATATCTACTACATTTCTATACTTTATTTTCTTCAATGGGAGGTTCCTATCAAAAGTTATGGGCCTTTTTTTACTATAGTAGTCCTATTTTGATTGCACCCCGGATACTCATAGTTTTGAGCTTATGGTGATGCTCACTTCTATTGGAGGATTTTTCATTATTTTCTAGAGTACATTTAGCAACAAACCTTCATGTTATGAGCTCTTAAGTTTTGAGGACAAAACTTCTTTGGGCAGTGATGGTTTGTAATGAAGTAATTTTAGCCCTAAGCCTTTGTAATAACCTAGAACTAGGGCATAAGGGATTCACTAGTAGTAATAAGGAGAAGTCACCCGCATGCAAGAAATACATGAAAATACCCCTTATCTACCCCCTATTTATGGGACCTTACCTTACCTTAAATAACCCCCCTCCCTTACATTCACATGGTACCATATGGTAAACCCTAATGGACCCCTTGGGAACTAGGGTCTACTATAAAAGACAAGAATGTGCCATTGTAGCTATCTTTGGCTAATAATTTTTAAGTCTCCTTTGTGGAGCTCTTGAGGATTACCCTCCCACTTTTTATGGAGGTGTATTCCCATGGTTACCATACATGAGGTGTGTTTTTTGCAATCTTTTGTAAGTCTCCTTCTTCGACTTAGCTATGGCTTCCTTATGCCATGAGCAGCACATTACTATGAGATATGGCTATGGATATTTGAACATTTCATGAATTTTCTTGGTTTGAGTAAAAAACTTGTTTCAATTAGAAACCCTACATTTCATCAAGTCATATTGAATACTTTATACATAAGAGGAGTTGTTAATATCTTAATGAGATGTGTCCCTTAGC
Organism: Lygodium microphyllum; assembly: GCF_053477565.2. Taxonomy (NCBI): domain Eukaryota; kingdom Viridiplantae; phylum Streptophyta; class Polypodiopsida; order Schizaeales; family Lygodiaceae; genus Lygodium; species Lygodium microphyllum. The sequence goes on along the minus strand of NC_141153.1, from coordinate 33,992,023 downwards.
ATGAGTAGGCAACTATACTTCATCAATCTCATATTGATTTGTTTGGAGGCCCTTTTTCAAGAGTTTTCAAGAGACATCACAATAAGGAATATCTTATAGGCTAGATTTGGTAGTTAACTATCCTAAAAGATGTCCATCACTATGCAAAGGAATGTTTATAGTGCCTAAAAGAGGGTCAACCCCTAGATAGAGATAGGATGTAGGATCATGCAATTTTGCCATTGAAGCCATTTCAAAAGTTGGCTATTGCTTTTTTTAAGCCTGGTAAACTTGCTACTCAATTGACTTGTAATTACTATATCTTAGTTTGTATTGATCATTGCACCAAGTGGGCGAAAGCTCAGGTTTTGCAAGATAATACAACAAGAAGTGCGGCAAAGTTTATGTATTCTAACATGATAGGGGTAAGCATTTTTTGAACATAGACATTGCAAAATTAACTACTAAACATATTATGTTGCAGAAGAAGTTGGCTCCATATCACCTGCAAGCAAACAGTCAAGTGAAGAGTTCTAATGAGGTTACTTAGGATTTTGAAAAAGATTTTGCATGAGAACAAGAAGGACTGGGACACCTAACTTGGACTCCACACTATGGTAATTCATGATATCATTTTAAGTAGCTACAAGATTAACACCTTTCCTATTAGTTTATGGCCTTGAAGCAGTTGTTCCCTTAGAATTTGTGGTGCCTAGCTAGAGAAATGTTGTGGAACATAAGTTGGATCCTAAAAAGTGAGGTCAATGCTATCTAGAGTATTTAATTAAACTTGAAGAAGATAGAGTCCTTATAGCCTATGTTTTGGGAGTGGATCAATCATGTAGACAAGCATGGATTAATAGCATATGAATAAGAAAATCTATGAAGAATGAGATTGGGTTGTGGTTTATGATTCCCGCTTGCAAATTTTCCAAAAAGCTAAAGCTAAAATATGCAGGTCCATTCAAAATTTTTAAGGATTTGGAGCAAGGCATGTTTCTTATTGAGGATCTAACGTTTTAAAACTTACTAGCAATGGTTTTAGACTTAAAGGTTAGTACAACCTTACTATTCTAGTGTACATTTGATTGTATCTAATTGGAAAGACATTCTTGATGGGAATATTCACATGAGTGGTGAGCCATTTTCAATTGTTCAATATGTGACATTTCATGCAAGATTTCATAATTATGAGTTAGACTTTAACAAAGGGAAAAAGATGGACTCCTCTCTATACATTTCAACCTCACCATCACTATTGAAGAAGGGCAGTGATTCAACCCATGCCATGACTCAAACACGTAGGTCATCAACCAGAAACCTTGTTATTTCTAAGCAAGGTAGAGTTGATTGTGATGAAGATGATGTTGTGGAGGTTCTAGGGGATGATCAACCCAATCTATCCAAGGATGACAAGTCCAGGCCATGTAGCTCAAACATTATTCTGACCTCCACATGTATGGTGACACCATTCTAGGATTCCTAGTTGATACCGATATTAGTAGCGAATATTCATGATTTAGAAAGAATCATCCTAATTGCCAACCTTGAATGAGAAATTTGTATAATAATATAAGCCATCCTACTTCAAATTCTAATCCCAAGATTCCTCATCTACATTCTAATATTCCTAAGTTGACTCAATCTAAAAATGTTAATCCAAGTGTCTCAAATACCAATTCCAAGAATGCAATTTTCTATAAATATGATCGCTTTGGCCATATTGCGAGTTGTTGTCCTATGGGCATTACTCATGATTGGAAAAAGCCTACTGTACATTTAAATTAACTTGGAGCCAATGAAGCAATATAAGACCTTGAAACAATGCTTGATTTTGATAAAGCCATGCTTATGGGAGAAAACTCTTAAGACATTGATGAACCTACTGGTAAACTTTCTATCTATGCTTTATTGAAAATGAGATGTAAAATCCATAATAATGAAATGACTATTTTGCATGATGATGGAAGTATGCATGACTTTGTTTCAAAAAAGGTAGTCAGAAAATTGCAACTTAAAACTCTTCTATCCATTTATAAAATTAAGGTTGCATTTCTAGGGCAATGATATAACGGAACTAAAAAAGTATATGGATTAGAAATTTGCATTAGACCTTATAGAGAAAAATGAAATCTTCTAGTAGCACTGTTACAATCTACTTATGTAATTTTAGGAGTACCTTGGTAGCATCAATTTAATCCTAATATAGATTATGACACGCATTCGATGCATTTTCAACATCAAGCTAAAATTCTTTTTCTTGAAGGACTAACAGACACTGATTTATATCCATTAATTAGTCATACTCAAGCAAAGTGTGCCATTCGAAAATAATCTCAAGCTTTTCTCATATTAATTAATGAACTCAAAGCTGCTAAGTCTAAGTTGACCATAAGGCAGTAAAATTTTATTAATCAATTTTTTGATTATTTTTCTTCTAACTTGCCTCTTTAACTTCCTCCATCACGACTCGAGGATCATCAAATTGATCTTCCCTATGGTAGTCAACCTCCCTATAAAGCACCTTACCGTCACCATAATTAGGTAGAACAAAAAGAAATCCAAAAATGAGTTAAATAATTATTAAATAAAAAATAATTCGACCTAGAAATTCATCTTTTGGAGCTCCCGTTCTTTTAGTAAAGAAAAATAATCAAACATATCATATGTGCATAGACTATAGAGATCTAAATAAAATTATTATTAAAAACCGATATTCAATTCCTTGTGTGGATGATCTATTAGATAAATTGCAAGGTGCTACTATGTTCAGTAAGATTAACCTTAAGTTCGATTATCATCAAGTATGCATGGCAATCCTTGATATTTATAAAACTACTTTTAGGACCCATTTCAGCCATTACGAATTTCTAGTAATGCCTTTCGGTCTTACTAATGCACCTACCACTTTCAGTATGATAAAGAATCGAATCTTTCTAAATTTTCAGCTTTGTGTTATTATCTTCTTCAGTGATATTCTTGTTTTTAGTAAAACTGAAAGTCAACATGAAATTTATTTATGTTTATTCTTTAGTTTATCAAAACAAAATCATATTTTTGCTAACCTAGAAAAGAGTGTTTTCTTTCGAACAAAAATTGAATATTTAGGTCATATTATGTTTGCTAAAGGAACTCAAGTTGATCCATATAAAATTGTGGCTATTAATACATGGCCTACACCCAAAAATGTGCATGAAGTCCGCTCATTTTTAGAACTTGCCAATTTTTATTATAAATTTGATAAAAACTTTTCATTACTTGCTTTGCCATTAACTTTTTTATTAAAAAAAAGTTTTGTATTTCATTGGGGCAACAACTAATAGTGATCCTTTGATTTACTAAAGCATGCATTAACTCATGCACTTGTTTTACAACTCCCTGATTTCAATAGACCGTTCTTTCTAGTCATTACTGATACTAGTGGTTTTGGCATTGGTGTCGTATTGATGCAAGATGGCCATCCAATTGTGTACTTTAGCTATAAATTGAAACCCAGTGAACTTAAGTACAGTGCATAAGACAAGGAACATTTAGTTGTAGTATATGCATTACGAATATGAAAACATTATTTAATGGGCTTAGAACTTATGATTAAGACATATCAACAAAGTATCAAATACATTTCTCAACTGCAAATTTGTGATATGCATATACAATGGACATCTTTCATTCAGTCTTTTCATCCTTTAATCCAGTATCAGCCCAGTAAAGAAAATATTGTAGCTGATACATTAAGTCGTAGAGTATCTGTAAATAATATTTATGTGCTTTCTTCATCTTCATTAGATGCTATGAAAAATACTTATTTGTGTGGCTCTGATTTTCATTATGCTTGGTTGAATTTGTCTCAAAATCAATGGATTCCTATTAATAATTTCTCTCTCTCTAATGGATTCATCTTTTATGAGAAACGTTTGTGTGTTACGTAACATTTTCATCATTTTGTTCTCCAAGAAGTTCACGATCCACTTTATATGGGTCATCTAGCATCATTTCTACTCTTTGTAATTTGCAAGAAGATTTTTATTGGCCTCATATGAATCAAGATATTTTTACCTTTGTTTCTGAATGTCTTGTTTGTCAATGAATTAAAAGACACCATGGTAAATAGTATAGTTTGTTAATGCCTTTGCCTATTCTTAATTCACCTTGGGAACAAATCTCAATGGATTTTATTACTGGTTTGCCATTGACTTCTTCGCAAAATAATATGCTTTGGACTATTATCGATAGATTTAGTAAGCAAGAATATTTTATTCCATACAAGAAAACTCTAACTACTTCCCAAGATACTAATCTTTTTCTAAAGCATATCTTTGTATATCATGGTTTGCCAAACATTATTGTATTCGATCATGATCCTTGTGTTTGCAATAACTTTTGGATAACTCTATTTTGTAACCTTGGTACTAAAATAGATTTTAGTTCAACCTTCCACCTTGATACTAATGACGAAACTAAATCTACTAGTAGCACTATTATTGATTTCATTCATGCCTATACTATCTCTTCACCTGGCACTTGGGATCAACATTTGCATCTTTTACAATTTTTCTACAACAATACACCTCACTCTACTACCAAATTGGATCTATACTCATCCCACTATTTTTGAACAAGTTAAACAATTGATTGCTAAGGCCCAGTAATCCTATGTTAAGCAAGCTAATAAGAAACACCAAGCTATGCATTTTAAAGAAGGTGATTATGTTTGGTTGTGAATTGAGAAAAGTAGATTGCATAGTGTTGAGAAGAATCATAATGTTAAACTTGCACCTAAATTTTAGGGACCATTCAAATTTCTTCACTATATCAATGCTAATGCTTTTAAATCAGAATCGCCTTCTCATTGGAACATTCATATTACCTTTCATATTATTCTTTTTCATCTCTTTAAAGGTTCATTACTTCTCCATCCCATGTATGATTCTCCCCATTGATTCAAGATGATCATGAACTTTTAATTCTTGAATCTATTATTGATACTGATTATATGACCACCCGCACTAGTAATACTTATACTCGCTATCTTGTAAAATTTCAAAACCATCATGTTGAGGAAGCTCAATGGATGACTACATGTGCTTTGCCTGGTTCTCCACATTTATTGACTCCACATCCATCCAATAGCAATTTAGGACAATTGCTATCTCACCCCGTGGGTATTGCTAGGAGGCACCTACATGAGGGGATGAGCGCCCTTAATGATTCTCCCTTATGTGCACGTTGATAGGATGAGTGCCTTGAATGGTTCTCCGTTAGCGCGGGACACATTCCTAAGAGCAAATCACTTTTCGTCTAGGCAGAAGGTTGATGGGGATGCCTCCTTTTTCTGAGCATGAGACTTGTAGATGTGAATGCGAGTGAATCCATACATGGGTGATGCCACAATATTCATATCTCAAGTGCCGACGTCTATGTGATTTGATGATTTAATGGATTTCTAATGATTAGTTGATTTATTATGGCTAGCTGCATCTATTCAGTTAATTATTTTTCTAACATGCTTTTTTAAATTTTTGACAGCTGATGTGTAGAGCAAGATGAATTGGATATATGTGCAAGCACAATTTATTTTAAATATTTTTCTAATTAAATGATTTAGATAAATATACCACCATTTATTCTAAGATGTGCGTACATCCTCTTTGTGAATAATTATTGATGCTTGAGATTTTTAGAAGATATATTGAATATATTTTATGGCTCTTAGCAGTTGTGAGTTGTGCAACTAATTGTAACCATCTATTTAGTTAACTCAAATTCTCTTGCAAAAAGAGTGATTGTAAAGGACCTATCTTTGGGCAAAGCATGATTCATTTTAATATTATAAATATGGCATGAAGGAGATACCTACTCCATGTATTGGGGGGGGGGGGGGGGGGGGGGGGGGGGGATTGTACCCAATAATGTGTTGCTCAATTTTGCTTTACTTTTCTTTAAGCCTATTTTGGGTTTTATGAGTTCTGCTTTCAATTTTTATAAGAAAAGAGCGTAAGGGAGAGCTTATTTTGCTTGCTATGTCCAAGTCTCACATCCATCCTACACAACAAAATCGATGGTGAATGATGATGCATTGTTTGGGGGTGATAAGGAATAAGTGGGCATTTACAAGAACTTATTGGAATTGGGCAATGAAGAGGAATGTACCAAACAACTAGCAAATGCTCTTTCATTTGATAAGGTTATGGCAGCTTTGCAAGCATGCAAAGTGAAAAAGGAAAAGTCTAATGAGGATGTGCTTCCCATTAAGAAGAAGATGAAGATTGGCAAGCTTAAGTTGAATGTCTTGGGTATGCAACATAGTGGACAACAATATTATTTGCAGCATATTAAAAGTGATGTCAAAGATACTAAAAATGAGAATATATCTTCATCTTGGAATTGCTATGATGGAACATTTGACATCTTACTTGTAGGGTATGTATAAGGGGCTATGGAATTGGCTCTAGTTCAAGATTTGCAAAGATAGCTGCAAGGTAAAAAGGGTAGGGTGGATGCATTGACTATAGAAATTGAAGAGAAAGTTATGTATTATATTGCTTGGAAAATGGGTATGAATAGCAAGTCAAAGACCTTAAACATCTGATAGCCAAGGATAAAATGTCTGTGGATCTCTTGCAAAAATCAATTGAGGAGTCGAAGACAAAGTGTATGGTTGAGTTAAAGAGCTTTATGGACACTTATGTAGCATTGAAGGTGGACTATGAAATGCTTTCAAGCAAGTTAAAGCCATTATTATAGGTACAACATCAGATTTTGCAAAATCTTGAGGTTGATGTTGATGATGCTATGGTGATGCAACCAAAATATATGTTGAGATGAAGAGTACTTTGTTTCGTGTGAGACAAAATGAAACACAAGGGCTTGTGACGGAAGTTCAACCCTTTAGAATATCATAACTCCACTCACTTGAATGGTACTGTTGCATGCTATTGGGTGAATTGATTGTCAGTGAATGTTGCATAAGGTTGTCATGTCGAGAGCTTATTTCCCACCACAACGGTAAGCTAACACTCCTTGCTTTTGTTCTAGTATTATCAAATCCTAGAACTTAGCCACTCGTTTTTCAAAGCCTTGCTTGTTGAAAACTAATGTCCAACCTTTGGAATTAGATAAACAAATTCAAGAAGCTATGCTATTGGCCACTCACATGTTTATCATTGAAGCTTGCACATGTGTGTGTGCAGTTGTGCATGTGCACGCATGTGTATGCACACGCACGCGCACGCATGTGTGTGTGGGGGGGGGGGGGACATGTTGCTTTACATGGCTCTAAAACATGGATATGAAGTTTGATTTTGTTTTGGTACTCAAGCAACTTTTATAGCTAGTGTTTGGGTTTTTTTTTTTCAGGATCACATCACACACACACACACACAGAGTACACAAAGAGACCCTCTCTCTCTCTCTCTCTCTCTCTCTCATAATCTAGTGAGAACCATGTATGCCATGGGAAATATGGTGTGTTGTAATTGGAAGTCGGATCGAAGGAATGCAATGAAGCGATGCGCAAGAAAATTGGTAAAAGATCTTGTAAAATTGTAGAGATGCTTGGAAGTTGGGTTGTTGGGCTCAAGATTCTAGAGAGCTCATGGGCACACAACGGTATCTCAGCAAGATTCTAGCGTTTGCATATGGGAAAAGCACAAAAGCACATGTTCTCTAGCCACATAAATAAAAGCGGTTAAAAGCCGTTAAATAATACCATAAAACAGCCCACTTTTCCAAAGCCTATCAAACCATAGTTGCGATTTTAAAATTTCAAACTTAAGAAAATTGTTTTACTATTTATTTGCTATTTTTAAAGGAACGAAAGAAAGAAACTTAGATCCAGGTGGGCCCGGACGACGCGCCTTATTTGTCGGGATTCGCTCGATCGGACGGTCGCCCTTGCATCTCCGCGCTGTGAGGAGAGCCTTCGAGAGGGGATATTCCGCTGACGTCACCGAAGCGCGTGCTCTTGTAACTTGTCGTGACTGACGTCACCCCCGAATTGTCTCCCGATTTTTCAGTTTCTTTTTACTTGATTTTTAAAAAATGGATTTCAATTTTTAAATTGATTATACTGCTTGTCAGCTTACAATAGCAAATAAATAGGGATTGCCTTGCTTTCCTTCTCGGGAAGGAAGCAAGCCCTTACCCCTTTAGGATAGTGCCCTGCCCAGCTCTTAGAGGAGTTTCCCACGCAGCGTTTCGAAACCGAAAAAAAACAAACCCGTGGAGTTGTTCCCACCTCAATTTTTGGGAGGGGGTTCCCACGCAGAGCCCAAAAAAAAAAACATGATTTCCAATTCACATGGGGGGTTCTTGGGCTTTCTTCAAAACCACCTTGTTTTTATGGGAAACACCCCCTCTCCATCTGTGCTTTCACTTCAAACTGTCATCGGTTTTGAGGTCCCACCTCCCTTTTCACTGTTCAGCCAACAGAGCCAGGTCAATCTCCACATATACAAAAAAGAGACCACTTTATTGTTAATATCATATTCAATAGGGTTTTTGGATTGTTACCCAAAAATGTTTCAGGAAGCTGTTTTCATATTGTAAATTGTTTGGGGGAAGAAATCCATGCAGGAATAGCTCCCATGATTGATACATAAGTCGACATTTCACGTGGTAATTTTCCTAGATTTGTAGGTTAATTTCTACATTGTTGGAAGGCTTAATGGAACCACTTGAGAGCCACTTGTGCTGAAAGCAAAACCATCCAAGGTATCATAATCATAAAGCTAGTCTTTCCCTGATTCATAAAAGAACTAACTTCTAATGCTTCTAGTACATGTGTATTTTGTAGCCATACATAGGCCCACTACATAGTTATTACCAATAGCAATACATGAATGCTTCAATTCATGCGTGCATTTCTTGATTATATAGATAGATTACACACATTCTTCAATGCCAATTAAAGAAAATTAAATCAAACTCATAGGAGAAGAGGCATCAAATAGTAAAGGAGCCCCTTGGCCGATGATCACTTTCATCCAAGATCCTCAGAATCCCACTATTATCTTTACCCCCTTGAAATTATGTATATCATGAATGCCATGCAAGCAAGAGCTAGTGGTCCAAAAACTGAAATTTATCTATTTAAACAAAAATATCATAAGCTCACAAGAAGGTGAGAATCGAGGGGATTTATATCTTTCATTTGTCATGTAAGAGTTGCAAAAGCTTGGTAAAAGTAAGTAATCAAGGAAACAAAGAGGTTACTCTTGAGAATCCTTGAATTTAATCTCATCATCTATCCTTTGATACAAGAGATTGAGATGGGATGAGATCTAAGATCACTTGATACCAGGCTAGCTGATACGGCTTCCAAATAAAAGCATTCCATGATTCATGCACACCAATAGATCTTGGTGGAGCTTCAAATCCTTCCATTATCTATGTGAAGATCCTTACTAGTAATGGGTGGTGCCTTTGAGGAGTCTTTACTTGAGGATAGAAGCTTGAAGAAGATAAAATATTGTTGAAGAATGCCCTTACCCTATTTCTTAATCATGGAAGCTTGTGTGGAGCTTGAATCATTCAATGTCAATGTCAAGGAGAACTATTCAAGAGATGGCTTCACAAGAAACCCTCGCCTTTGAGTAGGAAAGCCATAGAAAAGAGGAGAAGAAGCATATAAGGTGGAGATGATGTTAATGTAGGTAGCTCAATTTGAATGCAATATTTTATTATTGTTGGGGCCAATTGAAATGGCTCGAATGTTGCTTCATTGTACTCCAACAATTTACCTTGAGTCAAAAGTAAAAACCCTATGGAAGCCCCTCAAAGATTGATGGAGAAGGATATGAGCTTGGAAAGCTTGGCTATAGTGGTGGTGGCTGAAAACTATGAGCAATGAAAAGCCCAACTTACCCTCTCAAACCCTAACAAGATTACACACAAACAAAAGCTTTAGGCAAGAGGAATGAGAAATGATGCTTGCAAAAGCCACTCAATCCATGAAGGAGAGTGATGGAGCTTGCAATCTCTAAACAAGAAGAGGGAAAATAAGAAGCAAGAAACTCTACCAAAAGTTTCACTATTTTTAAAACCCTCTACTAAGAAAGACTAAACATGTGAAATTGATATCAAGAACTACTAATTTTGGCCATGTTCTCTAGCAAGAAAGTTCATACTACTATTATAGAGGAATTTCCCTATAAAAGAATCCATGCTAAACCCCCAACTAAGCCCAATCAATAGAATAAATTAGTATTGCTCTGAATAAAAGGATAAAAAATAAAGCTTTCATACCGTTTATCTTGAAGCAAAAGGACTAACTAACATGCAAATGGCTACACTTGGAACTCACTCCATGTGGTGGACCTTAAACACACCCAAGGATTAAGTGGAATAGAAGCAAGCCCTCTACAACCATAAAGGTATCAAAGGAACAAAAGGTGCTAACTCTCTCTAACTGCACACTTATATACTCTAAGCTTACAAGGCAAAGAGCCACAATCACAAAGGGGTGAGTGATGTGCTTCCTTTTCATGATAGTGATTGATTCTTATGTTTTTATCTCCTCCAAATTTATAGGCTCTCATCAAAGAAGATGGAACATCTTAACTCCAATAATGGAAAATTAAAAAACTTCTTCAAGCTAGGCTAGCTTGGTTGAGGATTCTATGGTTGTCTTTAGCTTTAGTTACACGGTCATACTATCTATGGATTTTATTACTTTCCCTCCTTTGATAGAAAGTGAAAATGAAAAATCTCTCAAGGGGCAAGAGAAATGTGAGAGAGTGCAAAGGAACTCCGTTTATGATGATTTTCTTAAGCTTTAACGATATTAGTTCTTTTGTTGATTTTTAAGTTTTATACTGGATAGCTTTACTAGGTAGAAAGTTTTTGTGTTGAAATATAGCCATGCCATTACTTCACAATATATTTTAGCATTTTCACATATAGTGGCTTTAAATATAATTTAGCGAATTCTAGGAGAATCTTCCTTGCTTTAAAATATATTCTTACTAGCAAGTTTCTATCATCGCCACCTCCCTATCCAATTTTCCTGTATCCCTCCTTGGTGTTGAAAGGCATTGAAAGCATAATGTTTGGTTTTCTAAGCATGGAAAGAGATTGATCATTACACAAGTTGCCTAGAAACACTATATATCTACTCTTTGATTACCTCATCAATAATACCTTCTCCAAACACCATGGAGACTTGATTATAATATCAATGAGGCATCTTTTACACATCACGATTTTTCATAATCGCATTTTGAACCAAATTTGGGAGTACCATGGAAAGTGCAATCCTTTATTTCTAATCCACTAATTTATTGTATCACATGCATTTAAGAAAGTTGAAAGTCAAGCTTCTCGTGCTCTAGTAGTCTATATAAGAAAAAAGTAAACTCTCACAAGTGCACTTTCAAGGAGCTTTAGGTAGATATCAACACCTAGAACATCAATATTTTGACACATGCAATGAAGAGTGAATGCTATCTCATACTTTTTTAGAAGATCTTATCTCATTGGCACACTCGCTCTTCAATTTCACAAAAGCAATGTTCAAAATTTCATTCTATTTGATTAGTGAAATCACCTACCCTAAGAAAGAGCATCATAAATTAGGCCTTTTCATCATGCGCAACTATAAAATACACATTATCAAACATCTCAATATAAAGAACTCCAAACATAAAGTCATAAAATATCTCAATGGGCCTTCAAACATGCCAATCATTTCGTTCACATAACCTTTATTTTATCATCTTATGAATCTCTAGTATTGGATTTTTAAACTTTTAGGTGGAGAAAGAAAAACTTTGTATAATCTTACTACTATATTATTTTTGTTGTAGGTTCGGAAAGCCTTGAACCTTCAAAGGGCTTCCCGAACCTACCCCCTTTTCCAAACCTCCCTTTTTCAATCAAAACCCCTTCCCTTCCCCTCTTTCTCACTTGTGATCTCTCCTTTTCTCTTCCCCCTCCCTTTTTTAATTAAAGCTTCTCCCCCCCCCCCCCCCCCTCCCCCCTCCCCTTTTTTTTAAATTAAAACCCCTTCCCCTCTCTCTCACTTATAATCTCTCTCTTTCTTTTCCCCCTCCCCTTTTTAATTAAATTCCTCCCCCCCTCTCTCTCTCTCATTTGTAGGCCTTAGGTTCTCTCTCTCTCTCTCTCTCTCTCTCTCTCTCTCTCTCTCTCTGATTAAAATTTTATTTTAATTAAATATTTTTAAAAGCTTTTTTTAATTTAAAGTTTTTCAAACATAGTTTTTCACAGACTTTGAGAGAGTGATAGAAGAAGAGAGAGAGAGAGAGAGAGAAGAATAAAAAGGATGAAAAGAAGAAGATGGAGAGAGGAGTGGGGAAAAGAGGAAAGAGAATAGTCTTTAATTAAACATTTTTCTTCTCTCTCTCTGTCTCTCTCCTTTAATTAAATCAAACTTGTTTTTCAATCAAAAGTCTCTCTCTCTCTCTCAGATTAAACTTTTTAATTTAAACTTTTCTTTTAATTAAACATTTTAAAAGCTTTTTTTAATTTAAAGTTTTTCGACATAGTTTTTCACACACTTAGAGAGAGGAGAGAGAAGAAGAGAGAGAGAGAGAGAGAGAGAGAGAGAGAGAGAAGAAGAAGAAGAAGAAGAAGAATAAGAACAAGAACAAGAAGAAGATGGAGAGAGGAGGGGGAAAAGAGGAAAGAGAATAGTCTTTTTTTAAATTAAACATTTTTTCTCCCCCTCCTCCCTCTCTCTCATGTGTAGGGCCTAGGTTCTCTCTCTCTCTCTCAGATTGAAATTTTTAGTTAAATATTTTTAAAAGATTTTTTTAATTTAAAATTTTTTGGACATAGTTTCTTACTACTATATTATTTTCATTGTAGGTTCAGAAATCCCCGAACCTTTAAAGGGCTTCTCGAACTTAACCCCTTTTCCAAACCTCCCTTTTTCAATCAAAACCCCTTCCCTTTCCCTCTTTCTCATGTGTAATCTCTCCTTTTCTCTTCCCCCTCCCTTTTTTCATTAAAGCTCCATTCGAGAAAGGGGAGGACACTAAAAGGGGGCGAAGAGAGAGAGAGAGAGAGAGAGAGAGAGAGAGAGAGAGAGAGAGAGAGAGAGAGAGAGGAGAAAGAGAGAGAGAATTATATATAGGGAAAATATAAAATTTACAAACTTTAAGAGAGACTGAGGGGGGAGAAGAAAGAAGAATAAGAATAAGAAAAAGAAGAAGGGGAGAGAGAGAGACAGAGAGAGAGAGAGAGAACATGTAGAGAGAATTATAGAGAGAGGAAAGATAAAATTTAAAGAGAGAGAGAGAGAATAAAAAATAGAAGAGAAAGAGACTCGAAGGAAAAGAGACGAGAGAGAGAAGAAAAGCGCAGAGAGAAGAAAAGGAGAGAGAGAGAGAGAGAAAAGAAAAAATTTAAAAAGAAAATGAAGAGAGAGAGAGAAAAAAAAGAAAAAAATGAAAAAAGAGAAGAGGGAGAGAGAAGGAAAAGAGAGGAGAGAGGGGGGAGAAAAAAAGGAGAGAGAGAGAGAGGAAAAGCGAGGAGAGAAAAAAAGGACAGAGAGAGAGAGAGAGAATTAGACATAGGAATTTGGGGAGAGAGAGAGAGAGAGAATTAGACATAGGGAATTTGGGGGGGGAGAGAGAGGGAGAATAAAAAATTAGAAATAGAGAGGGAAAAGAGGAGAGAGAAAGATGAGAAATGGATTGTTGAGCGAAGTTGCCGCGCGATAGCATGGCAACTATCGCACGGCAACTTTGCTTGTTGCGAAGCAACCTACCATTCCATGCATGCGAAGTGCGCATGGAATGCTACTACTATTTATAGAACATGATAATGTGTTTTGCACATCTTGTTAAAAATGTTGTAATTTACCTTTTTACGTGATATAGTAGTTACTTGCTTTGGAGAAATGCTTACAGAACTTATCCATATGATGATCAAAATGATAAAAGGCCATCGTTTGATTTCAATCATTAAGGTGACTAAACCAATACTTGAGCAAATCTTATTACATCATATGCATGTGTCATTAAGACCAACTAGGAAACCTCAAACAACAACTACATAGTCCTTATGTAGAAATACAATTAAGATTGAATTGTTTGTATTCAACTAATTAACTATCATTGTTCTAATGACTATGGGGCAAAGGGGCCCATAAAAGGAGACCCACCTTGAAGATGTTAATAGCTCCCATATTAAGGAAATGTCCATTGTTTTTTTAATGCTTAAATTTGGTTATACAAACTTCACTTGGTCCTAAGTTGCTATAACATTGGTTCACTTTTGTACTTCATTGGGTCATCGCAAATTCATTGATAATAATAAAATAACTTCTAAGTTTAATGTTGAAAACTACATCACTATAGACAACCATTAATGTGATGGTATGAATATTTGAAAAACAAGACATTAATGGTCTATGTAGCATTTATACATCAAATGCTTAGATGCCATGTACTCTTTGTGTGTGTTGGGGTTTTTTTTTTTTGGGGGGGGGGGGGGGCATGTCCTTTGCATTTTTGTGTGTGTGGACCAAAATTCAAACATTATAGGGCACATAGATGGAAGAACACCTTACCTTCAAATCAAACAAAAACAGTGTGTAGCATGTGGTTGTTGGGAATGTGCTCCTAAAATACAAGAAACTCTTGCATTCCTCCATCAATGAAGTAGGCAAGAATGACTATGACCCTAGCCTACAAAGGTTGGAAAGTTCCATGAGTGTAATTTGAAGGACAAGGCAAACCCTTATAGTATGCAACAAAGAAAAAATGTGTGTATGGAACTTTTCCAAAAAAGAGATTCAATACAATATTGCTACAACTTTTAGATTATCCTTAATTCCACAATATATCAAAACTATTGTGCATAAAATATGGCTATACATGAAATAATAAATATAAGATTGATTATCTCCTCTCATCCTTAATTCCACAATATATCAAAACTATTGTGCATAAAATATGGCTATACATGAAATAATAAATATAAGATTGATTATCTCCTCCCATCCCAATTTCTGTTGTGTGCTCCTAGCCATTATCATCACTTACCTCCATCTAATGGTGAACATTTGGCTAGAATCAAGCTACTTTGTTGGTAATTCTAGGCTTGTATGACATTGAACTTGTTATCAATGCCAATGATTGGGTAAAAATCAAATAAAGGACATAAGTTGTAAAGAGATAATATTATGTGTATACACAAAATGCATGCTAATTAAACCATCACAAGTAGTTGTTACACATTATTGTGAAATATTATAAGCATTAAGTTACACTTGAAATCTCCTTACATAAACTTGAAACCTTGAAAGAAAACCCCTAATTGTTAGAAGTCATTTTTGGGAAGAAATGCACTAACTTCTAGTTCCAAGAAAACAAAACTACCCATGGTAACCTTGAAGTCAATCCCTTGGATTAGAGACCTTTGTATATGATCTAAACAATAAGTTTGATATTGATAGGATACAAGATATACACTCTTAGGCAAAAAATGGTGCACATTTTGAGATATCATCTGAACTTCTATTTCATGATGATGAAAAAACATTGAATAAAAGTATGCAATGAATTAGAACCAATATTCACACAAAACCTAAACTTTATGAATTGAAAGTTCTTTAAAAGGAACTTCAAAATTTGAAGCAAAAGTCTTAAAGCCTAGTTATAAAAATGGAAAACATATGTGAATTGATTTAAATATATATTCAAACATTTTTATATTTGCTACTAGTAATAGTTTGGATAGTGATCATAACCCTAATTTGTAGCAAGCTAAGGCCTTTAGTTCAATCAACAAGACTTTGACTTGTCAAGTTAAGTGTTTAACTCAAGATTTCCAACACATATTCATTTCAAGGAGTGTAAATGGATGTTTTTTAATTAGAATGATACCTCTTCTTTTTGGTTTATACAGCTTCCAATTTTCATATTTAATAGTAAAAAATAAGTGTGATATAGGTCATAGTAATGGAAATTCATGAAACAATGCTAGAGGTTCCACATTGTTACCTAATGAACAATAAAATAGTTGGGAAATTACAAGGTTTAGAAGGAAATCTAGATGCAAATTGGGGGCAGTTCAAGATCAAGGCTCCTACACTCCCTATATCATTCTTTGGGTGCCATGACCTATGATCTATGGGATCACCAAATGATGATGAGAAAGAAACTAAGCTAATGAGCTCACCCATTATACATCCTAGTCAAATGTAAGCTCAAGAGGTGCACCTCAAAAAACATAAGTGTACCATATGAAATCAACTAAATGGTTATTTTATTTGAAAATATCTGGTCAAATGTATAGGATTACAATTATAGAAGGTGTATTTTTATTGCCAGGTGGGTTGGGGAGGTTTCAATACCCTTTGAATGCATGAGTAATGGAAGGCTTCTTATAGGTGCATCCATCGAGAATCCAACATTCTTGCTTATCTATATTATCATGAAGAGAACAAACATGTTGGACCTCAAAGCAGTGCATTGTCAAGCTCCACACCTCGAACCACACCTTGATCCTCATCATCCTACATTTCAATAATGGGATGAAAGGCATGGGATGGGGATTGTTTGTCATCATCATGCTCATGTTGCTCATGAAAGACTTGGGCATCCCCACTCATCGACCATGGCATAAGGGGGATTGCCAGAGTAGTAGGAGAGAGAGAGAGAGAGAGAGAGAGAGAGAGAGAGAGAGAGAGAGAGAGAGAGAGAGAGAGAGAGAGAGAGAGAGAGAGAGAGAGAGAGAGAGAGAGAGAGAGAGAGAGAGAGAGAGAGAAGAAGAAGAAGGAGATGGTGTAAGGTGAGGCAAGGAGTGAGGTGAAGGGAATAAAAAAAGAGAAAAGGGGAAAATGGAATATGTAAGTGGAGGCAAAAGGAGAAAGAATGAGTTGCCTTCTAGTCTACAAATGTTTGAGATTTCTATGTATTATAAGTAATATTTTTGTAGTAAGAGAAATTTTTTCTCAACAAGTTCAATTAGAATGAAGTGTAACATGAACATGATTAAATCATACCAAGAGGAAATGATTAACTCAATGCTTCAACAGAGTAGGCTGAACAAGATCTAAAGGGAAGGATGCCACCTGTTACTTGCAAAACTAAATAGGAAGATTATAGAACATGATTACCTCATTCACGTCCATGATATGGATTTGTCCACATAGCTTGCTAAAAGCAAGCATGAGGAGGAGCACATTTTGATGAGGAGAAGGCTTCAAGGTTAGCATTTTCTTATATAGGTCAAGCTTAATAGCTTTGAGGCTATGGGTTTAGATTTTGGTGCCCAACAAAAGCCCCATACTTGTTATGCTTGCATTGTGCACAAAATAGAATTTGTGCAAGAGATAGAGAAAGAGAGTACACAGTGGATAAGAGGAGAACACAAAATTTCTTTAACTCCAAACAAGTTGATACAAAGATGGCTCTGTCCACCTATGTGCTTCCAATGTGAAGCTTAGATGGCGATCTGACAGAACATAGGTGAAGAGGTTAAGGCTAGATAGAATAACTTTGATTGGGTGAAAGGACGGATTAGAAAAGCTATGAAGGGGTCTACCTTTTATAGCATGTGAAGGGGGTCATGATGGATGACCTTCCATATGCACTTGTGTCTGTTGACATTCCATGTGCACCTCCACTAGTTGGCTAGGAAATATTCCAGGGAATATTTCCTACCCATAGTCAAGGGCTACTTTCATGGCCCTTGGAACCAAAATAGGGGTCCCTGATAACTTCCTTACTCCACAACTCAATGTGGTGTGCCTCAAGTTGCTACCAACTTTAACTACTTTGTCTAACCCAAAGGCCGCAACGGTCACATTTTGGCCATTTGGTCACATAGACCTCATTTGACATATAAGTCAAGACTCACAAATTTCCAAGCTCACACATGGATTCTCCTCATAATGGGGGACTTACAAATTTGAGCACCATGGATCGTTGGTGGCACCTTATGAGGGTAGGGCATTGAGTATATTTAACACCCCCCCCCCCCCCCCCCCCTCAATGTCCACTTGCCAGAGGTGTTCAGAACCACTTGATGCCAATAATCTTTCTCTTTGGTGGCCGATCCACTAGCTTCTAAGTAACATTCTTCACTATGTTATCATACTCAACTTGCATAGCTGCCTTCCATGCTGGATCTGCAATTGTTTCTTCCAAGTTAGTTGGCTCCTTTACTTCTCTCATTATCTCAATCATCAATTAATATGTGAGTAGAAGTTCTTCTTTGCTCCTCTATTTATTGAGACCTCATTGGTCCATCCACCTTCTCCTCAACAGATGTGGGCATAGGATTATTTTGGTCATAGAGCTGCTTCACCCATCGCGGCAATGGCTTTTTTGGTGGTGTGATGTCAGGTTGATGAACTTTCTCTTTATCATCCAAAGATGATTCTTCCTCCTCCTTAAGGATAGGCATAGCTCTTGCAATAGGTTCATAGTGGACTACTTCTTTGCTTGATGATAAAGTGGAAGAACTTGCCTTCTTCTCCTCCATTGTATGTGATTGGTCCTTGAATACCACATCACGGCTCGCTATGATCTTCTTTGCATGTTGATCATACAATTTGTAAGCTTTTTGCTCGTCACTATAATCCAAGAAGATACATTTTTGTTTTTTGGTTTGAACTTGTTTCTTTTCTCATCAGAAATATGTGCATAGCATTCACATCCAAAAGTTCTAAAATGTGAGACAGATGGTTTCTTACTAGTGTAAGCCTCATGATGTGTTTTTTCCTTGAGAGCCTTTGTGTAGATCTCATTGAGAATGTAGAGTGCAATATTTACAGCTTCGTCCCAAAAATAGTTTGGTAATCCCTTGCCTTTTAGCATGCACCTTGCCATCTCCACAATGGTGCGATTCCTGCATTCCACAACACCATTCTATTGAGGTGTATAAGGCATTGTCAATTGACACTAGATTCCTTTGCTCTTCCAAAAGTTGAACTCACCACCACCATCTGTTCTAAATTTCTTCACACTTTTTCATATTTTATTCTCAACGAGTTTTAGCCATTCTTTAAGCTTACCAAAAGCTTGAGTCTTATCACCAAGGAAGTTCTTCCTACTATAGTGATCGACGATCAACATGAAATAAGAAGATCCTCCCAAGGCTTGTGTAGGCATCTTATCGCACAAGTTAGCATGTACCAACTCTAGAGGAGCATTTGCTCTATTCTTGCTTTCTTGTGGAAATGCCTTTCTTTGTTGCTTGCCCATCATATAAGCTTCACATAGTTCCTTCAGTTCAGTAACTACAAGTAGGTGAGCAACCATACCTTGCTTATGCATCTCCTTCAAGACTACAAATCCAATGTGTCCAAACCTTTCATGCCAAAGTTAACTTGTGCCCACTCTAGTAGTGGCTATAAGAGCACTTAGCTTATACAAGTTGTTCCTCCTTTCTCCTTTGCCAGTAACTTTGCTAGCACTGTTAAGAATTTCTGCACATGTCTTGTTGAATCTCACTTCATGACCAAGATTAATTATGGCAGCTGATAACTAATTTCTCCTAATTTCTGGAACATACAACACATTTGAAAGCTTTTTGAATTCACCATTTGTAGTAGCCAAGGAAATAGTACATGTGCCCATAATAGCAAGGCATTTTGCATCGTTTCCAACCATCACAGTGATGGATTCTTGTAGAGGCTGCATAGAACTATATAGACATTTCTTGTTGGTCATGTGATAGGATGAGGATAGGATGCACCATTATCCAACACCCATGAATTAGTGGTAGATTCTTCTTGTGTTGAGGAATACACTTCCTCGATGTTGCCATGAATAACTCTGGCTTTGCTTCAACTGTGTTCGTTGTTTCCTTCCCCTTTTTTTTAAGGGTACCATTATTTTCATCTTCCTTCTTAACATGATAATCTGCAAATGCATGTCCTTTCTTCTTGTAGTAGAAACACTCTCCTTGAAATTTCTTATTACCACCCTTCTTCTTTTTGTCACCATCATTTTTGTTGGAGGAGCCACCTTTGCCTTTTGCATTGGCAGGAGAGAATGCAACATCGCCACTGCTGCTTCCTTCTCGAACTTTTAGCCTCAACTCCCCCTCCATTAATAATGCAAAAAACTTCTCAAAAGTCAAAGCTTGAGGACTCACTTGAGTATTAAGGCCAATTATCAATCCATGAAACTTTGGTGGACAGATCCGAAGACACCTCCTCGCTAGCTCCTCGCTAGTCTTTTGTATCCCAGCGCTAGCCACCATTTGGTTGCATAGGTTCTTAATCCGAGTGATGAATGCTTTAGTCGTCTCTCCTTCGGAAAACTTCTCTGTTGCTAGTTGATTCTCCAAGTTTTGAATCCTTGCTTGATTTCGTATTTCATACTGACTTCTTAGTACATTCCATGCTTTTTGATGCCTTGGTTGTATGCTCAATCAAAGTCAAATCACTATCAGAACAACTTGTAACTAGGGCACACAATGCATATGTGTTCCTTCATTTCCAAGCTTGTAGAAGATGTGCATTTGGAGGAATCATCACACTCGAATGTGATGGGTCAGGGGCCGGTTGTGGTTTTGTGTCAATCCCTAGCACCATCTCTAGGAGTTCATAAGAATCAAGGATTGTAGTGATTTTAAACTTCCACAAAGTATAGTTTGTACCATCTAACTTATCTTCACTAAAGGTTAGTGGATGAATTCTTAGTGTTTGAATAGCTAATATACAGTAGCACCGCCTCCAAAATTGCTTCTTCTTGATGTGCTAGAACTGCTTTTGCAAAAGTCAACATTGCTCCTCCTTGCTATTGAAGCCTTTGCCTCTCGCATACTCTTCAATCCCTAGAGCCCCCCCGGGCTCTAATACCATATAAAAATTACACAACACAATGAATAGAATTTGAGCAAGAGATAGAGAGAGAGTACATAGCAAATAAGAGGAGAACAAAAAAATTCTTTAACTCCAAATAAGATGATACAAAGATGGTTCTATCTACCCATTCACTTCCAATGTGAAGCTTAGATGGCAATCTAGACAGAAGATAGGTAAAGAGCTTAAGGCTAGTTGGAATAACACTGATTGGATGAAAGGATGGATCATAAAAGCCGTGAAGGGGTCTACCTTTTATAGCCTATAAAGGGGGTCATGATGGATGACCTTGCACCTATATATGTTGATCTTCCATGTGCACCTCCCACTAGTGGCCAAGGAATATTCCAATGAATATTCTCTACCCCTAGTAAAGGGCTACTTCCATGGCCCTTGGACCCAAAATAGGGGTCCCTGATAACTTCCTTACTCCACATCTCGATGCGATGTGCCTCGAGTTGCTACTAGCTTTAACTACTCTATCTAACCCAAAGGAGGCTAGACCCACAACGGTCACCCTTTGGCCAATTGGTCACATAGACTTCATTTGGCATACAAGTTAGGACCCACCAATGTCCAAGCTCATACATGGCTTCTCCTCATAATGGAGCCCTTACAACTTTGAGCACCATGGATCATTAGTGGCACCTTACGAGGGTAGGGCATTGAGCAAATCTAACAAATAACCCATTGGGCTAGTTGGACCATAAAAGTAAAGAGGATTTTTACCTTAGGGGTGGATAGAAGTTTCCCTACATTGATGTAGATTTTCATAACAAATGATATTTTTATTAGAAAAAATAGAGCCATAATTCCAAAAGATGGGTTAAACTAACCATCATACAAGAAAGGTAAGGAACCACCAATTAAAGATTATCTTCAAGAATTTGGGTTAGAAATAGAAAAGGCATATAAATTTGAGATAGGTTTATTAGACTGATAGATGATTTTTGATGCCGAGAAGTGCTTAAAAATAGCCAAAAATTACGAATATCCGGGGAAAAATAGACTTCGTCGAAGGCGGCGGTGGCAATCAGTATGATTTTAAGCAGTAATGCCCCAGAAATGCTTAAAAGAGCCATTGGACGGCGATCGGACATTTTTTCATAATTTTTTGGTGTGCGGGACGAGACCTTGGGACCTGCCCAGCAATGGAGGACTTCAAGATGGACACCCACGATTTTTCGGATCCTGAATCGGACACCGAACGTGGAAAAGAGAGTGCCCAAGAACCCAAGCCTAAAATGCCAAAGGTGGAAATGGACTTTAGGAGAGCCCAAAGGGTGTGACCCTTTGGGACTCCCTTTGGGAGCCCAAAATTTTTTGAAAAACATGGGGGGGGGGAGGGGGTTGCGTTTTTTCGTGTGATCAGTAAGAGGGCGTCATATCCACGAAATGGTGAAGAGATGGAGGATGGGGCCTATGAACACCCCCCCAACTGATTACATGCTTGATCTACATTCAATCTTCACTCTCCATTGCTCCAGACCGCTCCTCAATTGGCTGCCTAGTTGTGGAGATCAAAAACCAGTATTTCTCTCTCCTCCCTCTCTCTCCTGCATAGAGGCTATTCATGTGCAAGAAATCAAGAAGAAGAGGGACTGAAGAATGCTTATTCCGGCTGTGATCGGATTGCTTCAAGATGAAGAGGAGGCTAAGGAAAGAGGTTCAGCACTAAAGAATGGTTGCTGCTCGGTCTGTGAGGTGCTCAAAATAATTATTAAAAAACTTGCAATACGCAAGACACGCGGTATGCTTCAATTTTATGAAGAAATATGCTTGTTTTTGTTGTTTCATGGTCCAAATGTTGTTCATATGAGATGAATTTTTATTTGAACCTTGTTTGCATCATGGTTGAGGATTGTAACTATAGAAATACAGAAACCCGTAATGATTTAGAGTCGGTATTAATTCTTTAAAACCCGCAAAATATCATTTTTAGTGAAAATTAGTGGTTTTTTTCAATTTTGAGTTGGGAAAAGGGATGGAAATGGGATAAACTCAGAGAAAATGTTAAGTTTCAGTCAAAATGATAAGCCAATATTAATAAATCAGAAAATACCTATTTTTTATGAATAATAAATAGAGAAAAATAGGAAATTTTGGGATTTTCACGCTAAAAAATTATGGAAAAATAAAATTTATGTGCGTGAATGTTTGGCGAGGTTAAAGCATGGGGTTAAGCCTCAGTTTGGACTTGTCCTTTGTATTATAGTCAGTGTTTATTGCTTTTTACATACAAAAATGATACAAAACAACCATTTACACCTATGCACCGCAACAACACCTAAACGGTAAGAGGGGATGAAGTTTGTGCGACAATCTAATTGCTAAGAAGATACAAATTCTGATTTTCCTCTTTGTACATAGCATTTAGGGATCGTTCCATAATTAAATATAGGTGACTAGTAGCACGGAAGTTCCGGTGCTAGTCCCTAAAACAGTGTAGCACGTAATGTTTAGTTAAAATTCATGAAAGGGCTGGTTTCCGCACCTCACATGGCTGGTTTTTAAAATCATAAAATAGTTGTGCACAATTGTCATACACCTTGCATCAAGCATGCCATGTGGTATCTCTTGGAATGCATTGCAATTGATTGATAAACTTTGACCAACGTTGAGAGGATAGGAAACCTAAGCTGTAGGTTTAGACGGGTGCTTCCATTGGGGAAAGTTTTGTGAGGCAAAATCAAATCTCTTGGAATGCTAAATTATGAAAGAGTGGATTTTGTACGAATGTTATATGTGTTAGCGATGCATCTTAGGGCCAATCCTCGAGGTGTAGGAGAGTCGCAGTGGAGCCACGGCAATCAGCGGAGAGGTGCTTCCCTATGTGTGTATTATAAGGCATTATGCCTATATGTTATGGGATCTCCCTCTAAGGAAATGGGAAGATGAACGTTGGACTACATATTGGATACAAATGCAAAATTGTCATAAGCATTCAGTACAAAGTGAGTTTTAAACGCTCCTGGCCCGCGAGGCTGTGTGGTGGGGTTGTCTGTCATATGCATGAGGTCCGGCTAGTGCCATAGCCAGTGCCAGCCCATTTTAGGTCCCATAAGTGGTGCGTCTATCGGGAGCCGCCAACAAGTGGTGGTTCTCGAATCTAGGGTTTTTAGGGACCAAATAGTTGGTTTATGTCCTCTAAGAAGGACCGTCAAGCCGAAATACAAAAAGCATAACATGCTAAGAGGGCTAGATGGCGGTTGGAGATTGTAAGACGTTATTCTCCTCAAAGGAGCAGCCCGTTATGAATAAGTGGTAGTGGTTCTAGTAACCTAGGTGTTACGAGTAGCTCTTTGAGTGCAAGTGGAAGTCTTGGTACTTCCCTATTTCTAGTTAATCAACCTAGAACAAGTGGGGGTGTAGTGTTGCCTACACAAACTCCTGTTGTCAATCCGATTGTAGCCATGTCATAACCTATCGCAACGCCAGCACAGGTACACCGGATTTACCGGCATTAGAAGCACTGTTGCCCATTTTCCGTGGGTTAGCAGAAGAAGATGGAGAACTCCACATTAAGGAGTTTCAAACGCTCATGTTCAACTATCGAATCCAAGATGAAGGACACCTAATGATCTTGAACATGATATTAAAAGGAAGAGCGGCAGTGTGGTATCACAGTCTAGAAGTCGGAACCATAGCTGCAGTGCCCAATTCTTTAGGGTGGACAATATTGGTTGCATATTCTGAATGTAACACATCAAGAGCCAAATGAGAATGTCTAGGCATATGCCAAGAAACTAAAGCAAGTTCTTCGCAAACTTAACACTTATATTCCCATTCCAGCGGTTGCACAGTTGCAATATTTCCTACATGGATTGGATTTTAATATCCAGGTGTAGCTGAGTAGTGTTGCTTTGGCCGATATTGACACTGCCATTACCCAAGCAGAAGGAGTAGAGTCGCGCTTGCAAGCGGCTTATGCATTAAGGATAAATTGGAATGGTAATAATTTGGCCTTGACCAATGGGAGTCAAGGGGACCCCATGTTAACTACGAGTGGTTGAGGGAGTATTATGTCAAATCTACCTATGCTACCAGCTCCTCCTAGCATGACTATGCCTATGGCTAGTCAAGCAGCCTCACTAAATAGTGGTGGAAACCAAACAATGAATCCTAATGTTGTCCCAGTTGGTCAGCGGCTAATTCCTAATCAAGTGGTTAGGTCCATGGGGCGATAGACTGACGATCGCGGCTATGAGTTGAGTGCTTCTAATGTCCTTGGTGAAGTTAAGGACATGATGAAGCACTATACTCATATGATCTCTGAATAGTATCGACAATAGTTGTGGATGTCAACTTCCTTAAGAAGCAGTAGAATTTGATAGGGAGCTGACACTCGGAAGAGGGTGGCCCCTCAAGATTCAACTGTAAGTGGTGTGGGGGCCAACATTTCCCTAGGAATTTCCCAAATGTCAAATGTGATATTTGCAAGAAGTCTGGCCACTTAGTAGCTACCTGTTGGAGTAAGATCAGTTCTCTCCAACAAGGGAGTAAACAACCAGGTCCAGTTAACCATCGCGCACAAGGGAATAATCTCCAGCAAGACGATGGACCAAGGCAAAGACTGCAAAGAGGAAAGGCTGTTGTAGAGGAGTTACCTCATGGCAACGGAGTCAGCCTTATTGAGGCTGTACGTGTCGATGATGTTGAAACTTCTAATTTATGAGCTATAACAAGAGGTCAAAAGATTAAAGAGGGTGACAAGGGAATTATAAAACCTGTCGAGGGAAGCCGTAAGCAAGATGCTATGGAAAATCGAAACCTGAATCTTGATATGGAAGGTGGACCGTTAAGACCTGTTGGTAGTAAAGTCGATCCCGAGGAGGATAAAGAATTGCCAAGAAAGAAGGTAAAGGCTAAAAAAGAGGCACCAAAGCCGATTGAAAGACCAAAGGAGAGAATGGTTTGGCGCGAGAAGAGAACTTTGGCTAATTACCATGACTTTGATCTAGCAAGTTCCCTTGCAAAGTCAAACCAGACGTGAATCTCCTGCAATTGATTAAACTTTCTCCAAGAGTACGCAAGGAATTCAAGAAAATCCTACGTATAGGGTATATAGTAGAACCTTTGGGTATAGCTAGAGTGGGGGAAGATTGGTTTGATCATGCTGAAAAACATTGCCCTAGGGTTCCAGCATATGTGGATGGAATATTAGTGGAGCATGCTATCATGGACACTGGATCCTCCGTCAATATCATAAGTTCGGACTTGATGGAGAGGTTAGGTCTAGAGATCCAAAAAGATGGATCCACACTTCTTAGGATGGTTGATGATAGCCTAAGACAACCGAAAGGTTGCATTACTAAGGTCCACGTTACAGTTGCGAGTGTGGAATGCTATCTGGAATTTAGGGTGATAAGGTTTGCAGGACGTCGTAGCTATCGAGTTTTGCTAGGCAGGCCATGGATTCTATGGATAGACTGTCAAGTCGACATACCCGTTCGTCGAGTGATTCTAGGTCGAGGTGCCCATCGTGTAATAATGGATGCTTACCATGAGTCTCCTTAGAGTGAGAGAGCTCCACTATCCTCCACTGAACTAGAAACAGTAGATGATCCATCTGGTAGTGAGACGTCATTGAGCCATGGATCTAAGGAAGGGTCCACTACAGAGGATATTTATCAGATAACCTTGAATGAGCCAATAGAGCCTCATGATAGAATAAGAGACGTAGACGTTATTGAGCTGGATCTTGGTACGCTAAATGATTCGCGGCCAATTAAATTAGGGTCCATGCTCAATTTGGAAGAAAGAGAGGATTATGTGTCCTTAATTCGAGAGTTCCATGATATCTTTGCTTGGAGCTATGACGAAATTCGGGGTATTCCTCCCAGTCTAGCTGTGCATACTATTCGTGTAAAGGAAGGTACCCGCCTTGTATGTCAGAAAGTAAGGCGTATGCCTTTTGAATTAAGGGATGGGTTGTACGAGGAACTACAAAAGTTGTGAAAAGCAGGTTTGATCTTCCCTGTTCAACATACTGAATGGTGCTCATCAGTTGTGATCAGGAAGAAGAATAATAATCAATTAATCCGTCTTTGTGTAGATTTTAGAGAGCTAAATAAGCAGACTGTTAAAGATTACTACCCGTTTCTGTTTATTGACCAAATTTTGGATCAACTAGCAGGTAGGAAAATATATTCGTTCATGGACTGCTTTGCAGGGTATAACCAAATGGCGATCGCTGAGCAAGGCAAGCTAAAAACAATGTTTATTACAGTCTTCGGTACCTTTGCATACCATGTGATGGCATTTGGGTTGTGTAATGCACCTGGTTCATGGCAAAGAACAGCCAACAAGACCTTTGGTGACATCTCCTGTAAGAAGCTGGGAATACTTAGAATGCTATTAATATGCCATGTCAATATGACATGGCATATTAATAGCATTCTAAGTATTCCCAGCTTCTTACATGCCAGTGGCCGTTCCGCTTACGGTTGTTAGTAAAAGCTAATAACTTACTAAGAAATCATCATCAACCTTTACGAATAGCCAATTTAAAGCTCTGCCTATTGTCACAATGCACTGCTGTATAGATTCAATAGCTAGCCGAGAATACATAATGGGTGCCGGTTTTTATTCTTCTCATTGAATTTCATGCATATGGAAGATAGAGAGATGGGGGAAGGATTGAATGGATAACTGAAATGACGTTACTAGCGGAATTCCATCTTAGTGGTCTTATTTTGTGTCCTTTGCTAGGAAGCATTATCTTTCTGGTCTTTCCTGATTTTGAAATACGACGGATATGAATTATTGGGCCGTGTGCTTTTTTGATGACTTTTCTGTATTTTTCAGTCTTTTGGATATGATTTGATAATTCCACAGCCAAATTTTAATTTGTGGAAATCATTTGATGGCTTCCCTACTCAGACATAAGCCTTGTTATAGGTATGGATGGTATTTTTTTGTTTTTGGTAGTCTTGACTACGTTTTTAATTCTCATTTGCATTTTAGTAGGTTGGTTTAGTATTGAGAGTTTCGGAATTGTAAGAAGTTGGGAATACTTAGAATGCTATTAATATGCCATGTCACATTGACACTGGTATATAAGGAGAGAAGTTGTAATTTTTCACATCTTTTGACATATCAATACATTTACAATCTTTCTCTCCCTTCTTGCTCCAAGCTTCCATGGCTTCTTCATCTTTCCTGTCTTTCTCTCTCCAATTCTAGTCTTTCTCTCTCCTCGTCACTCTATTTCTCTCTCTTCCTGCAATCTTTCTCTCTCCTCTGCAGTCTTTCTCTCTCCTCTTTCTCTCTCCCTAGTTCTCTCTCTGACAAGTGGTATCAGAGCTTCAGTCTTTGATCCATTATTTTCTTCCATTTTCACTCTCATTTTCCTATTTCAAAACCAATTTCAGACAAAAATGGTACAAGACAGTGACTAGTGGAGTGCTGCAGGACAACTACAGTTAGCAATGACTACATCTGGAGATATCCAAGGTCAGAGATGGCGGGTAAAGGCTTAAATGGCTGGACGTCATCAAATTTCATGCAAAAATGGAGGTAACTAGGGTAAAGAATGGTTAACCGGGCTTAGTTACAGACTAAACTACAGTTACTTTTCAAAAGAGAGCTTCTCTTCTCTCTCCTTCAAGCTTTTGGCTGAAGCTTTCATGGTGAATGTCAAGAACCTCTTCAAATATCTCTTTCTATGCTGAACATCTTACTGCCAAAGCATGGGGCAAAGGTTCTTTGTTGCCTAAGCTACAGGGGGAGCACCATACTTGATGCCTACTGCTGAAGATCAGCCCAGAAACTGCCCGAAAATTGCGCCGAAAATTGCGTTGATATTTCCTGCTCTCTGCTTTCTGCTCAGCCTGCTCCACATTCTCAGCCATTGACCACAGCTCTTAAAGGCTTCATCAAGCACTGATTGGCAACAATCTTCAGCCTCTGAAGCATTCTGATCAGCCATTCCTCTGTTCAAACCCTAATACACAGCAGGGCAGCCATAGCCACAGACATGGAAGCTCAAATTTCTCAAAATTTTGGACTTCCCCGACCTTCAAGGCTTCTCTAAAGCTGAATACAAGCTGGATAGACTTGAAGATTGAAGACATTGAAGAGATTTCAGCCCGTGCATGTCAATGAAGCTCAAATGGAAGGACTATTTTGGGGCTTTTCATTAAGGAGCTTGTATCTTTGAAGTTCAAGTGTTCAAGCAAGGCTGGAGTATTGATCTTTCAAGGATTTCATCATTTTGAAGCATGTATGGACTGATTTCATGGAGATTTCAAGCTTTATGTTGGATTTATGGTGGATTATGAAGAACTCTTGCATCAACCAGGTTAAAGCTGATATCCATCATCATTTTCAAGCTTAATGGAGGTATTTTCTTTTGCTAATCTCTGAAATCTCTCAATAATCCTATTGCTAATGGCTTTTCCACTTGTTGATGAGAGGTTATTGATCAATTAATTCACTGGATTGATCAATAGATCAGAGAATAGTTTTAATTTCCTTCAATCTTAGCCTATTCCATTGAATTCCTTTTGATTCAAAACCATTACTCATCTTAGGTAACATTTGATCAGCTTGATGCATAACCTTGATCTGTTTTGTTGAAAATTTTCTCACCCAAGCTGAAATATTGTAAAAGGGTAAGTACTAGCAATCAGTGAGTCACTGAATTGCATAGGTAAAACCCTTCTCCCATCTCAAGTTCTCTTATCTCAATCAATTGCATCTCATGAAAAGCTGAATGAATATTTTTGGAATTGCATATCATGCTGATTGCTTAGCACACTAGCCTCTGCCATGTTGATATTCCCACCGAGGAAAAAGGTGGATGCCGGGGGAGATAGTGGGACAAAAGAGACGTGACCCTCCCTCACTATCGAAGATCCCGAAGGGGTGCAACCAACCGACCCGGGGGGAACTTTGCCCACCTCCCGGTGATTCGGAGCCCGTGTAGGGAGCCCGTCCTGCCGTTTTATCCCTCACACAGGTACAGCGAGTGGAGAATTGAAGATTGAAGACTTTCCAACGACTCAAGTACCTACTGGAGTAAAACAGGGTAAAACATGGCATTTTCAGGTTACCCACAGGGTATTTACAGGTGGATACAGGTACACCCTTTGATACTGAAGTACAGGTGCAGGTACTACAGGGTACTCACAGGTCCTATATACCCCTTTGCAGGGTTTGGTAGCCATTTGAGGTTACTTTCTTGCATTACAGGGTCAAAACAGGGCACTTACAGGTCTAAACAGGGGGCAGGACTGGACAGTTTAGACTCTGAAATTCAGTTACAGAATTTTCTGTCCTAAACCTGTTATAGCGTGCTATAGCTCATCTCGAAGAGGACATTGTAAGCTTCGATTCGCACAAAAAAGTTTTGCAATCGGAGTTTTCTAGCCAAAGTTATAGCCGTTTTACTGACAGGGGGTACTGCAGGACTGCACTAGTATGGCAGGACATAAAGGCAAAAATAAGGTCCAGGAGGACTATGCACAGCAAATCAGGGATTCCATGATGGAAGGCACACTTCAAGAGAACCCTGAAGAGCCTCAACAAGGAGAGATTAGTATTCTCAATGACGCTTTGTGTGCCTATGAACTAAGACATGAGGAACGTCATGAGGCTATTTTGTCAGCAATGGAGCATATGATTTTATCATTTGGTCAAACAAAGTCTACAATGGAGCAAATGATTTTATCTCATGGACAAACGAAGTCTACGGTTGACAAGTTGATGGAATCAACTACCCAAACCAAGGCTTCCATTGATAAATTAGTAGAATCCAATGCTCAACTTATGGCAAAATTTTCTCAATTAATGCCGTCGCAAACGGGATCAAAAGAAGTTAATGAGAAGGCTTGTTCAAATAGTGACCCTTCAGTCCCACTTCAGTCATCCAACCAAAATGGTTATGGAGATGGAATCATTGGAAGAAGAGGTATTCCAAATAGTCAGTATGAAGTAGGGGAAGCTTCACAAAGGCATGATGACTATTTGGGCAGTTTGAACGGAGCCAATACTCAAGCTTTTGGACTGCATACTCAGCATTCTAGGGGTGCTTTACCAACAGGAAGATTACATGGTAATTCTCAGCCACCTGTTGGAAGATTTCAATCTCATTTTGGGGGTTTTGTACTTAGAAATTCCGATCAGCCAGTTTTGGGACAACAACCTTTCCATGATAGAGAATTCAAGGATAAAATTGTTTTATCCAAATTCAATGGCCAATCATCTTCACCATCAGAATTAGAGAAATGGACTTCTAAGATGGAGTCTTATTTCGACATATTTCCTAAAACTGATGATATGAAGATACATTTTGCCTCCCTCCACTTAGAAGGATTTGCTCACACTTGGTGGAGGTATATCAAGAAAGAGAATGTACTTATTGAGAATTGGGAAGCTTTCAAGGCACTTATGGCTGAAGTCTTTGTTTCACCTCTTGAAAAAGAGAAGTTAGAACGAAGATGGTATGGCTTGGAACAAAGGAGCCTAAGTGTAAGAGAATATACAAACCAATTCCTCAACTTGACCATGTATGTAGAAAACATCAGTGATGAGGCCAAGTTACACAAGTTCATGTATGGTTTAGAACCATCCTTGCCAGCTGATGTTATGGCACAGAATCCTACTTCACTTTTCAAGGCTATTGAGCTTGCAGAGTGCTTTGGAAGGAAGTACAGGAAAGAGTCTTCATTTCAGCCAAGTTATGGACAGCCAAGGACTGTTTTAAAGCAAGGGCAAGTTGGTAACAATTATGGCAGCAATCATATGCCTAGTGGGAGCTTACGGATACCAACTTATCCTCCATTTAATGCTTCTAAGCTTCAAAGCAATTTCAGGACAGCAAACAGTCCAAAGGTTGAATTTAAGCAAGGTGACAATAAGCCTAAGTCTACTTCAGCCAATACAAATTCCAGAAATATTCCCATGGATCTTTACAAGGAAAGGAAGGACAAAGGCTTATGCTTCAAGTGTGGAGAAAAGTATACTCCTTACCATGCTTCAAAGTGTGTATACAAAAATGCCAAGCCAAAAATTCAGAGTATGCTAGTTCTTGAGAACCTTGAAAATGACATAGATGAAGTTAATGCAGTCACAATCAATGCTGAAAATGAAGATTTCGAGGATGATGGTGGACAGGAGTACTTCTATGATCCATCTGACTCTTTTCCTTTTGATCCAGCCGGTGATATCCCATTTGATCCTGATGGATTTTGTAATGAGTTGCCTGCTGCCACTAATTGTTCTATCTCTATGGATGCTTGGACGGGATCTAAGAACCCTAATACACTTCGTATGAAGGGAAGCATATGTGGAAAGCCAGTGTTCATCCTGATAGATAGTGGCAATACCCACAGTTTTGTCAATAAATCCATTATGTACAAGTTGAATTGTGTTCCCACCGACTTACAGCAGCCCATTAGAGTGCAAGTGGCTAATGGTGAAGAGGAAATCAGTACACAAATTTGCCCACAGGTTTCTTTGCAGATGGCTGAAAATTTTGAAGTCAAAGTAAACCTGATCACTTTGGAAATGGGGCCCATAGATATTGTACTTGGTTGTGATTGGTTGATGACCTTAGGCAGGATTACTATGGATTTCTCACAGTTATATATGGAGTTTTTCTCCAAAGGACAGCTCATCCGTTTACAGGGAATCCCTAGTAGATGTGATTTTCAGCTTATCACCATTCAACAACTCAAGAAAGAGTACAAGAAGCGCTCACAGATATTTGTATTGCATTTGAACAAAGAAACACAGGATCAGCCCAATAATTCAGCAAACCATCCGGCCTTGACAGCTCTTCTTGAGGAGTATAGAGATTTATTTGAAGTAGCTACTTCATTGCCTCCTAAGAGAGCGGTGGATCACCCCATTGATAACCCAACTCAAAGACAATCAATAAGCCACCTTACAGACTATCAAAATGTGAACGAGAGAAAGTAGCCAAGCAAATCAAAGAGCTTCTTGAAATGGGATTTATTGAACCCAGTTCTTCACCATATGCATCCCCAGTCCTGTTAGTCAAAAAGAAAGATGG
Source organism: Lygodium microphyllum (assembly GCF_053477565.2). Taxonomy (NCBI): domain Eukaryota; kingdom Viridiplantae; phylum Streptophyta; class Polypodiopsida; order Schizaeales; family Lygodiaceae; genus Lygodium; species Lygodium microphyllum. The sequence continues at coordinate 33,959,240 of NC_141153.1, read as the reverse complement.
ATCTTTCAGAATGTGCATTGACTACAGGGATCTTAATAAGATAACAGTGAAGAACAGGTATCCTATACCCAGGATAGATGATTTGCTTGATGAGCTTAAGGGGGCTCGATTTTTCACGAAGATTGATTTGAGATCAGGGTATCATCAGATTCGCATGAGAGAGGGTGATGAGGTCAAGACTGCTTTTAGGACTGATCGTGGGCTCTACCATTTCTTGGTGATGCCATTCGGCCTTACAAACGCTCCAGCTACCTTTCAAAGCCTGATGAATAAGATTCTACAACCTTTCCTCTTTCAGTTTGTCTTGGTGTTCTTCGACGACATTTTGATCTACAGCAAGACTTTTCAGGATCATTTGTCGCATATGAGGAAGGTTTTTGATGTGTTGAGACATCATAGGCTTTTTGCTAAGGAGAAGAAGTGTTCTTTCATGCAGACTGAAGTGGAATACTTGGGACATATAGTCAGTGAAAAAGAAATACAGGTTGATCCCAAGAAGGTGCAATGCATAAAAGATTGGCCAACGCCTACTACTACTACCTCTCTTAGAGGATTTCTTGGTCTATCTTCATTCTATCGCAGATTTATAAAGCATTATGCGGCAATTGCAGCCCCTTTAACTGACAGGTTGAAGAAAGAGGCTTTCTTTTGGGATGCTCTTGCAGATAGCAGCTTCAACCAGTTAAAGAAATTACTTACCACTGCTCCTATTCTTGTATGCCCGGATTTCTCTAAAGAGTTTACTATACAGTGTGATGCTAGTGACCGTGGCATTGGGGCTATTTTGCTTCAGGAGCATGGAGTAATTGCATTTGAAAGCCGTAAGCTTACTGATAAGGAGATGGCCATGAATGTTTATGATCAGGAAATGTTGGCTATTCTGCATGCAATCAAGAAATGGCACCATTACTTATATGGCAGCCGATTCAGAGTACATAGTGATCATCGCGTACTCAAGTATTTCCTTACTCAGTCAAATCTTACTCCAAAGCAACGACGATGGGTAGCAACATTACAAAATTATGACTTTGACATCACTCATACAAGGGGCAAAGATAACATAGTGGCTGATTCTCTCTCTCGTATGTGGGCTTGCAAAGTATCAGCCATGACAGAATTACATAGTGATTGGATTGAAGAGCTACAAGAGGCATATCTCTTAGATGAGGAATTCAGCCAAATCTTTCAGAAATTACAGCAAGGTCTTATGGAAGAAAACTCACATTACTAGCTTAAAAATGGTCTTATTTGGTGGAAGGGCAAGATTGTTATTCCCTCTACTTCTTCTTTCAAGCGAAAAATTATGGAGGAGTTGCATTCTTCGCCTTTAGCTGGACACTTGGGAGTTTTCAAGACTTATGACAGGATCAGCAAGAGCTTTTACTGGAAAGGACTGTGGAAAGATGTCAAGGACTTCGTTATGAAGTGTATGCCTTGTCAGCAAAATAAGGATAGCACCCATAAGCCAGGGGGTTTATTGCAGCCATTGCCTATTCCTACGGGTAAATGGACTCATATTACTATGGACTTTATCACTGGCTTACCTACTACCAAGAAGGGGTGGAATAGTATTTATGTGGTGGTTGACAGACTCACCAAAGCAGCTCATTTTATCCCAACAAAAATTCAGTTTACTGCTTCTCAGGTGGCCAACCAGTTTATGGAGCATATTTTCAGATTACATGGATTACCGCAGGTGATTGTCCATGATAGGGACTCAAAGTTTATGAGTAACTTTTGGCAAGCGGTATTTACATCTATGGGTACCAAGTTGGCTCCATCTACAGCTTATCATCCCCAAACTGATGGACAGACAGAGAGAGTTAATAAATGGTTGGAGACTTATCTTCACCATTTTTGCTATGATGTCCAAACCGCATGGGATTCTTGGTTACACCTGGCTGAGTTTGCTTATAATAATTCCACTCATGCGAGCATAGGAGTTTCACCCTTTGAGGCTTTGTATGGTTACAAGGTGCCCCTACCTACAGTCATTTTTAACGAAAAGATCAACCCTCATGGGAAGGAAGAGTTGGAAAGAATGCAGACCCTTCTTCAGCAATGCAAGGTGAATCTAAGGAAGGCTCAAGATCAGATGAAGATGTATGCTGATGAGAAGAGGAGGCCTTTAGAGTTCCAGGAAGGAGAGCTGGTTTTGTTGAAGGTGCCTAAATCCAAGTACTCTACATTGAAAGATGGATCCAGTAATAAGCTTGCCCACAGATTCTATGGCCCTTACAGGATCCTTAAGCGGATTGGAGATTTGGCATACAGACTAGAGCTTCCCTCTTCTACAAAGATTCATAACGTCTTCCATGTTAGTCAGCTCAAGCCCTATTATGGTGATCCAGTGGATTTAGTTGATGAGCTGCCACCTATTGATGAAGATGGTATCCTTCAGTACATCCCAGAGGCTGTTATAGGTCAGCGTGAAAAGAAGCTTCGATCACGTTCTATTGTGGAATATTTGATTAAATGGAGAGGTTTACCCTCTGAAGAGGCTTCTTGGAGACCTGGTTCAATATTGGATGAGTATCCATACTTGAAGGATACATTGGTGGCTGAAGCCTATTGCTTATGGAGCTAGTATTGGTGCAGACTGGTTCAGGACAGCACACTGTTTTAGAACAGTTTTTGCCGTACTTCATTTTCAGAATTGAGCTATCTACATGACCTTAAAGTACTCTTCAAGAGCTTTGTTTTGATATGTGGTACATCTCATTTGGACACTTCTATCAAAAGTTATGGCAGATTTGGTCCAACAGGGACTGTTATTTTAGCAAGCTGTCTACTTTCTTCTGGAACTATTTGTTGAAGATTCTATGGCTCCAATGGCTTCTAAAGTTCTTCCAAATCATGTATATGTTGACATATCGAGCTCCACTCGTGATACGCCAGGGTGACCGTTGTGTATTTATGTCACCGACTTGTCAGTTGCAGATGCGGTTGGTACACCGCCCCTGAATAATAGCTACATGATAGCTATCCTTATCTACTCTAGTTCGTGGCTCAGTTAGTATGCCACCTTAGTTAGTTGAGTTTGGTTTTGAGACCCATATCTAGGGTTCTTCTATTTCTTTGTACTTGAGTTCTTTTGGCTTACACAACTAAGAAGAGGAAAACTGTTTTCAGCCTCCACCCTTGTGTGTCTTCCCCCATTGTGCAAGCAAGAAAGCTTCAAGCGAGACTCCTTCCTTCTCTCCCACAATCTTGACATGGTATCAGAGCCTTGTTCGTGGTAAGGAGCTCAAGAAAGCAAGCCAAGCTCGCGGTGTTCTGGTAAGAGGAGCAGTGTTGCTTTCATTTTCTGTTTTTGGGAGCAGATCTCTGCAGGTAGCACAGCCGAAAATTGCAGGAGTGCATTGTCTCAGGTTGAGACGCCCTTCGCGGTGAAGCAAGAGGGCAGTATATGCTACGGGTGAGAGCTTTAGCTCTCGGCGACCCTGTTTTTTTGATCTGAGGCCATTTCGGGGCCTGTTTTGCAGACGGAAGTTTTCTGCACGCACTCAGGAAAAGGCCCAGTTTTATGCTGTGCGACCACTGTTCTACAGGTCGGTGAAAAGCTACTATAGAAATTGCATCGTATGCTTGTGTGCAGAGACATTGGGAGTTACAGAATCATTCTTGTTGCCTGTTGATGCAAAATCGTCACTAGGAAGTGACTGTGTGGTCAAATACCACTTTCGCTAGTTTTGCAGATTTGCCCTTGTGAGGGTGAAGCTGAGTTTTTGCAGTGACAGAATTTTTCGCAGTGTTCTGTAATGGCGTCTGATTCTCTTTCACAGATTGTAACTGAAAAGCTTGACAAGAACAACTTCCAGGCATGGAAGTTTAGAATGACGAATTTCCTTATGGGAAAAGGATATTGGGAATTTGTTGCAGGAAATGAAGAAGAACCAGTTCTTCCTGATGTTCCCAATCAACAGCAAATGCAGGCATTCAAATCATGGCATGAGAGAGCCAGGAAAGTTATGTACTGGCTGTCTATCAGTATTTCAGACTCTATGATTGTGCATATTCAGGATGCAAGTACGCCAAAGGAGGCATGGGATACTCTGTCAAAGATGTATAGCACAAATACACAAGCCAGGAAAATGCAGCTCAAGCAAGAGTTGCACAATGTGCAAAGAGAAAATATGAGCATCAACGACTACCACATGAAGGTGAAGAAGATTGCAGATGCACTTGCTTCCATTGGGTCGCCAGTGGAAGATGATGATTTAGTTTCTGTGACCTTGAATGGTCTAGGAAAGGATTATGCACAGTTTCGGACATCCATTTCAGTTCGTGAAAGATTTCCTGATTTTGAGGAGTTGATTGCTCTTCTAATTTCTGAGGAGCAGAGAAATGGTGGTGCACCTTCTTCAGGAGGAACTTCAAAAGAAGCTGTCTTCTACTCAAATGCTGGAAGAGGTAGAGGCAGAGGTAGAGGAGGCCGATTTGGAGGCCGTGGCAGAAATCAGAATATGCAGCAAACTCAAGAAAACCAGTCCTATGGAGGAGGACGTGGTAACTCTAGAGGCAGGGGGAGCCAAAGAGGTCGTGGTGGATGGCAAAGAGGCCAAAATGCAAACAGTAATGTTGAATGCTACTACTGTGGTAAAATGGGTCATATGGCTAAAGACTGCTATAAAAAGCAGAATGACATCATGAATGGAAAACTGCAACAAGGGAACTATGCATCTTCTAGTAGACAGGGTGATGACAGAAATGAGCATTTGTTTATGGTGCAGCACATGAACAATTCTGTGACAAGTGCAGAAGAAAGAAATGATGTATGGTATGTTGACTCAGGTGCATCAAACCACATGACAGGTCATGCAGAATGGATGGAGGATGCAAGGAAAATGGAAAAACCAGGATTTGTGGAGACTGGTGATGATACTGCACATCCTATTGTGCAGATTGGAAAAATTCCCTTGTCTATGCAGGATGGGAAAAAGAAATACCTGTCTGATGTATTTCATGTCCCGAATATCACCAAGAATCTGGTTTCTGTTGGTCAAATGGTTGAACAGGGCTTGCAGGTCAGATTTAATCCTCATGGATGCTTTGTTGAGGATATGAAAAATAAAGGTCGCTTGATAGCAAAAGGAAAGAAGAAGGGCAGAATGTTTACATTGGATGCAGACATGTCTGAATTGAGTGCAGCAATGTTTGCACATGGGACCGGTGTAGTTGCAGATATTGATATCTGGCATAAACGCATTGGTCATGTTGATGTACAGCGACTTAAATCAATGCAGGCCCAAAATATTGTTGCAGGTTTGCCAAAATTCAAGGTTGCAGAAATGCATAAGGTATGTGAAGCCTGTCAGTTTGGAAAACAGGCAAGGAAACCATTTCCTAGACATGTTCAAGAGAGTAAGAAGCCATTGGAATTAATCCACTCTGATGTGTGGACTACTAAAGCTGCATCTCTTGGAGGCTGTCATTATTTTGTCAGTTTTATTGATGACTACAGCAGAAAAGTTTGGGTGTATTTTATGAAAAAGAAAAGTGAAGTTTTTGGGCATTTCAAAACTCTTAAAGCTATGGTTGAAAAAGAAACAGGCCTGCAAGTAAAATGCCTAAGGTCAGATGGAGGGGGAGAGTACCTCTCAAATGAGTTTGCAAGGTTCCTGCAGGAGCATGGCATAAAGCAGCAATATTCATGCAGTCATACCCCACAGCAAAATGGAATTGCAGAAAGAAAAAACAGGCATATTGGAGAGGTATCTCGTGCCATGCTTAATGAAAAAGACCTGCCAGATTTTTATTGGGCTGAAGCAGTTGCTACAGCAGTCTACATAATGAACAGGACTCCCACTGCAGCAATACATGGAATGACTCCAGAGGAGAGGTATACTGGTAGGAAACCAGATATTTCTCATTTGAAAATTTTTGGTTGCATTGCCTATGTACATGTGCCAGATGAGTTGAGATCCAAGTTGGATCCAAAAGCTGAGAAGTGCATCTTTATTGGTTACTCTCTGCAGCAAAAAGGGTATAGATGCTATAACCCTTCTACTCGTAAGTTTACAGTGAGCAGAGATGTTGTTTTTGATGAGATGAGTAGCTGGTATAAACCAGTAAATGTGATTGATGATGTAGATGCACAAAATGGTAATGCTGCACAGAATTCACAGCAACAGTCACAAAATATTAGTGGACCTGGAGCGTCCTCTAGCATTGGTTCACATTCTTCGCCATGGACAGGCAGATTGAGATCAGGAGAATCTTCTGAAGGCAGTGCAAATAGTGGTATGCAGGTATCACGAAAAGGAAAAGAGAAGGTAGATCAGCCCATGTTTGATGTGAATGCAGGTCACTCTTATGTGGATGGTGAATCCAGTGGCTCCGAACAGAGCATTGATGATGAGTTGGGTATTCCTTCTATTGTTACACCTGGAGTAAGGAAGACCAGGGATGTTTTGAGAGCACCTGGGAGTGAACCTACTTTGCGCAGGTCTACGAGAGCTAGGTATCCTGTGGATAGGCTGAAATATGATGGATTTACAGCCATTCACTATGCATATATGGTCAAAGTGATACAGGAACCAGAACCCACATCTTTTGAGCAAGCCATGGGAAAAGAAAAATGGGAGAAAGCCATGGATGAAGAAATGGATGCCTTGGAAGCAAATGCTACATGGGAGTTAGTACCTTTGCCTAAAGGTAAGAATGCAATTGGCTGTAAGTGGGTTTATAAGGTGAAGCACAATGCAGATGGTTCTGTGAACAGATACAAGGCAAGATTAGTAGTCAAGGGGTATGCACAAACATATGGCATTGACTATGAAGAAACATTCAGTCCAGTTGCAAGGATGGCAACCGTAAGAGCAGTCATTGCTATGGCTGCATCAAAGGGATGGTCTTTACATCAGATGGATGTAAAGAATGCCTTCTTGCATGGTGATTTGCAAGAAGAGGTCTATATGGAGCAGCCACCAGGTTATGTGCATGCTGTTCATCCTGAGTTTGTTTGCAGGTTGAAGAAAGCCTTGTATGGCTTGAAGCAAGCACCTAGAGCATGGTCTGACAAGATAGGACAATATCTTGTCACTATTGGCTTTCAGATTTCCAAGGCAGATTTCTCACTTTATGTGAGAAAAACAGAGAAAGGTATTATGCTACTTGTCATTTATGTTGATGATTTGATTATGACAGGTGACAGTGATGAAGATATCCTTCATGTGAAAATGCTATTGAAGCAGAAGTTTGAGATGAAGGATTTGGGAGAGCTGTGTTATTTCTTGGGCATTGAGGTGATTAGATCACCAAGTGGGATACAGCTCTTGCAGAGGCAGTATGGATTGGACATGCTGTCCAAATATGGGATGACAGGCTGTAAGCCTATTTCAGTTCCTTTGGAGCAGAATGTGAAGCTGAGCACAGATGCAGGTGAGCTTCTGGAAGACCCTACTATGTACAGACGCATAGTAGGAAGCTTGATTTATATGACTATTACCAGGCCAGATTTGAGCTATGCTGTTGGATTGGTAAGTCAGTTTATGCAGGCTCCAAGGAAACCGCATTTGGATGCGGCTAGACGCATACTCAGGTATGTGAAGTCCACATTGCAGTATGGACTATTTTATGAGACTGGGGTTCAGATACAGTTGTATGGATACACTGATGCTGATTGGGCTGGTAGTATTTCTGATAGACGATCTACCAGTGGATATGTGTTCTCTTTTGGGAGTGCTGCAGTCACTTGGAGCAGCAAGAAACAGCCTACAGTTGCCTTGTCGAGCACAGAGGCTGAGTACAGGGGTGCAGCAATGGCTGCATGTGAGGTAGCTTGGTTGCATAAGCTACTTTATGATATGCATCAGTCTACAGATGGGCCAGTTGTCATTTATTGTGACAACATGAGTAGTATACACTTGGCAAATAACCCAGTCTATCATGCTAGAACAAAGCACATTGAGGTGCATTATCACTATGTGCGAGAGAGGGTTTTACTAGGTCTTATTGATCTAGTTTATGTCAGCACAGAGGATCAGGTAGCTGACATATTCACGAAGGCATTGGGCGCAGAGAAGCTGCGCAAGTTCAGAGACCTGCTTGGTGTGCAGGAATTGGGATTGAGCTCGAGGGGGAGTGTTGACATATCGAGCTCCACTCGTGATACGCCAGGGTGACCGTTGTGTATTTATGTCACCGACTTGTCAGTTGCAGATGCGGTTGGTACACCGCCCCTGAATAATAGCTACATGATAGCTATCCTTATCTACTCTAGTTCGTGGCTCAGTTAGTATGCCACCTTAGTTAGTTGAGTTTGGTTTTGAGACCCATATCTAGGGTTCTTCTATTTCTTTGTACTTGAGTTCTTTTGGCTTACACAACTAAGAAGAGGAAAACTGTTTTCAACCTCCACCCTTGTGTGTCTTCCCCCATTGTGCAAGCAAGAAAGCTTCAAGCGAGACTCCTTCCTTCTCTCCCACAATCTTGACAGTATATAGTGGGGTTCTTTTTCCGTTCTTCAAATTCAGCCCTTGTAATGATAATTCTTCACTCATTCCCCATTTGTAAAGCTGTAAAACAGAGTAGTACTCTGTTCTATCCATCTTTTCTTTAGTTCTTTCTAGGTTTGTTTTTTAGGACAAAAACTTTTGGGAAGGGATGGATTGTAAGAAGCTGGGAATACTTAGAATGCTATTAATATGCCATGTCACATTGACACTGGTATATAAGGAGAGAAGTTGTAATTTTTCACATCTTTTGACATATCAATACATTTACAATCTTTCTCTCCCTTCTTGCTCCAAGCTTCCATGGCTTCTTCATCTTTCCTGTCTTTCTCTCTCCAATTCTAGTCTTTCTCTCTCCTCATCACTCTATTTCTCTCTCTTCCTGCAGTCTTTCTCTCTCCTCTGCAGTCTTTCTCTCTCCTCTTCCTCTCTCCCTAGTTCTCTCTCTGACATCTCCCCAGAGGAGCTGAAAGTATTCATTGACAATCTGGGGGCAACCACCGTAAGGGATAGACAGTTGATCATTTTGCGGAAGTGTTTTGAGCGTTGCAGACAATTTTGCATAGCTCTTAACCCACAAAAGTGTGTCTTTGGAGTCTCTTATGGGCTCTTGTTAGGCCATGTGGTCAGTTCCGTAGGGATTGCGGCTGATCCTGAAAAGATCAAGGTCATAGTCACCATGAGTCCACCACATACTCCAAAGGAAGTGCATAGCTTTCTGTCATCAGTAGGGTATTATTGGAGGTTTATCAATGCCTTGGTAGAAAGAATGTTGCTGCTGACAAACCTATTGTCCTTTAACTGTCAGTTTTCATGGAGTGATGCTTGCAAAGTATCTTTTGATGATGTGAAGCAAGAGCTTGCCAAAGCACCTGTTTTGAAAGCACCAAAAAGGGGCGAAATGTTCTATATATTTTCAGCAGAGCAACCATGAATAGTATCAGCTGCTGCTGTTTAGCCCAAATTTGGGAGGAAAAGTGGTACCATCCGATAGCTTTTGCCAGGGAAGTTGGGCATATCGGAAATTAACTACACCTATATGGAGAAGTTGTGCCTTGCGATGGTATTTGCGACCAAAAAGTTTAGGCACTACATTCTTTATGAGAGGGTGGTTTTTTATACAAAGGCGAAAGGGCTTCAATTGTTGTTGAATAAGTTACAGCCGTCTGACTGTTTAGCAAGGTGGTTAATCACTTTGCAGGAATTTGATTATGAGATTAAGAGCAAGCCGTCGAAGCTTCAGGGCATTGTAGAGTGTCTTGTGGATTTCAGAGAGCCAAAAGAGGTCTTGGCTGAAGGAAGTGACATGGAGACTTTGTTCAAGATTGATACGGCATCTATTCCCTCCTGGTATGCTGCTATAACGCACTATCTTTCTACAGGAGAGACTGAAGATACTTTATCAAAATCGGAGAAGAGGAAGATTAAACAGCATGCATTAAAATTTTCCTTGATCGCAGGCACAATATATTGGCAGGGTGTTGATGATATCTATCGTTGATATGTGATGCCTGACGAGGTTCTCTTTATTTTGGAAGAGTTCCATGACTCCGCTTGTGGAGGGCACTTCGCTGGGCGGTTAATGGCACAGAAGGCTTTAAAAGCTGGTTATTTGTGGCTGTCCATCTTCCAAGATTCCTTTGAGTACGTCAATAGATGTGATACATGTCAAAGGCATAACAGTCGAGAGAATAGGAAGCGACCACTTACACCTATCATTGCTATCCTTCCATTTGAGAAGTGGGGCATTGACTTTGTGGGTCCTATCACCCCGTCATCTACTACTCAGAAGAGGTACATTATAGTAGCAACTGATTATTTTACAAAATGGTCAAAAGCACGGGCGATGAGGCAGGACAATGCAAAAGAAACTGCCGGTTTCCTACTTGAGCAAATCATCTGCCGTTTTGGTCCACCAAAAGAAATAGTATTGGACAGTGAAACTCACTTTTTAAATAAAGTGATTAAAAGTCTGACTGAAGCTTGGAAAATCAAGCATAACAAGACGACCCCCTATAATCTGCAAGAAAATGGACAAGTCGAAAGTACCAATATGCAACTTGTGGATATTCTATCCAAGATAGTCTTCCAAAAGAAGCGGGACTGGGATACAAAATTATATGTGCCGGTTTGGGCGTATAATACGACGTTTAAATGAGCCACTGGCCACACCCCATTCAAATTAGTTTATGGGGAGGAGTGTGTATTACCCTTAGAAATTGAGTTTCCAACCATAAGATTCGCAATCAATCATTCTTTGGGTGATGAAGATGCCCTATTTGAGCAGTTTACGACTATAGCCCACTTAGACAAGCTCAAATTGCAGAGTTTGTTGCACCAGGAGGTAGCTAAACGTCGGATGAAACGGTTGCATGATCTGAAAGCGAAGAAATATACTTTTAAAAAGGGGCAGTTAGTTTTATATTATGATGTGCGTAGGGAGCTATTTCCAGGAAAGCTGGAACCTCGATGGGATGGCCCTTACAAGATAGTTCGGATAGGTAAAAATAAGTCCATAGTTCTATGAGAGACAACGAGATGGCGGAACTGGCTCCCCCGTGACCTGACAACGTGCCTCCTGCCCTGCGCGCTGTGGGAGATCTCCCCCAGTCTTGCATGGAGTTCGTTCTGCCCTGACGTCCACGTCAAGCCTCGACATCTCGCCTGCTGAGCCTACTGAAGGAATGAGCCCTTCGTTGCCTGACAGTCACCTGGACCAGCGAATTCATGCCGGCGTCATCTCGACCTGCGGGAGCCACTGTTGCCGCCTGGATGTCAAGATTGTGGGAGAGAAGGAAGGAGTCTCACTTGTATCTTTCTTGCTTGCACAATGGGGGAATACACACAAGGGTGGAGGCTGAAAACAGTTTTCCTCTTCTTAGTTGTGTAAGCCAAAAGAACTCGAGTACAAAGAAATAGAAGAACCCTAGATATGGGTCTCAAAACCAAACTCAACTAACTAAGGTGGCATACTAACTGAGCCACGAACTAGAGTAGATAAGGATAGCTATCATGTAGCTATTATTCAGGGCCGGTGTACCAACCGCGTCTACAACTGACAAGTCGGTGACATAAATACACAACGGTCACCCTGGCGTATCACGAGTGGAGCTCGATATCTCAACACTCCCCCTCGAGCTCAATCCCAATTCCTGCACACCAAGCAGGTCTCTGAACTTGCGCAGCTACTCTGCGCCCAATGCCTTCGTGAATATGTCAGCTACCTGATCCTCTGTGCTGACATAAACTAGATCAATAAGACCTAGTAAAACCCTCTCTCGCACATAGTGATAATGCACCTCAATGTGCTTTGTTCTAGCATGATAGACTGGGTTATTTGCCAAGTGTATACTACTCATGTTGTCACAATAAATGACAACTGGCCCATCTGTAGACTGATGCATATCATAAAGTAGCTTATGCAACCAAGCTACCTCACATGCAGCCATTGCTGCACCCCTGTACTCAGCCTCTGTGCTCGACAAGGCAACTGTAGGCTGTTTCTTGCTACTCCAAGTGACTGCAGCACTCCCAAAAGAGAACACATATCCACTGGTAGATCGTCTATCAGAAATACTACCAGCCCAATCAGCATCAGTGTATCCATGCAACTGTATCTGAACCCCAGTCTCATAAAATAGTCCATACTGCAATGTGGACTTCACATACCTGAGTATGCGTCTAGCCGCATCCAAATGTGGTTTCCTTGGAGCCTGCATAAACTGACTTACCAATCCAACATCATAGCTCAAATCTGGCCTGGTAATAGTCATATAAATCAAGCTTCCTACTATGCGTCTGTACATAGTAGGGTCTTCCAGAAGCTCACCTGCATCTGCGCTCAGCTTCACATTCTGCTCCAAAGGAACTGAAATAGGCTTACAGCCTGTCATCCCATATTTGGACAGCATGTCCAATCCATACTGCCTCTGCAAGAGCTGTATCCCACTTGGTGATCTAATCACCTCAATGCCCAAGAAATAACGCAGCTCTCCCAAATCCTTCATCTCAAACTTCTGCTTCAATAGCATTTTCACATGAAGAATATCTTCATCACTGTCACCTGTCATAATCAAATCATCAACATAAATGACAAGTAGCATAATACCTTTCTCTGTTTTTCTCACATAAAGTGAGGAATCTGCCTTGGAAATCTGAAAGCCAATAGTGACAAGATACTGTCCTATCTTGTCAGACCATGCTCTAGGTGCTTGCTTCAAGCCATACAAGGCTTTCTTCAACCTGCAAACAAACTCAGGATGAACAGCATGCACATAACCTGGTGGCTGCTCCATATAGACCTCTTCTTGCAAATCACCATGCAAGAAGGCATTCTTTACATCCATCTGATGTAAAGACCATCCCTTTGATGCAGCCATAGCAATGACTGCTCTTACGGTTGCCATCCTTGCAACCGGACTGAATGTTTCTTCATAGTCAATGCCATATGTTTGTGCATACCCCTTGACTACTAATCTTGCCTTGTATCTGTTCACAGAACCATCTGCATTGTGCTTCACCTTATAAACCCACTTACAGCCAATTGCATTTTTACCTTTAGGCAAAGGTACCAATTCCCATGTAGCGTTTGCTTCCAAGGCATCCATTTCTTCATCCATGGCTTTCTCCCATTTTTCTTTTCCCATGGCTTGCTCAAAAGAAGTGGATTCTGGTTCCTGTATCACCTTGACCATATATGCATAGTGAATGGCTGTAAATCCATCATATTTCAGCCTATCCACAGGATACCTAACTCTGGTAGACCTGCGCAAAGTGGGTTCACTCCCAGGTGCTCTCAAAACATCCCTGGTCTTCCTTACTCCAGGTGTAACAATAGAGGGAATACCCAACTCATCATCAATGCTCTGTTCTGAGCCACTGGATTCACCATCCACATAAGAGTGACCTGCATTCACATCAAACATGGGCTGATCAACCTTCTCTTTTCCTTTTCGTGATACCTGCATACCACTATCTGCATTACTTTGAGAAGATTCTCCTGATCTCAATTTGCCTGTCCATGGCGAAGAATGTGAACCACTGCTAGAGGACGCTCCAGGTCCACTAATATTTTGTGACTGCTGCTGTGAATTCTGTGCAGCATTACCATTTTGTGCATCTACATCATCAATCACATTTACTGGTTTATACCAGCTACTCATCTCATCAAAAACAACATCTCTGCTCACTGTAAACTTACGAGTAGAAGGGTTATAGCATCTATACCCTTTTTGCTGCAAAGAGTAACCAATAAAAATGCACTTCTCAGCTTTTGGATCCAACTTGGATCTCAGCTCATCTGGCACATGTACATAGGCAATGCAACCAAAAATTTTCAAATGAGAAATATCTGGTTTCCTACCAGTATACCTCTCCTCTGGAGTCATTCCATGTATTGCTGCAGTGGGAGTCCTGTTCATTATGTAGACTGCTGTAGCAACTGCTTCAGCCCAATAAAAATCTGGCAAGTCTTTTTCATTGAGTATGCCACGAGATACCTCTCCAATATGCCTGTTTTTCCTTTCTGCAATTCCATTTTGTTGTGGGGTATAACTGCATGAATATTGCTGCTTTATGCCATGCTCCTGCAAGAACTTTGCAAACTCATTTGAGAGGTACTCTCCCCCTCCATCTGACCTCAGGCATTTTATTTGCAGACCTGTTTCTTTTTCAGCCATAGCTTTAAGGGTTTTGAAATGCCCAAAAACTTCACTTTTCTTTTTCATAAAATACACCCAAATTTTTCTGCTATAGTCATCAATAAAAGTGACAAAATAATGACAGCCTCCAAGAGATGCAGCTTTAGTAGTCCACACATCAGAGTGGATTAATTCCAATGGCTTCTCACTCTCTTGAACATGTCTAGGAAATGGTTTCCTTGCCTGTTTTCCAAACTGACAGGCTTCACATACCTTATGCATTTCTGCAACCTTGAATTTTGGCAATCCTGCAACAATATTTTGGGCCTGCATTGATTTAAGTCGCTGTACATTAACATGACCAATGCGTTTATGCCAGATATCAATATCTGCAACTACACCGGTCCCATGTGCAAACATTGCTGCACTCAATTCAGACATGTCTGCATCCAACGTAAACATTCTGCCCTTCTTCTTTCCTTTTGCTATCAAGCGACCTTTATTTTTCATATCTTCAACAAAGCATCCATGAGGATTAAATCTGACTTGCAAGCCCTGCTCAACCATTTGACCGACAGAAACCAGATTCTTGGTGATATTCGGGACATGAAATACATCGGACAGGTATTTCTTTTTCCCATCCTGCATAGACAAAGGAATTTTTCCAATCTGCACAATAGGATGTGCAGTATCATCACCAGTCTCCACAAATCCTGGTTTTTCCATTTTCCTTGTATCCTCCATCCATTCTGCATGACCTGTCATGTGGTTTGATGCACCTGAGTCAACATACCACACATCGTTGCTTTCTTCTGCACTTGTCACAGAATTGTTCATGTGCTGCACCATAAACAAATGCTCATTTCTGTCATCACCCTGTCTACTAGAAGATGCATAGTTCCCTTGTTGCAGTTTTCCATTCATGATGTCATTCTGCTTTTTATAGCAGTCTTTAGCCATATGACCCATTTTACCACAGTAGTAGCATTCAACATTACTGTTTGCATTTTGGCCTCTTTGCCATCCACCACGACCTCTTTGGCTCCCCCTGCCTCTAAAGTTACCACGTCCTCCTCCATAGGACTGGTTTTCTTGAGTTTACTGCATATTCTGATTTCTACCACGGCCTCCAAATCGGCCTCCTCTACCTCTGCCTCTACCTCTTCCAGCATTTGAGTAGAAGACAACTTCTTTTGAAGTTCCTCCTGAAGAAGATGCACCACCATTTCTCTGTTCCTCAGAAATTAGAAGAGCAATCAACTCCTCAAAATCAGGAAATCTTTCACGAACTGAAATGGATGTCCGAAATTGTGCATAATCCTTTCCTAGACCATTCAAGGTCACAGAAACTAAATCATCATCTTCCACTAGTGACCCAATGGAAGCAAGTGCATCTGCAATCTTCTTCACCTTCATGTGGTAGTCGTTGATGCTCATATTTTCTCTTTGCACATTATGCAACTCTTGCTTGAGCTGCATTTTCATGGCTTGAGTATTTGTGCTGTACATTTTTGATAAAGTATCCCATGCCTCCTTTGGCGTACTTGCATCCTGAATATGCACAATCATAGAGTCTGATATGCTGATAGACAGCCAGTACATAACTTTCCTGGCTCTCTCATGCCATGCTTTGAATGCCTGCATTTGCTGTTGATTGGGAACATCAGGAAGAACTGGTTCTTCTTCATTTCCTGCAACAAACTCCCAATATCCTTTTCCCATAAGGAAATTCGTCATTCTAAACTTCCATGCTTGGAAGTTGTTCTTGTCAAGCTTTTCAGTGACAATCTGTGAGAGAGAATCAGACGCCATTACAGAATACTGCAAAAAGTTCTGTCACTGCAAAGAACACAGCTTCAGCCTCACAAGGGCAAATCTGCAAAACTGGCGAAAGTGGTATTTGACCACACAGTCACTTTCTAGTGACGATTTTGCATAAACAGGAACCAAGGATGATTCTGTAACTCCCAATGTCTCTGCACATAAGCATACGATGCAATTTCTACAGTAACTTTTCACCGACCTGTAGACCAGTGGCTGCACAGCATAAAACTGGGCTTTTTTCTAAGTGCGTGCAGAAAACTTCCGCCTCCAAAACAGGCCCCGAAATGGCCTCAAATCAAAAAAACGAGGTCGCTGAAGGCTAAAGCCCTTGCCCGCAGCATATACTGCCCTTTTGCTTCACCGCGAAGGGCGTCTCAACCTGAGACAATGCACTCTTGCACTTTTCGGCTGTGCTATCTGCAGAGATCTGCTCCCAAAACAGAAAATGAAAGCAACACTGCTCCTCTTACCAGACCACCGCGAGCTTGGCTTGCTTTCTTGAGCTCCTTACCACGAACAAGGCTCTGATACCATGTCAAGATTGTGGGAGAGAAGGAAGGAGTCTCACTTGTATCTTTCTTGCTTGCACAATGGGGGAATACACACAAGGGTGGAGGCTGAAAACAGTTTTCCTCTTCTTAGTTGTGTAAGCCAAAAGAACTCGAGTACAAAGAAATAGAAGAACCCTAGATATGGGTCTCAAAACCAAACTCAACTAACTAAGGTGGCATACTAACTGAGCCACGAACTAGAGTAGATAAGGATAGCTATCATGTAGCTATTATTCAGGGCCGGTGTACCAACCGCGTCTACAACTGACAAGTCGGTGACATAAATACACAACGGTCACCCTGGCGTATCACGAGTGGAGCTCGATATCTCAACACTGGACCTGCGTGTCACTGTCGGCGACTGGACCTGTATGCGCCCTGTCCTAACGGACTTGCGACTCCTTCAAACAATCTCCTACCGTGCCACGCTGCAGATGCCCACAGGGAGGAGTGGAATTTAAGAATAAGGTTAATCTTAATAAGATTAAACCTTATTATTTCTAAGTATGCTAACGCGGAAAAACGCATTGTAGGTCTATGCTGGGGCTGATTGGAGACCTGCAAGAGAGCTTAAATTGGTTGATGGGGTGGTTAATCTCTTATTTGGAGCACCAATATCTCAAGCAAAGATATCATCAGGGGAGGCTTATCTGGTGGAGCAAGGGATATAACGTGATTGAGCAAGAAGACGGTATCTTTGTGTGAAAAATTAAAGTTTTCTGCCATCACTGCTTACAAATCTTGACAAGCATCCTTGTTGAGTTTAATGAAGAAGGTGCGATGGAGTCGTCAATTCATCGGCTAAATATGTTGAACTTTGACTATCATAATTACGAATAGAGGAGTTCTTGATGGCTGGCTGTGTAAACCCATTATGGATGTATACGTTATACTTTGATGGAGCATCTAGGGGCCTTAATAGAAAAGGAAGTGTTGGAGTGGTTATCCGAGATCCTCGGTGTAGAGTTACAATGAAATTAGCTGCTTATCTCGGGGTAGGATTTACTAACAACATGGTGGAGTATAAAGCCCTGATTATGGGATTTAATATTGCTAAGAAAGGTGGCATTAGGTGGTTGTTAATAAAAGGGGATTCCCAGTTGATCTTGAATTAGCTCGATGGGACATATACAGTTCGGAATCCTCTCCTTCGTATGTATCATCGAACTGCTATAACCCTACTTGATGAATTTGAGAGCATATCTCTTCAGCTGATTCCACATTATTAAAATCAGTTTGCAGATTCCTTAGCTAATTTTGCTTATGAAGAGGACCTCTTTTTCAACTATGGTCCTAGTCCAGACGTTGTTATTGATAATGAGACAGGACCTGGTCACTTGTGGGGGATGTTAATAGACCACGCGTTATATGGCAGACGATGGTTGATATGGGTAATGAAAAGAGTAGCCAAGACCCATCTACCACTATCATCTTGGACCCATAGGTTGATCCGAAGACATGTTATGCGTACTGCTCTTGCTATATATGCATGAGGTATGGGCCATAATTTGATGCATTTAGTTTAAAGGGCTGAGAGCCATATATTTTTCCCCTTGGAATGGAGCGTATTTGCGTACATCTGCCTTCTTCCAAGAAGGGATCTCTATGATTTGTTTTGCTTGATTCCTTTAGGCCAAGAGGGCCAGTAGCTTTAAGTAGTTACTGTCTGATTTCTTTAGGCCAAGAGGGCCAGTTGTTTTCAGGTTTTAATAATCTATCTCTTTAGGCCAAGAGGACCAGTTAGTTTGCAGCGAAATGTAGTATTTCTTTAGGCCAAGAGGGCCCTATCTCTGTTTGGTGCAGGTACGTTTAATGCTTTGTTATTTTAGTGATTGCGCCATACAAGTTGACGAAGTCGCTAGAGGGAACCTTTGCTGCGAAGAAGCTTCTTGTGGCCATTCCAGGTGGTTTCGTTCCCTTTTCTAGTTTTTCCCTTAAGCAATTAATGATATATGTGCATGTGAGGGTTACTTTCTTTTGTTTGTTGGGGACCGGCACTCAAGGCATGAAGTCCCAGGCTTAGGTTAGGTATGTCTAGGGGAGGTCTGAGTAGTCCTTGCCTCCTACAAGGTATTGCCAGGCATTGAAAGTCCTGTTTTAGATGGGAGTTCTAGTGACCCTGTTCTGTTGACTTGCTAGGCAGTCATTCTAGGAGTTCCTGTTAGTTGTGAGGGAGTTAGAGAAACCTACTAAAATAATGATGGAAAGAGACAAAACCCTAAAGATTTGAAAGCCAATATATGAATATACCGAGGTGTGTAAAAAGGGGTTCTAACCCCTATAAAAATAGAAAAGGAAAGAAAGAACAACCCTTGAGCTGTTGTTTATCGCCTTGCAAAGTCCTGATAGGTTCCTGGGGACGAGTAAGACCCAGGGCCGATGCCTTGTCTTCCTAGGGGTGGCATCTAGCAGACAAATAAAGAATATAAGAAGGTTGGAGCGAAAATAAAAGTGAGTGTTAGAAAAGGATTAAGTGTCGCCTTGCGAGGGCTTGGTAGGTTTTTGGGTACCGAGACAGGACCTGAGGCCGATGCCCTGTTCTCCTTGGGTCACTACGCTCAGCTCCCTCCTTTTTACATGCCCGAGTATGGAAAATAAAAACCTAAAAGAGAAAAAATGTGCTAAAAAAGAAAATATTTATTGATCAGGCTATAGGAGTTCTCGCCTAGTAGGAGCTCCTGGTTGAGTTGTCCTTAGTTAGGTAGGTAGTCCAAACCACCACTTAGGATGACCTCTTTGATAGTTCTTTTTAGCTTGGCTGTGTTGCAGCAGTTGGTTAGTGACTAGCTTCGGGCCTTTTATCAGATTATGCTGGGCCTACTCCTCGTGGATTTCATGCCTTGGTTTTCTCAGGGGGTAAGGTATGAGTTGTGATGTGTTGTGTTGTGTATTTTTTGTATCAGCTTGATGCTTGTTTTTGTTGTTTATGTGTAGATCTATTCATGGGATTCGACGGGCTGAGTCACCCTATTCGGTGGTTTCCAATGACAGATGATTTTTGATGCCGAGAAGTGCTTAAAAATAGCAAAAAATTATGAATATCTGGGGAAAAATAGACTTCGTAGAAGGCGGCGGTGGCAATCAGTACGATTTTAAGCGGCAATGCCCCAAAAATGCTTAAAAGAGCCATTGGACGGCGGTCGGAGAATTTTCATAATTTTTTGGAGTGCGGGACGAGACTTAGAACCTGCCCAGTAGTGAAGGACTTCAAGATGGACGCCCAAGTTTTTTCATATCCTGAATCGGACACCGAACGTGGAAAAGGGAGTGCCCGGGAGGCCAAGCCCAAAATGCCAAAGGTGGAAATGGACTTTACGAGAGCCCAAAGGGTATGACCCTTTGGGGCTCCCTTTGGGAGCCCAAAAAATTTTGAAAAACATGGGGGGGGTTGCGTTTTTTTCGTGTGATCAGTAAGAGGGCGCCATATCCACGAAATGGTGAAGAGATGGAGGATGGGGCCTGTGAACAACCCCCCCAACTGATTACATGCTTGATCTACATTTAATCTTCACTCTCCATCGCTCCAGACGACTCCTCAATTGGCTGCCTGGTTGTGGAGATCAAATACCAGTCTTTCTCTCTCCTCCCTCTCTCTCCTACATAGAGGCTATTCATGTGCAAGAAATCAAGAAGAAGAGGGGCTGAAGAATGCTTGTCTAGCTATGATCGGATTGCTTCAAGATGAAGAGGAGGCTGAGGAAATAGGTTCAGCACTGAAGAATGGTTGCTGGTCAGTCCATGGACTGCTCAGAATAATTATTAAAAAACCCGCAACACGCAAGACACGCAGTATGCTTCAATTTTATGAAGAAATATGCTTGTTTTTGTTGTTTCATGGTCCAAATGTTGTTCATATGAGATGAATTATTGTTTGAACCTTTTTTGCATCATGGTTGAGGGCTGTAACTACAAAAATATAGAACCTGTAAGGATTTAGAGTCGGTATTAATTCTTTAAAACCCGCAAAATGTCATTTTTAGTGAAAATTAGTGGTTTTTTTCAATTTTGAGTTGGGGAAAAGGGATGGAAATGGGATAAAATCAGAGAAAATGTTAAGTTTCAGTCAAAATGATAATCCAATATGAATAAATCATAAAATACCTATTTTTCATGAATAATAAATAGAGAAAAATAGTGAAAAATAGGAAAAATTGGGGTTTTCGTGCTCAAAAATTATGGAAAAATAAGATTTATGTGCGTGAATGTTTGGCGAGGTTAAAGCATGGGGTTAAGCCTCAGTTTGGACTTGTCCTTTGTATTATAGTCCGTGTTAATTGCTGTTTACATACAAAAATGATACAAAACAACCATTTACACCTATACACCGTAGCAACATCTAAACGGTAAGGGGGGATGAAGTTTGTGCGACGATCTAATTGCTAAGAAGATACAAATTCTGATTTTCCTCTTTGTGCATAGCATTTAGGGATCGTTTCACAATTAAATATAGGTGACTAGTAGCACGGAAGTTCCGGTGCTAGTCCCTAAAACAACGTAGCACATAATGTTTAGTTAAAATTCATGAAAGGGTTGTTTTTTGCACCTTACATGGCTGGTTTTTTAATCATAAAATGGTTGTGCACAATTTTCATACACCTTGCATCAAGCATGCCATGTGGTATCTCTTAGAATGCATTGCAATTGATTAATAAACTTTGACCAACGCTGAGAGGATAGGAAACCTAAGCTGTAGGTTTAGACGGGTGCTTCCGTTGGGGAAAGTTTTGTGAGGCAAATTAAAATCTCCTAGAACACTGAATTATGAAAGAGTGGAGTTTGTACGAATGTTATATGTGTTAGCGACGCATCTTGGGGCCAATCCTCGAGGTATAGGAGAGTCGCAGTGGAGCCATGGCAATCAGCCGAGAGGTGCTTCCCTATGTGTGTATTACAAGGCATTATGCCTATATGTTATGGGATCTCCCTCTAAGGAGATGGGAAGATGAAAGTTGGACTATATATCGGATACAAATGCAAAATCGTCATAAGCATTTAGTGCAAAGTGAGTTTTAGACTCTCTTGGCCCATGAGGCCGTGTGGTGGGGTTGTCTGTCGTATGCATGAGGTTCGGATAGTGCCATAGCCAGTGCCGGCCCATTTTAGGTCCCATCATAGACGTGCCCATAGGGGTGTCAATTAGTTAAGATGTATGGCTTATGTTTCCTAGGAGCAAAAGGTGTTCGAAATGAGTCCCATTTTCTTAATAAGTCAAGATTTTAGAGAGGTAGAAAAACTCATAATAGTATACAAGATAGGCAACAAGGGGTCCTATGGGGAGATTTTTAAAAATAAGATATACAAGAAGTGAGTATTAATGGTGCTAACTCCTATATAATATTTGTCAAGGGTAGGAGCTGATTGCCTAGCCATGGAGTTTAAAGGAAATAATTTCTTTTATGAGAAGCAAAGCCTTAAGCAATGCTATGCCACCAATTCTATAAAGAGCTTATGTTTAACAACAATTGACTATTTTCAATATAGTCAGAGGGTGATGGGACCTCAGCAAAATTTTACAAAGAATTTTTAATCAATCCATAATAAAAGAGTCCAAAGTTTAGCCAAATTGTAAAAATTGTAGCATGTGCTAAGAATAAACCACCATCATCAATACAAGATTAATGAAGTTTAAAGTCTTGCCATTACGTTTGATTTTCATCAATTATTTGATGTAATACACAAAGCAATTGATAAAGGAAGAAGATCATGACTTATTACAACATTAAACAAATTTTTCATGGGAAACTTTATTTTCTTTAACATGGTATGGTACCCGTAAACTCTTGGGAATCCAATTATGCATAAGCAACAAACTAATAATTGTATTTTATGGATTAAGCAATATCTAAGAGTAAGTAAGAGTTAGAGAAAATTGACAAACACATTAACTATGATAAATGGAAAAGTATTTTCAAGAAGAGACACCTATATGGCATCACAAGAAAGAAGAACCTAAAGAACTCTTGGGGATTCAATTAAGCATGAGGCACACATTAACTTGGGTAGACTTAAAGCCCATTAATAAGGGAAAATGGAAAATTATTTTCAAATAGAGATGTCTATAATTCGTGACATGATCTAGAGCTATATATTTAAGCATATAAACACATTATTAGGGTATATTTCTAAGCAATGAAACAATACCATCATGGAGAACTTAACATTGAATATAAGTTAAGAGTTAGAATCATAAATAATTACAACTTTTACCTTTACATTATGCTATCCTACTAGTTACATTTAGATTAGGGGTGAGGGGGGTATGTATAGCAATGGGGTGGTCTCATATTACCATGATCATACCTATAAGAGGTAATGGCTAGATTTAACCAACATTGCCCCATGTGAGATGGCTAGAAATAGGTGTGATTTATGGATACTGCATAAGTTAAATGAAAGAGATTATGGCAGCTAGTTTTAACATAGAGTGAGTCATTATGTACTTCAAAAAGAGGTAGGGTTAAACTTCATGAGTTAGGAAATAGTTCCAATTGTATATTCTAAAATGCATGTGGTATCCAATCATAGGAGGTCAAGCTAAATCAGCCTATTGGCACCCAAGTAGACCATCATATGTAAGAGCATAATTTTTATTTTAAAATACCATGATAAAGCCCAATATATTTTTAAAAAAACCAAAATTAATCACCAAAGCATGGCTGCCTTATGTTAGTGTATGGTCGCAACAACAACAATAGGGAATCAATTACAAGCATGTATGTTGGGACAAACAAGTCTAAAATCAGGTGCATATAAGGGAGTGGGTTATTTAATTGTAGTAGACGAAGGCTACAAATAAGGGAGTGGCTTATTTGATTGCGGTAGACAATTGCTACAAATTCTCCATATTTATGGGAACAGAAAGCATGTGTGTGTGTGTGTGAGAGGGTGGATGGGTGGGTGGATGTGTGTGAGCAAACACACACACACACACACACACACACATATATATGCACGTGTGCACACTTGTCTATGTATGTTTGTAAGCTAAACCTCTATTTGTGATTATGTGTACAAATGCTATTAGAGGTGAGCACATGCAAATACCTAATGAAACAGAGTTCTTAAGGAGTACTTTTAGCCTATGTATGGCCCTCAATGCTTTCCAGAATTCAAAATAAAATATGCTTCAAAATAGAAGGTTTCCTACAAGCTCTTTGGATTGGAACTGACCACAATGAGTTAAATTTCAATCAAGTTAGCTTACAAGAGATGGGGGAACTCTTCCACAATTGTAGCTAGCCTCCAAGAAGCTTCTCAAGTGGTAAACCCTACCACTTTATCAAATATTCCATGATGGACCAAGTATGAAGCTTCTTTCTCTTTGGCCAATGACCGCCTCTAGAATGCATTGAATGATGCCTTCTTCATCCATGGGGGGAAGCTCCTCTATGTAATCCACCGATGATCCAATAAAGGGCTTGAGATGACTCACATGAAAGACATTGTGAATCCTAGTAGAAGGAGGTAATTCCAATCGGTATGCTAAGTCACCCACTCTCTTTGTGATCCTGTAAGGCTCGTAGAATTTGTGAGCTAGTTTGTTGTTAGACCCATCTTCAAGAGTGGCATACCTAGACTTAGGCACTTTAATAAAAACCAATTCCCCTTCTTGAAACTCAATGTCCCATCTCTTCGCATCACCATAAAGCTTCATTTGATCTTGAGCTTTCTTCAAATTTAGTTTGCATTACTGAAGTAAGGCATGCATTCGATCCAATTCTTCTTTACTTTGAGGATTGATCTTGTCGCATTGAAAATGACCGTTGGAAGAGGGATCTTGTATCCATATAAATCCTCAAAAGGGGAAAGTCCATTGCTGGAATGAGTGGAGTTATTATAGGCAAACTCAGCCAAGTGTAGCCAGGAGTCCCATGCATGCTAAATATCATGACAAAAATCCCTCACGTAAGTTCCCAACCACTTATTAACCCTCTCTGTTTGGCCATCCCTCTATGGGTGATAGGTTGTAGAGGGAGCCAATTGAGTGCCTATTGAGCTAAATACCACCTGCCAAAAGTTTCTCATGAATTTGGCATCCCTATCATGTACTATGACCTGCGGTAATCCATGCAACTTAAACACATATTCTGTGAACTGGCTGGCTACTTGTGATGCAATATACTGGACTTTTGTAGGAATAAAATGAGCTGCCTTAGTAAGTCTGTCCACCACTACATAAACAATATTCCACCCTTTCTTGATGAGAGGCAAGCCCATGATAAAGTCCATAGTGATGTGTGTCCATTTGCCTTCAAGAATGGGCAGTGGGACTATAGCAACCCACTTGGCTTTAATGTGCTGTCCTTGTTTTGCTGACATGACACATAGCTCAAGACAAATTTCTTAACATCTCCCCAAAGGCCTTTCCAATGAAAAATTTTGGCAATTTTATCATAGGTTTTAAACACCCCCAAATGGCCAGTTGTAGGTGATGAATGCATCTCCTGCATGGTATTTTGCTTGAATGGGGAACTGTATAGAATATTAATTTTGCCCTGAAACCATAAGAGCCCAATTTTCAGCTGAAATGGGGAGTTTTCCTCATAATGACCTTGCTATAATTTTTGAAAAATATAGTTGAAATCAACATCCAACAAATAGGCCTCCAAAAGCTCATCTATCCAATCACTATGAAGTTCCATGATAGCTAAGACCTTGCATGCCCACATTCTTGATAGGGAATCAACCACTACATTGTCCTTCCTAGGTATATGTGTGATATCAAAATCACAGCTCTACAAAGTGGCTACCCACCTACATTGCTTGGGGTGAGATTACACTAGGATAAGAAATACATGAGTACCCTGTGGTCACTTTTGACTCTAAATCGGGTACCATATAAATAATGGTGCCACTTTTTAATAGCATGGAGGATTGCTAGCATTTCCTGGTCATAGACATACATCATCATCATCTCATCTTTAGCAAGTTTATGGCTTTCAAATGTGATCACCCCATGTTCCTATAAAAGTACTACACATATACCCCTCCCACTGGCATCACAGTGTATAGTGAACTCCTTGGAAAAGTCAGGGCAGACTAGAATTGGGGTTAAAGTGAGTAAGTTCTTTAACTGGTTGAAAATCTTATCCGCAATAGCATCCCAAAAAAGTCTTCCTTCTTAAGTTTGTTAGTAAGAGGAGCTGCAATAGTTTCATAATACCTAATAAGCCTGCGAGCGACGATAGAAGGAGGAAAGACCCAGAAATCCTCTCACAATAAAATAGTGTTTGCAGGGGTAGGCCAGTCTCTAACAAATTGCACTTTCTTTGGGTCAGCCTTAATGCCTGCCTCACTAACAATATGGCCCAAGTACTCTACCTTAGTCTGCATAAAAGAGCATTTTGACTCCTTGGCAAAAAGTCTATGGTGTCTTAGTATATCAACACATGTCTCATGTGTGAGAGATGAGCTTCCAATGAATGGCAGTAGATAGGGATATCATCAAAGAAAACCAACACAAATTTGAATAAAAATGGATGAAGTATCTTGTTCATTAAGCTCTAAAAAGTTGTAGGTGCATTGGTCAATCCAAACAACATGACTAAGAAATGATAAAGCCTCCGATCGTCCTGAATGCTATTTTGACCTCATCCCCTTCATGCACACAGCTCTAATGATAGCTGGATCTTAATTCAATATTTGTAAAGTACCTAGCCCCCTTGATTTCATCAAGCAGATCATCCACCCTAGGTATGGGATACCTATTCTTCACAATAATCTTGTTTAAATCCCGATAATCAATACACATCCTAAATGAGCCATCTTTCTTCTTGACCAGTAAAATGGGTGAAGCATATAGGCTTAATGAATCCCTTGTCCAACAGTTCTTTAATATCCTTAGCAACCTCTTCTCTTTCAAATTTGGACAATCTGTAGGGTGGTTTATTCACTGGCCTCGAATGTGGCTCTAAATCTATGGGATGGTCAACAACTCTTTTGGGGGGTAGTGTTGTGGTGGGTAACTATGAAACAAGTCATTATACTCTTCAAGGAGGGCTTTCAATGCTAAATTATTCACTATTTTGCTGGGCTAATCTGAAGTATCCTTATTTAACTGCAGTACAAAGAGTTGAGAACATCTCTTAAACTCTTTCTTGAGTTGTTTGGTGGTAGTGAGCTGTAATTCGATTTTGTTTTGGATTCCCTATAGATGAGATTTTGTTTTGGATTCCCTATAGATGAGATTTTGTTGTACATGAATTTTGTTAGTATTTTGGATTTGTTAGTGTTGTAGATGGATTTTGTTTTGGATTCGATTTTGTCTTGAAACATTGAAGATGGGGTATGTGGGGATCCTAGGAGTGCTGAATGGTGTATTACCACCACCATAACTGGTCCCAAACTATCCCTATCACAGCAGCTCTTTGCAATCCAAAAGATGATTGCATGGGCCCTCTTTGTTGTCCAAAAGGTGACTAAGATACTCCCCTTTGCTATCCATAATGTGATTGAAATGAAATATCCATGCAATACTTTCAAGAGTACCTTTCAGCCAATTCAATGGCCTTGAACAAATTTGAAGAAGATTGTGCTGAAACATCAACCGCAACAATTGGGTATCCAGCCCATATATGTATTTTTGCAACTTGGCATCATGATTAATTGATTCCACATACATGGTGAGGTTGAGAAATTGATTGGTGTAGTCCTGAACAGTGAGATCACGTTACTCTGGCTTGTAGCATTGACGAGCAAGCTTCTCTTTTTCCATGGGTGACACAAAAACTTACACCATAAGTGCCTTGAATGCATCCCAAGTGTCTACTTGCTGATTTTTTCTTTTTATATAACACCACCACATGTGACCAAACCCTTCCAAATGTATAGTGGCAAAGTGAATCTTTTGGTCGTCGCTCCTTGGCAAAATGTCAAAGGAATCCTCAAGTTTTGAGAGCCACTCTTCAAGTTTGGTGGGGGATGATGATTGACCATTGAACTTAGAGAAAATGATCTTATCCCTTAGTTCCCGTTCATGGGGAGGGGGCTGTCCAAACTGAGACTGATCAATATGGTTGCTAAGGAAGGTGCTATTATTGGAATAATTTCTTCCAAAGAGTGCTCAAATCTTGTGGGAGGCATGGAACTTTGTGGGACTTAAGAAGTACCCTGTAATGCATTGCCCCTTGATTCATCTTGCCTATGTGAAGGCTCCCCATGCTCAAAACTACTAGTAGGAATACCCATTTTTCCCAAGATACCTTGAGAGCTTACATTACTTGATGGGAGAGTCACTCTTTTAGCATGTACATTTGATCTATTCTTTTGATCTTTTCCTTTCATCTGAAGTTCCATCCACTTAGTGAATTGGCCAACAAGTGTATCCATGGTGGCTCTCATTTGGCGCATTTCATTCATCATTTCTACATGGTTGATTGTGTTTACTACTATGCCCGCCATCACAGCTTCATGTTTTTCCATCATGGCCTCATGTCTTTCAACATGCCTTGTTTCATGCAAACATAAGGTGTGATTTAGAGCACTTAGACTTCCCATTTCATGCGAGTACTCTACATACTTGACTTTGGGGTTGTGTCCAGCTTCTAAGTCCCTAGCATCCTTGATTTGTTGGTGTACATCCTCATTTTCCTTTGCTTTTTCCTTATTCCCTACCATTGTAAAGTGTAGTCCAATCCAAATCACTGCTTACATCAACACATCTCTGCTAACCATAAGCATAAGCATCTCAATGCCAAAATTTACCGAGCATAGGCATCTCAGGGAAGTTACTATATGCATATCCTTTACATCATGTGCATTCAAGGCCTATTTATAAATATCCATATCTCTAATTTTTTCTTGAATAAAACATAATCCTTTTCTATTTAATCTATAAATAACCCCTTTATATTACACCCTTATGTATGTAAAAAATGTATAAAAATGATATTTTAAAAATACATTATATTGAACCCACGTGATGCACACATATATTCACGAGTAACTTACCCGAGATAGACATCTCATATGCAACCTGAGCATAGGCATTCCACTTCCAATGAGTGCATATACATTCTCATGAGTACATCTTCTACATTTTAAATCAAGAGTGCATCCCAATGTATCCCATACATGAATTGACATCAACTTTCTTCACACTTGCAAGTGACTCTAGCTTCTACCAAATAGAAGAAACACATCCTTCACATTTCACATCCACCATGAACTATGTCAACATATCTGGTGATGAATCTCCTGCATCTCCCTGATCATGTTGCGAAATGGTTTGTTGCAGGGAAGCCTTGTCATCAGTAATGGCAGTGCTGACAACCATTGCTCTTCCAACTAGGCTTTGGAAGATGGGGGTTGCATGCAATAGGCTTGGCCTTCCGAGGGCGAAAGGGTGGACCTGATTTGCTTTGGAGTAGTAGTGCAGAGAGGGGTCTACCTAACCAAGATGATTATGGGTCAATGAGATGTTTGGGAAGTGAAGGAAAACATGCATACTAAGCAGCTCACTCAAATTCACTGGATGCCTATCAAGAAGGCTTCAAGATAAGGGGATTTCACTCTTAGGAGGTCTAGAGTCCTTTCTTCAATAGAAATCTTCATCTTCAAGTATCAATGGACCATCTATTGCTGACATCCATTGCTGAGCATTGCAATTATGGAGCAATAGGGAGTAATTTGGGAGGATATGGCTATTAATTGAACCATATATCTTCATCAAGCACTAAGAGGTATTTGGTTCTTGATCTCTCTCTCATTTCATCCTCTTGTTGAGCCTATGCCACTTGTTGGAGAGATTCAGGAGCTAATTGTTGCATTAGGTGAAGGCTTGATTGCTTAAATGTTTCCCATTTTATCTTAGTCCTGTTATTATGCTTCCCTTGCATTGGAATGAGTTGTCTAATGCAAAAAATTTATCAGTGTTGACACTCTTTCTTGACCTTAACCATTAGGACTATTGTTGACTGACTAAACATAAGACATTATCGAGACATCCATTGTAATAAAGGTAAGCAAATAGTGAGTCACTGCATGGTAAGCCTTCACCTATCCCTTTTCATTCCATTCTCAATTTTCCTGCATCTCATGGAATGGACTGAAATTTTCCTTTCAAATCATGCACTTCATGCTAATTTTTAAACTTAGCATGCCATTGCCATGCATATTGCTGGGAGAAAAAGCGGATGCCCGGTGAGATGTGGGACAAAAGAAAGGTGATCCTCCCTCACGTCGAAGATCTGGAAGGGGTGCACAGCCTACTGACTGGGGAGGAACTTTGCACACCTCCCTGCATCTTAGATCCCATGCATTTTCAAGTTTAGGTGCAAGTGCAGGTACCCCCTTTGGATAGCAAAGTGGTGTGCCATTGATGTATTCACTGATGTATAATCTATTTTTTAGTGAAATGGTTGTTAGTGCTTGATCTATACATTTTTATTTTTATGTGGGGTGTGTATACATTCTTGCATGCATGAGTATGCACATGTGTGGGGCATACACGAATAGTCTCAAACAAGATACATTAATTGCATTGATGTAGTGGAGTAGCAAAATGACTAGATGTCAAGTTTCAGGACTCCATCTTGGTTTTGTTAATGCTATCAATTTGTGAGCTTTCATGTTTGTGTATAGGGAGAATGCTAGCATGTCTCTTGCCCACTTCATTTTTATTAACAATAGAAAACGTTTCATGCATATTATAATGAGGCAAAAATCATGTCTAGAAGGCCTCCCAATGTTAAATAGGGTTCATTAGCATAACATTTAACACATTATAAATACCTTGAAAAATAGTACTTGATGTTATTTCATAATAAGATATACAAAACCATCACTCTACAGAGTGGTACAAAATCTATCTCTCTACAAAGAAGACAACATCCTACCTAGAATGGGACTTTCCAACCTTGAAAGGTTGGGTTGTATGTGGTTACACTCCTATGAACATCAGGGATTTTACTATCTCAGAGTCCCGTTAAGCTTCCCTAAGCCCTTAGAGCCATCCTACATAATATGGAATCGGCTCTTTGCACTATCACGTGCTTGACTAATCCAAAATGAAAACATTTGCTTCCTGCAAGAATGTAAAACCCTCACTCACAAAAAGTGAGATTTTAGGCATTCTAGAGGATGCTAAAATACATTAGTGTGGGGATATCAATGGCATGAACCACCATAACATTATTCTATCCAAATATTACAAACATGGATCCGTAAGATTAAATAATCCATCACATTCCAAATACAAAGATAGCCACAGCTATAAAAACAAGACTTTTAAACACTTTTTAAATATGTCGTGCATAAGAAGATTATTGTTTTCCTGTTACATTCTTAAGATGCAAATATGATTCTAAGGTTAATTTAAGTGTTTCATAATTTTTCATTTAATTTAACTATGGGTAATTATATTTATGAAGTGTAAATATTGATTCTATGTGCCTTTTTACACTATTTTAGGTCTATTGCTTGAATTTCTGCTATTGTACTTGTTACCATCCACATACACTTAATTAAACAAAGTGAGAATTTTGAGAATAATTTTAGAGTAATTTTAATGGTCATATGTTTACCCAAACCTAATTGTTATTATTAAGCCATCATCCTTGCATGGAAACACTACAACTTTTAGCTTTAGCGTTGGTCTCCTTGTTGATGGGAGCATGAGCATTGTCCCTATGTGTTTTTAGGGCCATAAGAAATAGTCTTCAGGTGATAGCTTTTATGAATGCATGTGAACACACATTAAAACTCATGTTTATTGTTGCTCAAGTACAAGAGGGCTAGAGTAACTCTCACAAATTTTCTCTATCATTCTGAAGTCCTTTGGACCTTTGAATCACCTCCATGGCTTAATTTGCAAGAACAAGGGCTAGAATAAGTGAAATGGAGTTGTAAGATAGTGTGAAGAGACTCAATAGTGATATAGCATTGATGCTAGTTGAGAAGAGTATAAAAATGCTAGTAGAATAGCTACCAATAGGGAAAGATGCTAGAGGAGATCACAAAGAGCACCATTCATGGAGCTTCAAATGGATAATATGGCTAAAATTCTCATGTCTCAAAGATTAAGATCCTTGAGGGGCTCAACCTCTCTCACAAAGAAGGTGATTCAAAGTTTTTGTCAAATAGGAAAGGTTTAAATACATGTTTGGCAGAGGAGTGCACAACATGCTTTTCTATTTTCCTTACTTTTTTGGCACTCTATTTTTAAATTAGCATTGTTGACTGTGTCCTTAACCCAAAAAAATAACTTTCTTTTAGCTCTTTATTTTTTTCTCAAAGGCTAAATTATGATTTCTCTTTTCACTCTTAATTTGTTTTTCCCCTTCTCTTGTTATTTTATCATTTCAAGAGCTCTTTTGCCCCCACTTTTTTGCAAGTAAGGCTTGGTGTACTTCTTGTGTCGAATCAAGAAGCTGTAAAATTGTATAGAAATTTTTAAGACAAACACATCTACATCATTAATTTTTCTTGGTTTTTGTTAAATATCCCATTTTAAAATGTGCATATTTTTTCTTTTTTTAGTGTTATGAGTTAAAATCTATCAATTATGCTCTCATTTAATAATGTATAAATGTGCAAATATATTGAGAATTCACATTTCATTGTTATAATCACTTGTTTAATATTTTTTGTGCATTCATTAACCTATTTTGAAACACTCATTATTTTATTGAGCTGAACTACATAATGTGGACATTATTATATCCTCCCCCTTAGAGACATTGAGATATACTCATCTCAAGAGAAATTGGGGGTGCTCTTTTATAAGAGTTTATTTATCAACCCAAGTGGCATTTTCCTTAGCATAATCCTTCCATTATATATGGTATTCCCTTTGGATTTGATTCATTAAAGCTTCTCTCTTGTCTCAAGAATTCTTTTTCAAATTGCAATTCTAGAATTTCTTAGGAAAGCATAACTATTTGCTCATCATCCATCAGTGACTATACATTAAAGATCATGAGTATTGTGAAAGCTCTTTGATCTATCAATGCAGTAATTGATGTTGATGATGTTTGTGCAAGCATGTTTAGATGGATTTGGAAATGAGTAGAAGAACTTCAAATCATATATGAATCTTAGGGATAATATCTCTAACTTTGCAGATTTGATCTCTATATTGATATTGAAGGAGAAGAACCTTGGCTTAGATTCCTTTTCTTCTCAAACTAAGAGCAAGTCTGAACATGCGTTTTACTCTACTAATAGAGGTAGAGGTCATGGCTAAGGCCAAGGTGGTGGTCATAGTCAAAGTTATGGTGCACAACAAAATAGGGGAGAATAGTCTCAAGGAAGGGAAGACAAAGAGGGCAAGTTGCAAGTTTTAATTAACAGTACAATAGAATTCTAGTGATAATAGGAAATGCTAGCGTTGTGGTGAGAAAGATCATATTTCAATAATTGTTTTAAAAAATAAAAAATAAAAAATAAAAAATGACCAAGAAAATTATGATTCCACTAGCAAAAATAATGATAATAGAAGTGAGCAACTTTTTATGCAACATTTATGAACAATATGACTGATGGTTCATCTAACAATGATTAGAGAGTGGTTTAGAGAGATGCGTAGTCCAAAGTCTCCAAGCTACGTGGAGATAGGGGATGATACAACCCATCCCATTATTCATATTGAAAATGTTCCCTTGAGTATGCATGATGGCAAAACCAAGTACTTGACCGATGTGTTGCATGTACCAAACATAACTAAGGACTTGGTTTATGTTGGTCAAATGGTGGAATAAGGATTGCAGGCTTGATTAACATTTGATGGTTGTTATGTAGAGGATCCTAGAAATGATTGTAGGTTGATTGCAAATGGTAAGCATGTTGGCAGATTATTTGCTCTCTTGACGTAGGTCTGCTTGAAATGGATATCGCTATGTTTCCACAAGGTCTAGGAGTTGTGACTAACATTGAAATTTGGCATAAGCAGATTGGTCAAATAGATGTGTTGCATCTTTTTAAAAAAGATATAGTCAAAATAGATTGTGAATGCCTTGCTAAAGTTTAGAGTTAATGGGATGCATAAAGTATGTGTAGCATGTCAATTTGAAAAGCAATCAATGCATGAATTTCCACATGAAAAGCATGTATGCAAGAAGCCACTTGAGTTGATATATTTTGATGTGTAAAGTCCCACAAGAATGCAACTATGAGTGGTTGCAAGTATTGTATCTCTTTCACTGATGATTGTGCTAAAAAAGTATGGGTTTACTTTATGTGTGAGAAAAGTGAGATATGCACTTAATTTAAAATATTTAAAGCTTTGGTTGAGAAAGAGATAGGATTACATATAAAATACCTAAGGTCACACGAAGGCGGAGAGTGCTTCTCCAATGAGTTTTTTGATTTATTGTTAAAAAACTATATTCAAAGGTAGTTTACATGCAAGTACAATCCATAATAAAATGGAGTTGCTGAGTGAAAAAACATGATTATTGCAAAGGTCGCTACTATTGGGCTAAAGCAATTGCAACTACTATATGCATTATGAACACAACATCTATGACTATTGTACATGATATGATACATAAGGAGAAGTATGTAGGTAAAAAGCCAAATTTATCCTATTTGAAAGTATTTGGATGTATTTTTTATGTGCAATTTCATGATAAGTTGTGTAATAAATTAGATCCCAAAGCAAAAATTATATATTTGCGAGATATTCTCTGAAAAAGTAGAAAGGGTACAAATGCTATAACCCTAGTACATGTGAGTTGAGAGTTAGCAGGGATGTTGTTTTTGATTAAATGAGAAATCGGTATACCAACATGCAAGATATAGTTAAGGATGATGTGCGTGAGAGTATAGGTCTACAGAAAATAGGTCAATAGACACAAATATTGAGTGGGCCATAGGAGTCTCCTAGTCATGGGTATATTGATAGACCCTAGAATGGTAGATCATAGTCACAAGTCACTCCACCAAGTATATCACATGTCAACGAAAGGCAAGGAGAAGGTTGGGAACTCGCCTATTATGACTAATGTATCATTAGGATTCTCTCAACTTGATGTGGATTTAGATGGTTTTGAGCAAAGCTTGGATGAAGAGTTTGGGATTCCATATATTACGACACCTTGTGTGATGAACACACAAGAGGATGGTAAGGCACCTAGTAGTGATCGAGGTCCACACAAGTCAATAAGAGTAAGAAAGCTGATGTAGCAAATAACATATGATAGTTATGTAGCATATCACTATACATACATTGCTAAGGTTGTGCGAGATATAGAGCCCACTAGTTTTGGGGATGTTGGGCAATGAGCATTGTGATAATATTATGGATGAAGAAATTGCTACACTTTGAGAAAATGGCACATGGGATTTAGTGCCTTTACCAAAAGGCAAGAAAGATATTGGATGCAAATGGATTTATAAAGTGAAACATAAGTCTAATGGATCATTTGAGTGCTATAAGAAAAGGTTACTTGCCAAAGGGTATGCAGAGACTCATGGTATTGATTATGAGGAAACCCTTGCCCTAGTGGTTAAAATGGCTACTATAAGGGGTATCATGCCTTCTTACATGGGGAAATACAAGAAGAAGTTTATGTTGGGTAGCCACTTGCCTATATGTATGATAGTTATCCTAAATATCTATGTAGGTTTCCAAAGGCCTTATATAGGCTGAAGCATGCACCGAGGGCATAGCATGAGAAGATTGCAGAATATCTTATTAGCATTGGATTCTGCAAAGCATAGGTTGATTAGTCACTTTATGTATGTGAGGGTGACGCACAAGGGGTCCACCTATAAGAAATCATCTACATAACGTACATTCAAAGGATAGTAAGAAATACCCTTTTTTTACATGCTATAAGGTTATAAAAAGACTCCTTTTACTTTACTAAATTTATAGATTTTTTCATATTATATTAAAAACCCTTTTTTGTAAATATAATTCTATAAATTTTACTAAATAAAATACCCTATCTTTTGAACTCATGTGGTATCTTACATGCTCTATAAGGTGCACCCCTTGGGGGGGGGGGGGAGAGAGAGAGAGAGAGGATGATGTGGATATTGTGGTATCACATGAAGGATTTGGGAGAGTTGCACTATTTTCTTGGAATAGAGATAATCAAGACTTTAGAGGGTATATGGTTTCATAAAGACAATATACTTTGGATATGCTAAAAAAGTATGGTATGGATGATCATAAGCCAATCTCAATATGTTTAGATATCAATGCAAAGCTTAGTGTACATGAGGGTGACGTGATTGAGAATGTTAATATGTATAGAAAGGTTGTAAATGGCCTTATTTATTTGATGATCACTAGCCCAAATATAAACTACATAGTTGGTTTCGAGAGTAAATTCATCTAGCTTCCATGGAAGACACATTTGGATATAGTGCAGCACACATTGTGCTATGTCAAGTCTACACTTGACTATACCTTATTCTATGCAATAGGTTTACCCTTGGACTTACATGGTTACACAGATGCATATTGGGCTAGTAGTATTTTAGATAGGAGGTCTACTAGGAGATTTATATTTTCCTTTAGGATTGGTGTTGTTACTTGGAGTAGCAAGAGATATCATATAATTGCACTATCAAGTACTAAGGTAGAGTACAGGGGTATTGTGATTACAACACATGAGATAGCTTCGTTACACAAGCTACTTGATGATTTGGGGCTGCAGGTGGACAAGAAGGTTATCATATACTATAATACTCTTAGTAGCATTTAGCTAGCAAACAACCCAGTGTATTGTGCATAGACCAAACACATAGAAGTCCATTACCATTTCATTCCAGAGCGGGCTATAGTAGGTGATATTGACTTTGGTTTGTGTTAGTACACATGATTAGGCTACATATATTTTCATTGTAGGAGATGAGAAGCTCTATCATTTCAAGGCTATGCTTGGAGCACATGAGCTCATGTTGAGCTTGAGGGAGAGTGTTGAGATGTTGAGCATCATACAAGTTGGCATCCACTACAAACCTTAATGATGTGATAGGACTTTACTCACTAGTATATTAGATAACCGACATGATGGAAATGATTTTGATTCTACAATTGGACTACATCCATGTAATTCACTCTTAATTATGGCACATTTATTGTGCCACCTCATCTATCCTTAGTACACTCACACTTAGTGACCTTTGTACATATGTTCTAGTACTTTCATCATGTTGTACACTAAGTTCTTTTGAGTGGAAGAAGAAGAAAGGAGAAGAAGAAGATTCCAAGTCTACTTCTCTATGTGCTCAAGTCTCCACTCATGTGGTACCATATGGTAAACCCTAGTGGACCCCCTGGGCTAGGAGACTCTTGTGGTCCACTCAATGTTTGTAATTGTTGACCTATTTTCTACACAATCACACTCTCATTCTCATCAGCCCCAACTCCATTCTACACATTACTATACGGACTATTGATTTAATAAAAAATGACATTCCTACTAACTCTGAGCTCATGTGTAATAGGATTATAACATCTATATCCCTTCTGATCAAGAGAATATCCCACAAATTCACATTTTTCTACTTTGGATCCAATTTACTATGCAACTCATTAGGCACATGTACATATGCAAGCCTTGCTTGCTTTCCAAATTGACATTCTTAACATACTTTATGCATCCCATAACCCTAAACATGGGCAAGCCATCCTAATCTGTTTTTGGTTGTATATCTTTCAACTGTTGCACATTTACATCCCCAATTCTCTTATGCCAACTTTCAATATTAATCACAACACCTGAACCTTGTGCGAACATGACAACATCCATTTCAAGAGTAAATAATCTACTAGTACATTTCCCTTTTGCAATTAACCTACAATCATTTTTTAGACCTTCAAATGTGAACAGAACCTACAATCCCTGTTCTATCATCTAATCAAGAGAAACTAAGTTCTTTATATTTTTTATACATGCAGCACATCAGCTAAGCACTTGATTTTACCATCATGTATACTCAAAGGAACATTTCTAACATAAGTAATGGGATGAGCT
This sequence comes from Lygodium microphyllum, assembly GCF_053477565.2. Taxonomy (NCBI): domain Eukaryota; kingdom Viridiplantae; phylum Streptophyta; class Polypodiopsida; order Schizaeales; family Lygodiaceae; genus Lygodium; species Lygodium microphyllum. The sequence goes on along the minus strand of NC_141153.1, from coordinate 33,921,840 downwards.
ATGTCATCCCTTGTCTCCACTTAGCCTAGAAACTTTGGACTACGCATCTCTCTAAACCACTCTCCATGAGAAGTCATGTGGTTAGAGGAACTTGAGCCTACATACCATACATCATTCTTTGATGATGTAATGTGCCCGCCGATTGGCTATCTAAGCACGTTTTAGCGGTCCATCGAGAAATGAATCTAAGTGTTGCTGCTCGGCACTCCCATGGAATATTTCAGGGTTTTTCGCCTAGGGTTTCCCGAGTCTGCCTCACAACCGAACGTTCAGGGCCGAAACCCACTAGGATCGACCTGAAATCTAGGTTCCTGGTTGTCAAGGTCTCCTAACAGCATTCTAGCGTCGGGTTTTGGACATCCTACTTAACGCAGAGATACCCAAATCTGAAGTAGATCCATGTCACACTTGGTTCAAAGAGAATGGGAAACGAGAGGGATGCGCCGCTCAACCTCTCTGCCATAGGGCATAGTCCCATTCCAGTCCCCTAAAATGGCATGAACCGAGTTCTAACTTAATAATTTCTAAAGTCAACCCGACGACAAATCCTTGTGAGAAGCCTCCCAATTCTCTGGGACCACCCTGTCGTAGGACGGACCCATCAGGGATTTCGTCCACCCGCTTCCCTCAGTGGGCGTTCTTTAGCTACCTAATTAGGTCCTATCACATTTATGTAGGACATTTAAAAACAGCTTCCTTAATTAAGCCTTTTAAGAAACAGGGTTTGTTTGCGCAACTTATGGCATTGACACAAAAATAGTTCAAACAAGTCCTTTAGAAGTAAACTTTATATTATCTTCTTAACTGTAATACAAGTCTTGTCCAAAAGGGATGGATTCCATGATCTGTGAGGATGCATGTTATTTCCTCCAAGTATCCGCCCTTGCACTAGTAACAGGGCCTCAAGATTCTATCCCGATTCACGTAGATTGTTTGAGTAGGACCCGAAGGCAAGGAATTTATGACCAGAGCCCCCCATGGCATCCAGGCGTCCTCCTACATTCAAATTAACCTACGGAGAGACCTCTCTCGACGGGTTCGGTCCATGTTCCCATCACGGTTATTTGGAACCCCCTTGGCTAGGGTTGGCGGTTAGCTGGGGGTAGCTTGGCCCGCCCTCCTTGAGTTCAACCTGATTTATTATTCAATTTCTCGTTGTGAGCTTGGGTTATTCATTCCTTTCACAAACATTGAACCTAGATTTACAAGCACAAACAAATAGTGAAGGCGAGTGCTCTCAAGACATCTGCTAAGGTGGAGTCCTCATCTTGATGCTAACGTCACCTTTCTTGATCATTCCTGCCTTGGCGTCATTTTCCATTATTTCTCGGGGGATGGGGAATGCCCTCTGCTTGACCTCACTACTATGTATTAGGGTAGGGCAATTTTACTATAGATTAAATGAGGGCTTCCTTGGATTACTATCCTTTGATCCCCCCCTATCTTAAGATCTTAGTCTAGGGTTTTGTTGGGTCACTTGGTAATCTTTTTTTTTCCTACCTTAGAACTCTATCGCATTCTAGGTTCACCCTAGGGTCTCCTCGTCTTCAAGATAATGGATACTTATATTTACTCTTTTTTTTTCAAGACAACGTAAACCAAGTTTACTTACCATTCCGAGATGGCTATGAGCATTGAATGTAGCTTGGCGAGTAGTCCTTCTCCTTATGGGTACTACATTCGAGCTTGTGTTAGTTTCGGGGTGTTTCATATTCCGAAAATGATATACTTAAGCGTGTTTTGGGTTCATCACGGTTGGCTATTGGGGTAGAGATCAACGAGCGTGTTGGCTTCAAGTCAAAAATATGGTCATGAAGTCGAGCCGATTCATCTTGCGACTAGGGTCCTATGTGGGTTGAGCTAAAACTTGGCTTCGCTTACCGGTCAGGACCTTATTTACCAAACTATTCCTTTCAAATGAGCTCAAAAATTCATGTGTGCATCATAATTTACTTTTTAGATGCATTCCTCATTATGTGGTGTAGTTGAAGCTATTCATGATGCCGTGCAAGCCCCAATGCAAGTCTCCCCTATGTTGTCAATGAGATACGAGGTCCCTATTCGTAGGAATCCCTTCCATTACATTTATGCAACTCAAAAGGCATGACTTAATTACTCAAATGCGAGTGTACATGCATCCATTGAAAATGCAAGTTAATTCTCTACGATGGTCTATGGAGTATAACTGACCTAGACGGGATATTTATGTACCTTGACCATCTATGATGCATATGCGAAAGTTAGATCTTATTTCTTGACTTGTTTTTGCTGCACCTGTAGATACCTATTTTATTTTCAACATTCCATGATTATTAAACCTCTTTTCGGCTACCTTTCAAAATATGCAAACTACCCGACGGGAGGCATGACTTTATTTCTAATAATGCTTACACTTAAATATTCGATTTCAGTTTCTAACATGGTAGGGGTACCTGGTTTTGGAGAGTCGCATTTCCGCCTGATAAACTATTCATGTTGATAGTGGCGTCTTTTCTCGACCCTTCCCTCGTAGTCACAACTTTTCCAATCTCTTGGGAGAGCTTACGCTTTGGGGTCATTGTGGAGTTGAAGGCAGCCTTCGCTTCCTTCGAATGACTCCTTGGTGCCGGAGTTACTATGCCTTATCTTGCCTTTCACAGACTCCTTGTCAACTTGAGGCAATCGATGGAGAGATTATGAGGCTTGCGATGGGGAAAGACGGTACTCGAGCCTTTGCTTAAGGAAGGGTTTGGTTCTTGAGCCTCTTCTCCCTCTCTCTCTTACTCTCTCGCTCTCTCTCTCTCTTACTCGCCTTCACTACCTCTCTTTCCTTCTCTCTCCTTCTCAAACTAGCAACAAGAGGGGGGGAAAGGAGAATAACGGCCTTGTTGAAAGGAAGGGGGGGGATGATCTATAAGGGAAAGTTAGTGATAATTAAGGGGGGGGAAGGAAGAAGAGGATTGCCTCATTTCTTGCGGGGGAGAAATTTATAGGGGAA